>NC_087347.1:42145258-42454655 GCF_030014295.1 Loxodonta africana
TCCATTCCGACTCAAAGCGACCCTGTAAGACAGAGTAGAAATGCACCGTAGGGTTTCCAAGGAGCGGCTGGTGGATTCGAACTGGTGACTTTTTGGTTAGGAGCCTGAGCTCTTAACCACTGTACCACCAGGGCTCCAAATCAACTATATGGGGATGAAAATAAGAAAGACTTCTTGATTATAAAGGCGACTGAACACTGAAGCTGTCTCCCTCCTCCTTAAAGAAATTTTGAAAGGGAATGGACAGCTATCTATGTTAGATTGCTACAAGGCTGCATTATGGCATAATTAAGAGAATGGATTTTGCTCTCAATTTGACCTGAGTTTGAGTTCTGAATTTTCCATGAGCTTCCTTGCTAACCTCCCTGTGCCTCAGTTTCTTAATCTGTAAAATAGGTATAAAATTAGACCTATCTCACTGCACTGTTGTAAAGCTTAAGTGTGCTTTAAAGCACTTAGGTTGTCTAGCATATAGCAAGTACTCCACGAATGGTAGCCATTAATCCTGATCTTTATATTTCTGGAAGCAGAATACAATAACAACCCGTTGCCGTCATGTTGATTCCAACTCATAACGATCCTATAGGACAGAGTAGAACCACCCCATAGTGTTTCAAAAAGTTTGAACTGCCAACCTTTTGGTTAGCAGCCTGAGCTCTTAACCACTGTGCCACCGGGGCTCCAGAAGCAGAATAGTTCCTTGAAATTCTTTTCAGATCTATAATTATGCCCCTCTCCTCAGCTTTATCAAAAGCCTGACATTGAGAGTAGGATCCTGGATGCATCATTACTCAGAAGAAAAAGAACCCAGCAGAGCTAGTAAAAGGCTTTCCACCATCACTTTCCGGGAAGAGTGAAGGGTTTTCCCGACATGTACTTCACCAAAGGCAATTGCCAGCAACTGGTTCTAAGAGATTATTACCCTTTCAACTAAGTTGCACAAAATAAGATGCCATTTACTGAGATTTTACTATGTGCCCAGCACTGTTAAAATTTTTTTTCATACATTATTTTATTTAATCCTCGCAACAGCCCTTTGAAATAAGCATCATCCCCATTTTATAGAGGTGGACACCGAGGCTCAGAGAAGTTAAAAAAAAAAAAAAAAAACTTACTGGATCAAGAGGTGAGGCCAAATCCAGACCCAGGCCTCCATGACTCCAAAAACCCAAAAACCGAACTTACTGCTATTGAGTCCATTCCAACTCACAGCGACCCTACAGGACATAAGTAGAAATACCCCATAGGGTTTCCAAGGTTGTAATCTTTACAGAAGGAGATTGCCACTTCTTTCCCCCGTGGAGCAGTTGGTAGGTTTGAATCACTGATCTTTCAGTTAGCGGCCGAGCGCTTAACCACAGCACTACTAGGGCTCCTTGGTCATGACTCCAAATGTCCTTATATCTCACTCCTCCCTTGCAGAACTTCAGAGAATGAGGATGTGGTAATATTTTAATTCCTCTGCCCCTGTACAAGCTTATGTTGGATGAACGGACTATCATTTGATCAATCTCTTCAGTAACGTATGAAAACATACTTCACCTCATATATCCGTTGCCATTGAGTCAATTCCTACTCATAGTGACCCTAGAGGATAGAGTAGAACTGCCCCATGTGGCTTCCAAGGAACAGCTGGTGGATTCAAACTGTAGATCTTTTGGTCAGCAGCCTAAGCTTTAACCACTGTGCCACCAGGGCTCCTCACCTTAGATAGTAACAGTTATCCAAAAGAGAAGTATGTCCTTCTACAGGTCATTGAAATCAAAAGATAATTTCTATCCAAGAGTCATCTTCTAAAACCAAGGTGACATCCTAGCTCACCATCACAACCCTTAACCTTAAAAGAATAAACTTCAACCAGCAAAAGAAAAGCTACCCAGTGTTTCCAGATTATATTTTTAGAATCTGTTAAATTGCTTGGGAGCCCACTAGGAGCACGCCCATTGGCAGCCTCTTTGCATTCACTCCCTTAATTTCTTCAGACTGCTGAAGGATGCCCTGATAGCCAGAAATGTTTCAGCGGCTTTCCAATTTTCCTAGCAGTCCTCCAACCTAATGAGCCTTGAGAGAAATCCTGAAAGATTTTTCCAAGAGGGACCCCTCCCACCCTAGAAAAGAGTATTCTCACACCAGGACCAGCAAGCAGGGTAAGATGCCTCTAGCATAGAGATAGGTACCACCGTTGATTTCCGCTTTCACACCCGCTGAGATTCTGGAAAACTAATTCGAGGATGACCACTTGCTCTTGTTTAGTACAGACTGGGAAGAGGTCAGGCATTTCCCCCACTGATTTTTTTAGACCAGCAATTCCCACAGGACCTCTCATGAGCCTAATGCAATTTGCACTAAAGAGGAAAGAATTCTTGGGAAATAAGCTATATTCCACTCTAATATTATTTCAATAACAATAATGGTGGGGAGTGTGGAGAAAGTAAAGCCTGAATTTGTACTGAGAGCATGTAAGAGGCAAGGTTTTTAGTCTGTCAAGACAAAGAACTAGTATTAAGACAAGTACAGTCAAATTCCCTGCCCTGTGTTCTCTTCAGGAATCCATTCTTTTTTATTATGCCATATGCGTAGCTTGAGGTTATATTGGAATGCATAATATTGGAATGCATAAATCTCTTGTGAGCCACAAAACGTTAAGCTGGCATTGTCCTCATAATTTCATTATCTCAGTTTCTGCCCTAAAACGTTTAACACTAATTGAACACCCGAGGTTTTCCTGTGAAGTTTATTTTCTGAACATTATTGAAGTGCTGTTGATAAAAGTCAGAATTTATGGAGTCAGCACTCCTTAAAATGCCATGATAGATTTGAACAGGAATATATATGTATATCTATGTATGCATATATATCTATATAGAGAGAGATATACTTTTTACACAGGTTTTTTTTTTTTTTTTTTTAATGAATTTGCCTGGAATTTCAAAGTCTTCCAATCATTTTACATAATAAAGCTGTCAACTTCCAAGTGTATTTTCCAAGAGCCAAAGTGAACTTTACTGAATCCTATCCGTTCACCCTCAGGCTCATAATTGGACATACTGGGCTATCAGATTTATCTTGTATTTCAGGTTGTCTCTTGATGTTTACTTTATTCTTGATTACAAATACTTGACTTCTTCCCACCTACCCCCACCCTCCTTGCTCTGGTTCAGGCTGCCTTGAGTAATGTAAATACTGGCAGTCATCTCACTAATAGCAGTTCATTTTTCTCTGAAAGAAATGCATTTGCATGACTCAAAGCTATCAAGCATACTTTAGTTCTTTAAGGGAAGTAACAGCTTCCTGTAAATTTCAAAAAAATCATAATAAAGACAAGCCATGTGTTAAATCTATCTCTTGGATATTGTTTGCATTTCAAGTAATTTCACATGTCTCTTTCAAAAAGTAGTTCAAAAAATGAGTTATGATCAATGTCACTTATGGATTTGTATTAATATTTATGCATACATATGCATACCAAAACCTCACACATACACACAAAACACACAGTATATGATATACTATTTAGAAGTATAGTCTTTACAAAGCATATGACTGCATTTTAGCTTCAGAAAGTGAAGCAAAATCTTAGAGTTAAGTGTCCATTTCCCATTTAAAAGAAGTAAGTTGCTCCTGGTTACTATAGTAACTACCAACAGACTAGCATTTTTCTGTCATTATTATGATTGGAAAAGAAAATAATCTATTTTAAATTATAAGGCATGGAGAGGACTGTGCACTTAAAATGGGTCCCTAAACTACCTAAGAAGGAAGCACAACAGACATTTGCCACACTTGGGATTGGGACTTCAGTTTCCTAGACCTTAATATGGTTTCTGAAGGGCTGACCAAGGGTAAGTTGTTTATCTCTATGCAGGAACACAATGAAAGGGAAAGAAAAATGGTGTGGCATTTCCATCCTAGACCTTAAAATAAGTAAAAAATTCAAAACTGCTTTCACAAGGTGAAACATAACTAAAACTCTGTGATTTCTTAGTATTCTGGGAGCATAGTCTGTGTGTCTCATTATACATATTCAGTCTCTGCCCTCTATTACTATTTACTACCATCATCTACAAGGTATAACTTATTTTACTGACAAAAGAAGACTTTCTTTTCCTTTCAATGAACTCTGTCTATATTCGCTTTTTTTTTTCTTTTTAAAACATTTCCTTTTGTACAGAAAGAAGGCTGGAAACAAAGAACTCAAAATATTAACAATAGGGGATGCTGAGCGGATTTTATTTTATATTTCAACATAAAAATTAAATTTTATGCAATGAATATGTACTTTTATCATCTGAAAATAAAACAACATTTAAAAATTAGATAATGAGAAAAATACACTTCAAATCGCACATGGGCCCAAAATACTTTCTAATAGAAACAAAATAATCTCTACGTAATAAAAACACTACATATCAACATTTATATGCTACAAATGGAAAGGCTATTGCAGGAAGTCTTAGGCTGGCTTCTCTAGAGAAGCAAAACCAGTAAAGCTTATAAATATACATACATACAGAGATTTATATCAAGGAAATGGCTCATGCAATTGCAGAGGCTGGAACATCCCAAGTCTGGCAAACCCAAGATTGGCAGGTCAGAGAGCAGGGCTCTTGCTCATAGGCTGTGAAGATCAGTGAATCCCAATATCAGCAGGTAAGCTGCTATCTCAAGTCCCGAGAACCAGAGGTCAGATGAAGAGGAGCCAGCTTCAGGATCCAGAGCAGGCAAAAGCCAGAATGTCCACTTATATTCAGGTGCAGGCCACATGCCCAAGGAAACTCCCTTTCAACTAATTGGCTACTCACAGCAGATCCTGTCACAGGGGTGATCACATGTAAACACTGAGAATCATGGCCCAGCCAGGTTGACACACAATCTTAACCATCACACAGAGATATTTTCACCTTAATATTTATAATCAAAATATAAAAATTGAAAGTTCATGAGCTAGGGATTCATTTTTAAGGATGAGCTGTTGATAAAGGAAATCCATATTTAAAAGAATTTTCTTTTATAAGACTTCTTTCCTGATATGAATTTTGTTGTACACAATAAGTGAAATGATATACATGAAGGCTGTCCCATGTTGCTTTCCCTCCTGTAGAGTTCTCATAAGTGTTTTAAGGGATAAGGAACTACTGAGGACTTTTCTACACTTTTTACCTTTATAGGGGTCTCTCCATAGTGAAAGATCTTACATGTTGAATAAGATTTGAAAAAAGACTTATAGGTGGTCTCAAATTCCCTACATTCATATGATTGATTATCTACAGTGTGACTTCTCACGTATGCAATAAAATATGAACAATTAGTGAAGGCTTTCCCATGTACATTACTTTGATATGTTCTCTCTAGGTGAGTTCTCACATAGCTGGGAAAGTGTGTGGGACAAAAAAGGTGTTCCTACATTTCTGTTATTTCTCTCCAATGTATGCCCTCATACGTAGAATAAATTTTGAAAACTCATTTAAAGCTTTCCCACAACTTTTGCGTTCAAAAGGCTTCCTTTCAGTATGAGTTCTTATGTGTTGAGTGAGGAATAATGTATTAGTTATCTATTGTTGTGTAACAAATGATTACAAATTTAGCAGTTTTAAACAACACATATTTACTATCTCACAGTTTCTGTGAGTCTGGATATGACTTAGCTGGGTCCTCTGATTCAGGGTCTCTCATAGGTATCAACCAGGGCTGGCTCTTATCTGTAGGCTTGCCTAGAGGTGGATCTTCTTACAAGATCACATAGTTGTTGGCCAGTTCCAATTCCCTGAAGGTTACTGGACTGAGGGCTTCAGTTCCTTGCTGGTTGTTGACCAAAGACAACTCTTAGTTTCTTGACAAATGAGTCTCTCTAACATGGGAGTTTGCTTCCTCAAAGCCAGCAAGGGAGAGAGTCTGCCAGCAAGAGGGAAGTCATAACCTTATGTAGCCAAATCATGGAAGTGATATCCCATCACCTTACCATACTCTGTTGGTTAAAAGCCATTCACTAGGCCAGCCCACACCTAAGGGAGGGGATTACACAAAGCCATGAATACCAGGGAGTGGGGATCATAAAAGGACATTTTAGGGTCCCCCTGGTACATATGAGGAATGACTAAAGATTTCCCTACATTCTTTATTCACATATATATTGAACTTTCCTAGTGAGACCTCTGGCATGTACCCTAAAGGAAGAGGGACAAATGAAAGCTTTCCCACATTCCTTACATTTATAGCATTTCTTTCCCTTCTTCTACCAATACCTCTTTTAACTTTTATCATAATTCTTGGGAGCCATAGAAAGCCGTTATAATTAAAGAATTATTGTAAAACATTCTACTCTCTTTTAATAGGAATCCTTGGCCAAATATTTGATCTGTTTTGGGAGACTGAATCTATACAAGGACAATGGCCAGGCCATATATCCCAACAGAACTCTGACCCACACCTCCACAGTAACCTGCTCAGGAAGCTAAACCAGACTCTCTGCAGTAATCTGCCCGGAATGGCCATGACTTAGTCAACAACTAACAGGATCCGTCCTCCCTCCCCTTCCAACTCAGGACCAACCAAAGAAAGCCAACCATGCTCCATAAACCAATCACATAAGATTCTCTGCTTCTAGTTAGCCCTCCTCCAGCTTCCTCATGGCAAGTACCTCCAGTCAGAGCATACCTTAAACCTTCCCTTATTTTTATTCTAAAACTCTCTCTTTCCCCGCCTGCCTGAGTCTCTGCCAAGTGAACCACCTGAACCACCAAGTGGTGGCTGAACCACCAAGTGGTGACCACTGACTCCCTTACTATAGCAAGGCTCTGAATAAATAGCCTCTGTTTGTTCTCGTTTGAGTGTACTTTTTTTATTTTCACAGTTTCAAACACTTGGTGGTTCAAAATACTCAAATCTCAGGTATACCTTAGAGCCAAAGGACACTGAAGTTCCGAATTAGGAAAATTACATTTGTTCTAACAGAGATGTAATTAAGGTATGTCAGGTAGGGCGTGTGCCCTGAGTGCTGCTTAAGGAGGGGCAGTAATGAGCAGTTTCTATTGGCCATTGCAGTTTCCATCGCCAGCTGTGAGAAATCACTCAGCAATTTAAAAGCAATTGTAGGCACTATTTTCTGTAGATAGGCTCCTGGTTCTATAAAGAAATAGAACTACGCCATTTCAGTACATTCACAATAAAGAAGATTCTTAAGGGAAAATTCTTTCTCACTCTGCATTGCTTTTTTATTTTTTGTCTGTAACAACTTCATTGAGATATAATGCATGCACCACACAATTCACCTGTTTAAAGTGTATAATTAAGTGGTTTTTACTATATTCACAGGGTTGTGCGACCATCACCACATGCATTATTTTTAAGTTTCAAGATTTACAGGGATTCATCAGCCCCAGACTGAAATAAATACCAGCAAAAGCTGACACTCACGGAATGCTTACAATGTGCTAGATAATATGCTAAGTGCTTCTCACATATTAACCCATGAAATTCCCACGTCAATTCTAAGGTGTAGGTACTATTATCACCTCCATTTTTCAGGTGAAAACAGCACAAATTGGTCAAATAATTTGACAAGAATCACATGGATGGTAAACATGGAACCAGTCTAACTTCCAAGCTTTGCCTTAACAATATCCTACATGTCTCAAGGCAATTGAACTATGAGACTTTTTTTTTTATAATTAGTCAATTAAATAATAAACTTTGCTGTCCCTTTGAGGAAACTTTAAAAGACAGCAATTTTCTTTCTTAGATTTTCATACCCTCACTTTTAGATGTTCGGGCAACTTCCGTGTACCTCCATGGTCCCATAAGGCTATACTTTTTACTTTATTCCCTACAGAAAAATGAATAATAAGAGATCTACGATTCTAATCCTTGCTCTGTCATGAGTGCCTTACCTAACAAAGCACCTCCCTGGGCCTCTTTCATCTGCACAAGGAAGGGGTCGGGCTCCACAATGGCCAATATTCTTCAAGGCTCCAACTCAGAACAGAAGCTCATGCATAACGAAGCTCCTCAGGCTCCCTTCTGTGGGTTTGGATCACAAGGATGCAAGGGCCACAGGAGATTATCCTCAGTCCCGCTGCCTGGGATCACCACTCCTGAGCCCATCTGCACAGCTCCCACCATCCCAAAGCGCACAGATGGGGAAAGGGCTTTTTGGAGTGGAAAGGCGGCAGCCATTACCCCTATGTGGCCATGGGCAGGCCTGGGGTCACAGGAATGGGATTTCAGTGCTGAGGAGGAGCCCCAGCCGCAGGAGCACTGTTGTTTGCACAACGTCCAAATCACATAATGGTCCTGTGTTCACAAAAGTATCATGGACTTATATGCCTATATTTTGATAAATGATGTAAATTTCTCCCATGGGTTACCATTTGAGTAAATCATATCTTCACATTTTAAAATAGATTTTTTTCTACCATTTAATTGTTCATTTTGAAACCAAGCACCTCTCGGGTTCTGGTCCTGTCTTATTAGCTGATTGAAATAAGAGACACCAGTTGCAAGAGAAACAGAAAGTGGCAAGTTTATTATCTGCACAGATAAGGAGCAACGTGGGGTTAGTGGCCAGAAGACTGAGCCTCCAGAGCTGGGGACTTGGGGAACTTTTATGGGGAGATTGGCTCCGGGTCTTATACCTCAGTCCCCCTTAGCCCGTCCATTCTTGGAATTCCCCTCCCCTGTTTAAGTTTGGAACTCAGGGTTGCCAAGTCATCTTGAGCCGGATGTACTGGTGGATGGATCTCTCGCTCCAGAATGGGCTCTGGGTACAATGGTGGGCTGGTAAACGTGCTCCCCTCCGGAGGAGAGAGGTTCTGAGGTCAGGTTCTGCACCGGCGTGGGTAGCCTGTTGGAGCTGGTTCTCAAGGAGCAGCTTTCTGGCCTGAAAAATGTTACTAAGAACATGTTGCCTAGAGCATATCAGCAGTTAGTCCTGAAGAAAAAGGAGTTAAGGAATCTTCCACAACAACTCGATCTTATCTTGGTATGCCTCTCAGGAGCCTTCAGCATTGGGGCGCCTCCCCAGAGCCTCTAGCTAGGGTTTCAATTTCAGTCTTTCTTTTCTTAAAAAATAGAATTATCGATGAAAAGGCCTTTTTCTCACATAGTGTCCTCAGAGAATATTTTCAATAAGATAACCACTGACCATTTTTGTTTTAGGTTGTATTGGCTTACCCTAAATGATTCCTACATCAACAACTGGAAGGCTTTGACTGCGTTTGTACATTGACCAAGATATAATACAAACAACACCAATAGCTTATATGTTTACAGTTCTCTTAACATCTTCCAAACATTTTTACCTCTCTCCCTAAAATGTTCATCATTATTCTGGGTATTTCCAAATAGTTCCTGTTTTGCAGCTGCAGCATCTCCTTGTTCCAGGTTACCTTCTTACAAGAAAAGTTCGTGTGATGGAGGAGAGGCATGGCAGTAAGATGTAGGGTGAGACTGTTGTCAGAAAACACTGGCACTGAGAGCATTGAGTCCTCAAGTAGAGCAGTGCTTCAATAAGCAAAAATTTTGGTGGATAAAATTTAAATTTTGCCAGCAAATTCAGGTTTCACTTTGTGCTGAGCTTGGAGAAAGGAGAGCCTCAGAAGTGGTGGCTTGCCAGCCGCTGTTCGCTGGAGCCCTGCAGAGCGCTGATTGGCATCTATGCCTCGTTTGTTAAGACGGCAGACAGATGCCCTGCTTACAAACTTCACAGGAGGGGTCATTTGTTGGAAACTAGGTTGGCTGTTTCTCAGTGACTGAATATGCTTTAGAGGCCTTCCTTTTATGACTTAGACTAGTTTAGCTGCCAAACTAGCTGCTGAAATTGGCCTATTGACTGTGAAGTTTGTTCAAACAGCACAGGTCCCGGGCATGCTCTGGACAAATCATAGAAGAACAGTCATGTTCTACAGACCCAGGGTTGAGGGTGATTCATAATCATCCCCCCCAGTCAGCAGGCAGGAGAGGAAACCATGTCAGCCCCCCTCAAGTGAGCCAGCTGCACTAATCTTGCTGACAGAGAGTTTTGGTTCTAGGCAGGGCTGAGCAGGCAGTTAATTATACCCAGAGTTAATTGAGTGGTCAGATTAACAACCTAGTCTCA
This sequence comes from Loxodonta africana, assembly GCF_030014295.1. Taxonomy (NCBI): domain Eukaryota; kingdom Metazoa; phylum Chordata; class Mammalia; order Proboscidea; family Elephantidae; genus Loxodonta; species Loxodonta africana. The sequence continues at coordinate 42,155,352 of NC_087347.1, forward strand.
TGAGGTCTACAAGAGGATTCCAGAAATTTAGGTGTTTAAGACCCTCAAGACGAAGTCAAATGAGACATCATGTTCTTTTTGACCTTCCCTTTCAATTTGGGATGATGATTTTATTAATCAGGCGTCCTTCCCTCCTGCCATTTTGTCATTGGCTTCTAATTGACAGATGCTAATTAAATAGCAAACGGGATCCTCACGGGCAGTTTCTTCTGTTTCTTCGGTGACCATTCTGTTCTTGACTGATTTAGCACGGCTCTTTCCCCTCAATTAACAGACAAGTTAAACTTTCTATTCCCTTAAATTTTTATTACTCGTAATTAGGAAGTGGAAAAAAAAGTCATTTTGCACTTTACAACTTTAAAATGTAAAAGTAAATTGGGTACTCAAATAATATAGGACTAATTGCCTAATCCGAAGAGAGCTGGCTCTCTTAGTCAGGTGACAGGCCAGCGTTGCTTCTATGCCTTGAATCCACGGGCCCCTTAGCTCCAGCATCCACATCCAAGTCAGTTTTCACAATGGGGAAACATTTTAAGGGACTCAAATTTTAAATTTGCCTAATAGTAAAATAAGATCCTGAACAAACTCATTTCACCAAAAAATATGTATGTATAAATAGATAGTGGCTTTAACTCTAATGCCTAGGTAGTACGTTTTTTCCATTGCTGCATTAGGTAAATATCAGTTTACACATCTTAGTGTAAGCTTTTTGGAGTGAAGAAATGTCTTATTCAGCTCTGTAATTCTCTGTAGCCTGAGCTTAGCATATTGTACCCAGTAAATAGTCAATGGCTCTTATTCAAATGAATGACTCAACTCTGTCACCTCTTTCCATCACTTACAGTTAACTTTATGTTTAGTGCTCTTACATCTGTTTTTTACATTCAGCTACATTTAAAATGAGTAACTCGAGCACTGAAGTTCAAGTTGTAGACATTTGTAATGGTCTTTCTTGAAAGTGTTGGCTTAGTCCAGCCCCACAAGAAGAAAGAGTATTAAGCCCCAATTACACATTGCCACAAAAACAAGGAGGAAATCAGCCATAAATGAAAGAATCTACATTAAAACAAAATATGCTTAGTAATTACCTTTAATGGTATTAATTTTTCAACAAGAATTCTTATTAAGATGCAATTTTAATTTCTTCTCCAATGTATAGTTTATTCTCTGACCAGAAAATATCAGATTTCAACTGGTTACATTTTTGCTGTTAAATGTAACAATGGTCTTTGCCTCAGAGTTGAAATAAAAAATTACCTTTGTGGAAATACATATTTTGGGATGAAAGGGGAACAGGATGCTGGGGGAGGAAAGTGGAATTTCTGATTCTTCATTCTTCCTCAGGAAAGGCCTTGTCATTAAATATCAACAATAATTTCCGAGTTACATTAGGAAGAGATAAAATATCAGTGCAGTCCACTGCAACAGCAATGCAGCTAAGGTTTTTCACAACCGCCTGGGAGAACTCAAACTCGCCAAGAACTAATGGGTGTTTACACCTTTGGGTAACACATATGCATTCATGAGAACCAGGCAGTCACATAAATGTCTCAGGAGGCAGGAGAGTGGGTTATATTGAAAATCAGTCATGACTCTAAACTAGATGTAGGAAGCCATTCTCTCCTCACCTAATTCATAGGTGTGCCAGAAGGGCGCAGCCTCTGGAGTTCCTCTGGGACCAGAGGGAGTTTCAATGAACATTTGTATAATGGCTGGAAAAGGGAAAAAAAAAAAAAAAGGAGCTGGAAATATTTGCGAATAAATTGTAGCCAGCATTCTTTTCTGCTATGGAGTCTCATAATTTAATTGGGGGAGATTGGCAATTACAGGGTAACCAACAATCTTGTTTTGCCCGAGACTAGGGGTGTTTCCTAGGATGTAGATTTTCAGTGCTAAAATTGGGACAGTCCTGGACAAACCAAGACCATAAGACCTGTCCATTTGTGATTACTTGTATTTGGGGCCCTACTGAGTAGTGTTAGTTAAACACAAAGCTACTCTCGTGGTATATAAAAATGGGGATATTCCAAGATCCCGTTTTTTGGATTGGTCCTAGGGATGGGAAAAACTAGCCTGCTAGAAAGAGAGTATTAGACAGCATTGCAGCAGGAAAAAGAGATGGTGCTAGGTTTTGGGTGTTTTTTTGAAGACTTATTTATATTCGGTCAGCCCCATAAACTGCTCCAGTGCCCTAGCCATCACCACCACTACCATTACAACACCCCCAGTTATTTCAGGAAAAATGACAATTTCCCTTATGCCTCCTTTCATCTATCAGTCTCAGGTGACTCTTTTTCCCTGTAAGCCTTGCTTTAATGTTCATTTCCATTGAAATTTATATAAAAATGTTGGTGGAGGCAAGTCTTGTGATTTAACCTGTACCCTATAGAGATGCCCTTAGGGCTATCCCTCATGAAGATCCCAGTATACGGACATATGACATTGACTAGGGAATGCTTTGTCAGGTAGATGGAGTAAAAACTCTTAGGTTAATATTTCTTCCCCTTTGTTATTCTATATTAGGCAGTGACAATACCCGGGATCATCTTATACTTCCATACCTATCAAATAACCAAAACCAAACCCATTGCCATTGAGTCAATTCCAACACATAGTCACCCTATAGGACAGAGTAGAACTGCCCCACAGAGTTTCCAAGAGGTGCCTGGTGGATTCAACCTGCTGACCTTTTGGTTAGCAGCCATAGCACTTAACCACTATGCCACCTGGGTGTCTTTGGTGTCAAGGTGCTAGGTGAAGCTAGGGTCCACCCTTAAACTTTTTAGTGCTCTGGCACAGTGTTACATGACACAGAAATGTTAAAACTCAGAAAACTAACATAATATGAAGCCCTGAAGATTGAATTTACTACTGAGAATGACCCCACTCCTTACCATGTGGGTTGTTACAGTGGTGGGAGGGGACTGAAATTGGGAGTGGGTTGTGAAATAGAGGACTTTCAATATCATAAGTCTTGTTCTATATGTCCTCCCTTGGAACTAGACTGGAGGCATTTATACCATTGCTTCCATGATGATATATTTAAAAAAAAAAAAAATTCACTAAGTTTCTAGGTGCCGGATTGGCATCTGTCTTTTCTCAGTTACTGCCTAGACTACAGGACTTCACAATCACTGAAATGAGGATATAAGAAGCAGCACAAGTTCTGATTCAGAGGCACTGAACTTGGCTACAGAGACATAGCTAGGAGGTAACGTGTAATTTGTGGTACAAGAGTTAATGTGCCTCAGCTTTGAAGCCAAATAGACATGTCTTTATGTCCTAGTCTTGTCACTTCTAGAGATATGACCTTGGGCAACATGCTCAGCCTCTTTCTACTTTAATTTCCTCATCTGTAAAATGAAGACGATAGTAGTAACTATCTTGCAGGTCTTTGATCTCCATCAGTAAGTCCTTCAAATCCTCTTCACTTTCAGCAAGTAAAGTTGTGTCATCTGCATATTGCAAGTTGTTAATGAGTCTTCATCCAATTCTAATACCTCGTTCTTCTTCATATAGTCCAGCTGCTTGGATTATTTGCTCAGCATACAGATTGGGTAAGTATGGTGAAAGGATACAACCCTGATGCACACCTTTCCTGATTTTAAACCACGTTATCCATAATTTGTTATGATCTACCCAAAAGAATGAATTGATGCATTTGAATTATGGGGTTGGTGAAGAATACTAAATATACCATGGACTTACAGAAGAATGAACAAATCTTGAAAGAAGTACAGCCAGAATCCTCCTTAAAAGCAAGGATGGCAAGACTTCTCATTTCATGTACTTTGGACATGTTATCAGGAGGGACCTGTCCCTGGAGAAGAACATCATACTTGGTAGAATAGGGAGTCAGCAAAAAAGAAGAGCCTAAACAAGGTGAATTGACACAGTGGCTGCAACAGTGGACTCAAACATAGTGACAGCTGTGAGGATGGCACAGGACCAGGCAGTGTTTTGTTCTGTTGTACGTAGGGTCGCTATGAGTTGGAACCAACTGGGTGGCACCTAACTACAACAACCCCACAGGTGAATATTAAATAAGACAGTGCATGTGGAGTCCTTAGTATAGAACCAGGCACAAGGTGTTAACATATTTTATTATGGAACCTTGCACATGCAGAGCACAGGATGGCACAAGCACAGACTACAGTATTTAGGACTTAAGTAAACGGCGTTCAACCCAGGGAGCACTTAAAAAAATACTAAGGTCCTCCTCCAGACCAATTAATTATAGTTAATACAGAGTAGCCTCTGTATTTTTTAAAAGCTCACTAGGTGATTCTCAAGAGTAGCCAAGTTTGAGAACCACTGATTTCGATGATGAAAAACTTTGTCCATTATGACTTAAGACTTAATAACAATCAGCTACAGTGTGCTTACCAACCATTGAGTTGGCCCACAGGTGATTCTTCTAAGACTGTCGGTCTCTACCTATACACTTGGGCAGAGTTCTAGGACAATGGTTTTCAACTTCTTCTCCATCCTGGGCTGGTAGACTTTCCAGTGGGCATATCAGCAAGAAGGCTCCATGAGAATTGAGAGAAGAGGGTGATAGGAAATAGGAGGTAACTCTTAGCTCATTCTCAGGGTATCCCTGCTCCTTCAGGGGTGAAAAAAATTAAATTTACACAAATAATTTGTTTTTTGTCGTTGGTTCCTGAGTGATAACTTCTAATACCTTAGAATTTTCCCAGTGATTGAAGTGTCTTTGATAAGGTCTCCTGATCACACCTGGGGTTTATGATAATGAGGTACCTCTTGGATTGGGGCTGGCCAGGGCAGAAAAATCCACCATGTACTATCAGCCAGCCTCAAGGGAGGGGGGAGAGCTGATTCAATCAATTGTGCCTATGTAACAATCCCCCAATAATAGGCTCCGAATAAGGAAGCTCCATGTGCTTCCTGGTTGGTGAGACAATGTTAGATGTGGGAAGATAGAGCATCCCTTTTTGGGCCATGGAAACTCCACACTGGGAACTCTCCCAGACCTTGCTCTGTCTTTTCATTTCAGAGGACCCCCACACTTACAGCTGGCAACCTGAGGGGATAGTGGGAAACCCCCAAATTTGTAGCCAACGGGTCAGAAGAGTGTCATGGGTACCCCTAAGCTTGCAGCTGGCATCTGAGGTCTTCAGCAGGCTTGGCAGTCTAGAGGTCCATGCCCTTTTAATTTGTGAGACCTGGTGGTTAGAGTCAGAGAAAGAAATACTGCATGTGCAGTTGAATTGGAACTGAATTGAATAGATTTGAATTGGAATTAAATTCCTTCTCTTTAGGTGGTGCCAGAGACTTGGAATAGAGAGATTGTGTTGACACAACACAGGAGCTAAGAGTTTGAAGTTCCACAGGGCAAAAACAAGTAGCCAAGCTGAAAACCAGACCAAAATCATAGATGAACAGTTGAGAAACTAGACACAAATTCAGCATGTCCAGCTGTAAAAGATGATAGCACACAAAAGCTTTGTCTTTGGTGGCCTCCAAAGCAGGGGATGGTTCTGAGTTCTCCTAGAAACTTAGAGAGCAACCTCTTAGGGGGCTGGATTAGCTTCTTTGGATTAATGAGAATATTTAGATTTCAATCACAAATATTTGGAACTTGCATGGCAAAGCAACCGGATTTATTTAAGTAGTTTTCTGGGCTTCTGTTTCCCCAACTTTAAAATAAAAAAATTTTTTTTTTTTTTTTTATTTTCCTCGAAGGGAATTTGTGATGATAAACAGAAATAATGTTCCACATAAAACTCAGTTTGAACTCCTAGAAAGAAACAGGCACAACTTAAATCAAGGTAATATTATTGTCACAAAGTAAGGTGCTGGAACAAGTTAATATTTTTATTCTTATCAAAGTACTGTCTTTCTGGGCAAAGCACAAAGCTTTCCCCAGAGAGATTTCACTCAAGTATTATCCAGTAAATCCCAACATTCCATTTTTTTTAATGAGCCACACATTGACATTTGCTGCCAAAACCTATAAAGCACCCAATAATAGTAAGACAGTCAAAAAAAAAGTTGATGCTAACCCCAAAATGAGCTCCAATCTGTACCCTGACATGTTTAATAATGTTTCCAGTCTCTCTCTATACTTTGAAGTTAATACCTCATTGAGGTAAGTAGCGTATGTATGCATTTCACACATTTGTGCTTGCTATTGTTTTTCTGGCCAGTGACACTTTTCTACAAGGCTAGTTTATCAGCCCTATGGGGTTTTTTATTATAGGAAATAACATTCACTCTAGCCTCCCCAGCTGAATTTTAAATAGTTCTTTCTTTTCCATAACAGTCAGTCCCAGTATTATTAACCCACAACCACTTTTTGAAACACCTTTCACATCTCTTCCAAATTTGCTTTTTTTCTCCCCTACTTAAGCTTACTATTTCTTTTTAACTAATTTTTTTTCCGATAGACTCTTATTAGCATTTCAAACCTGAAAATATATTACAGCTTTGAGGCACATCAGATCTTTTGTACAGCCTGTCTCCCAAAATGTTTTCAAGAATAAACAGAAAGGAACAAACCATGTGCTCTAATTTGTTTAAATATATATATGCATGTATGTATGTATATATGCTCTACAAAATTTAGGCATACAGTATGACTAAAAGCTGGAGAAGAGCAAGGGGCAAAAGTGTTGGGAAAGACAGAAAATGTGCATATTTTTTTAAAGAAATGAGAAGTCAGGGAGGTGAAAGATGGTAAGTAAAAAGATATCGGTACACACAGGGACTATACAATGATTTTTTGTGGACGCAATGCTTTTTTTTATTATTGTGATTTAAGTGAAGGTTTACAGAGCAAATTAGTTTCTCACTGAACAGTTAATATGCATACCGTTTTGTGACGTTGGTTACCAACTCCGCGATGTGTCAACACTTTCCGCTTCTCTGCCTTGGGTCCCCCATTTCCATTCTTCCAGCTTTCCTGTCCCTTACTACCTTCTTGTCCTTGCCCCTGGGCTGCTGCGCCCATTTAGTCTCGTAAACATGGTTGAGCTATGTGTATTATTGTTTGTTTTATGGGCCTGTCTAATCTTTGGCTGAAGGGTGAATCTCAGGAGTGACTTCAGTACTGAGTTAAAAGTGTGTCCAGAGGACATACTCTCGGGTTTTCTCCAGTCTCTGTCAGGCCAGTAAGTCTGGTCTTTTTTTGTGAGTTAGAATTTTGTTTTACATTTTTATCCAGCTCTGTCCGGGATCTCTCTTGTGATCTTTGTTGGAGCAGTCAGTAGTGGTACCTGGGCACCATCTAGTTGTACTGGACTCATTCTAATGGAGGCTGTAGTAGTTGTGATCCATTAGTCCTTTGGACTATCTTTCCCTTGTGTCTTTGGTTTTCTTCATTCTCCCTTTCTCCAGACAGGGTGGGACCAGTGGAACATCTTAGATGGCTGTTCGCAAGCTTTTAAGACCCCAGACACTATTCACCAAAGTAAGATGTAGAACATTTCCTTTATAAACTATGTTATGCCAATTGAGCTAGATATCCACTGAGACTATGGCCCTCATCTCTCAGCCTAGTAACTCTGTCCCTCAGGAAGTTTAGCTGTGTCCATGGAGCTTCCATGACTTTGCTTTGGTCAAGTTGTGCTGACTTCCCCAGTATTGTGTGTTGTCTTACCCTTCACCAAATTTGCCACTTATCTATTGTCCACTTAGTGTTCCCCCGCATCCACAATGCTTTTTTGATGAGATAATTAAAATAATTTTAATATCATTGTGATCCTTGTTGTCTGTCCACTTAAGGAAGAGGATGTCTTTGGTCAGCAAGTAGCAGTCTATTGATGGATCGCTAAGTTGCTATTAATCACTATAATCCTTCTCTGACTTTCTTGTATGCTTTGCAATTTCTTAGGAGGAGGACAGTAGAAATGACAATCAACTGGTATCCACTAGTGTTAAGCTCCTCAAGGAGAGTTGGAAAGAAACCTTGCATTCAACATCCATTCACCCTGTGGTAATGGTATCCCAATTTTCTTCTGAAGAACCACTTCCTCCTATTAAACCCATGTTGTTTGGGTGGGACTAGAACTAAACTAATCAAAATATTTGCATCCCCTGGGGGTAGCATGTGATGCAATAATAGCCAATAAACCAAAAACAAAACTAGCTGCTGTCAAATCTATTCTGACTCACTTGCTCCTGTGTGTGTCAGAGTAGAACTGTGCTCCATAAGGTTGTGAATGGCTAATTTTTTCAAAGCAGATCACCAGTCTTTTTACTGAGGTGCCTGTGTGGACTTGAACTTCCAATCTTTCAGTTAACAGCTAAGCATGTTAGCAATTTGCACCACCCAGGGACTCCCTTATCAAAGCTTCGCGTTCCCTCGTGTGGATATGTGACCCAGTGATAACCAGTAAGAGACCACAAAATTCTGCACCTTTCCCATGAGATGTGGCAGATTAGTGAGAGCCACCTTGCACCACAAGAGCATTCCTTAAAAACGTAGTTAACATATTAGAAGTCAGAGCTAAGATATAAAGAGAAGCTGGGACCTGGCAACAGTATTTGAACACTGGTGAAGTAGTACCCTGTGTTTTTAAATTATCTGAACCATTAAATTGAGTTTTTGCTTAAATTAATTTGGGTTGGGTTTTTGATCATTTGCAACCAAAAGAGACTATTTAATACAGACATTCTCTGCGTTTTATTCACTCTACTGCTCCTAAAATCTAACTTCATACCTGGCACACAGTGGGCACTTATAATAAATACTTACGGAACTACACGGCTTTTAAAAATGTCCCTGTTCACAGCAACACTGTTCTTTCTCATCTCCACTCAACACTTCATTTTTCGGATATTTAACTTCCTCAGCCAGCAGAGAAGAGGGAACAATGTCAAGACACTGAGGGACATGAAAAATATGGGGACTTTCAGAAGACCGGAGACTCTCAATTATGGCACAAACACACTACTCGAAATAATAAAAAAAAAAAATAGTTAACTAATGTCTTCTTGCTTCCCTTGAATTTTCCTGGCTAACCATCAAGTGATTATACTGCATTTTTCACCAGTAGAACAATCTCCCTCCTAATCATGCCTTGGTATTCTGTAATAATGTCCCAAATGAATTCCCATTTATTTCAGAAGTTGTTGCTCTGCCATTGAGTACTGAGATTATTGACATCTGGATTTTGACTTGGATCCCTCTGGTAGTAAACTGCCAATCACCTAAACCAAAATAACATTCTTTGTGAAAGAACACTTGTAACTGGGATTTGGGAACTTAACTAAGATCAGAGGTCCTGGCTTTGTTCCTGGCTTTGCCAGTGACCTCTAAAATAACTTGGCCATCATTTCACTTTGTTTCACTTTTCCCCCACCTCTCTGAAAAACAGAACTAGAATAGCACAGAGTAGGACAATCACACCGATTCAGCAATATGGAGACTTAAATATTAGGACCTTCAGTCTGTAAATATGACAGAGGATAAGCCAAATGCTAATTTGTTCATTAAAACCTCAGGTACTCGGAGATACAGACTGAAGTTGCAAGGGTCACATTTACGCGTAACAAAAGAGAGTTAATTTTATAGCAAGAGTAAAGTTTAAAAATCTATGAATAAGAGATCTTTAAATGGATTAAGAGGAACTATGGCGATTTGTGGTATATCCCCAGAGAGAGAGTGCTGGTCTTGATTAATCTGGGTCTGACCCATGAAAAAAATCTTATGTTTATGCTCTTTAACTAGCTATAAAGTGAGTTCAAGAGATTTCATGAGGATTTTGTTGCTTAAGACCTGACAATGCTCAGCATAAAGAAGACATAAATAGGAAAGTTTTTTTATCTCAAAGCACAGCTTGGACTCTAAACCCTGTCTGCCACTTAAAAAAACTAGCTGTAAAATCATGAGGAAGTTACTTAATCTCCGTATGCCTCAGTTTTTTCATTTGAAAAATGGGGATGAAAATAGTGACCACCTGTATTACTTTCCTATCGCTGCAGGAACAAATTACACAAACGTAATAGTTTAAAACAGCACAAACTTATTATCTTATAGTTCTGGAGGTCAGACACAAAAATGAATGTCATCAGGCTAAAATCAAGGTGTTGGCAGGACTGTCTTTCTTCTAGAAGCTCAATGGGAGAATCAATTTCCTTTCCTTTTCCACCTTCTAGAGGTTGCATGCATTCCATGGCTTGTGGCCCTCTTCCACCTTCAAAGCCAGAAATCACATGGCTCTAACCTCTGCTTTTGGTTGTCACATCTCTTTTTCTGACTCTAACTTTCTTTCCTCCCTCTTTCATTTATAAGACCTTTGTGATTATATTGGCCCAATTTAAGTAATCCAGGTTAATCTCCCCATCTCAAGATTCTTAATCACATCTGCAAAGTCCCTCCTTTTTACATATAAAGTAACACATTCCCAGGTCCTCAGAATGAGCATGTAGCCACATTTGGGGGCCACTATTCTGTGTACCATGTTTCTGTCTACCACACTAACCCAAGAGTTGTTATAAGAATTAAATGAAACAATTCTCACAGTAAATTTAGAACAGTGTCTGGAAAGTAATAAAAGTGAAAAAAATAAGATAAATGTTAGCTGTTGTCATCATGTCTATTGGGGATTCATATTATTGGTCTCAGGATGTCTTAAACATGTACAGATAACCCAGTTTTTTACACTTTGAGTCAAATTCCATTTTTCTAAAGGACTTTCTGTGCTTTTCGTCCTGGTGTTCTCTTTAGCTAAGTGTCATGGATTGAATTATGTCCCCCCAAAAATGTGTGTATCAATTGGGCTAGGCCATGATTCCCATATCGTGTGATTTTCCTGTATGTATAAATCCTGCTTCTATGATATTAATGAGGCAGGACGGGCAGCAGTTGTGTTAGTGAGTCAGGACTCAACATACAGGATTGGATAGTGTCTTGGAGGCCATCTCTTGAGATAGAAAAGATAGAAGCAAACAGAGACAGGTAGATCTCATACCAAGAAGAAAGCAATGCCAGGAGCAGAGTACGTCCTTTGGACCCAGGGTTCCTGCACAAAGAAGCTCCTAGTCTGGGGGAAGATTGATGAGAAGACTGACAGAAAGAGAAAGGCTTCCCCTGGAGCTGATGCCCTGAATTTGAGCTTTTAGCCTACTTACCTTGAAGAAATAAATTTGTTAAAGCCACCTACTTGTGGTTTTTCTGTTATAGCAGCACTAGATGACTAAGACACTAAGATAACCACATAGATCCAATATAACCAGTTTTCTTTAGCTGAGATAACCACATGTTGTTGTTGTTGTTTGGTGCCATCGAGTTGGTTCCGACTCATAGAGACCCTATGCACAACAGAACGAAACACTGCCCGGTCCTGTGCCATTCTCACAATCGTTGTTATGCTTGAGCCCATCGTTGCAGCCACTGTGTCAATCCAACTCATTGACGGTCTTCCTCTTTTCCGCTGACCCTGTACTCTGCCAAGCATGATGTCCTTCTCCAGGGAGTGATCCCTCCTGCCAACATGTCCAAAGTATGTAAGACACAGTCTCGCCATCCTTGCTTCTAAGGAGCATTCTGGTTGTACTTCTTCTAAGACAGATTTGTTCATTCTTTTGGCAGTTCATGGTGTATTCAATATTCTTCACCAACACCACAATTCAAAGGCGTCAACTCTTCTTCGGTCTTCCTTATTCATTGTCCAGCTTTCGCATGCATATGATGCAATTGAAAATACCATGGCTTGGGTCAGGCACACCTTAGTCTTCAGGGTGACGTCTTTGCTCTTCAACACTTTGAAGAGGTCCTTTCCAGCAGATTTGCCCAATGCAATGCATCTTTTGATTTCTTGACTGCTGCTTCCATGGCTGTTGATTGTGGATCCAAGTAAAATGAAATCCTTGACAGCTTCAATCTTTTCTCCATTTATCGTGATGTTGCTCATTGGTCCAGTTGTGAGGATTTTTGTTTTCTTTATGTTGAGGTGTAATCCATATTGAAGGCTGTGGTCTTTGATCTTCATTAGTAAGTGTTTCAAGTCCTCTTCACTTTCAGCAAGCAAGGTTGTGTCATCTGCATAACGCAGGTTGTTAATGAGTCTTCCTCCAATCCTGATGCCCCGTTCTTTTTCATATAGTCCAGCTTCTCTTATTATTTGTTCAACATACAGATTAAATAGGTATGGTGAAAGTATACAACCCTGCCGCACACCTTTCCTGACTTTAAACCAATCAGTATCCCCTTGTTCTGTCCAAACAACTGCCTCTTCTTCTATGTAAAGGTTCCTCATGAGCACAATTAAGTGTTCTGGAATTCCCATTCTTCGCAGTGTTATCCATAGTTTGTTATGATCCACACAGTCAAATGCCTTTGCATAATCAATAATACACAGGTAAACATCCCTTGGTATTCTCTGCTTTCAGCCAGGATCCATCTGACATCAGCAATCATATCCCTGGTTCCACGTCCTCTTCTGAAACCAGCCTGATTTCTGGCAGCTCCCTGTCAATACACTGGTACAGCCGTTTTTGAATGATCTTCAGCAGAATTTTGCTTGCATGTGATATTAATGGTATTGTTCTATAATTTCCACATTCGGTTGGATCACCTTTCTTGGGAATAGGCATAAATATGGATCTCTTCCAATCAGTTGGCCAGGAAGCTGTCTTTCATATTTCTTGGCATAGACAAGTGAGCATCTCCAGCACTGCATCTCTTTGTTGAAACATTTCAATTGATATTCCATCAATTCCTGGAGCCTTGTTTTTCGCCAATGCCTTCAAAGCAGCTTGGACTTCTTCCTTCAGTACCATCAGTTCCTGATCATATGCCACCTCTTGAAATGGTCAAACATCGACTAATTCTTTTTGGTATAATGACTCTGTGTATTCCTTCCATCTTCTTTTGATGCTTCCTGCATCATTTAATACTTTCCGCATGGAATCCTTCACTATTGAAACTCGAGGCTTGAATTTTTCCTTCAGTTCTTTCAGCTTGAGAAATGCCAAGTGTGTTCTTCCCTTTTGGTTTTCCATCTCCAGCTCTTTGCATATGTCATTATAATTATTTTGTCTTCTCGAGAGGCTCTTTGAAATCTTCTGTTCAGTTCTTTTACTTCAGGAATTCTTCCTTTTGCTTTAGCTGCTCGACACTCAAGAGCAAGTTTCAGAGTCTCCTCTGACACCCACCTTGGTCTTTTCTTTCTTTCCTATCTTTTCAGTGACCCCTTGCTTTCTTCATGAATGATGTCCTTGATGTCATTCCACACCTAGTCTGGTCTTCGGTCACTAGTGTTCAGTGCATCTAATCTATTCTTGAGATGGTCTCTAAATTCAGGTGGGGTATATTCAAGGTCATATTTTGGCTCTTGTGGACTTGCTCTGATTTTCTTCATTTTCAGCTTGAACTTGCATATGAGCAATTGATGGTCTGTTCCACAGTCGGCCCCTGGCCTTGTTCTGACTGATGCTATTGAGCTTTTCCATTGTCTCTTTCCACAGATGTAGTCAATTTGATTTCTGTGTGTTCCATCTGGTGAGGTCCATGTGTGTATAGTCGCCATTTACGTTGGTGAGAGAAGGTATTTGCAATGAAGATAACCACATAGATCCAACATAACCAGTTTTCTTTAGCTAAGAAAATCACTTAGATCCAATATGACCAGTTCTCTTTAGCTAAGATAACCACATATATCCAATAGGTCAAGCAGTCTAATCTCCATGCCAATCAGAGCCACCTTGTAGTCATCTGTCCCTTATTCTAAACCTCCGCATGGTGGGGAGATCTACATCACACAAAGAAGTCCATTCCATTCTGGAATTGCTGTAATTACTAGAAAGGGCTCTCTTGAGTTGAGTCAAATCCACCTCTGTGTGCTTTCCCCACAGGTCCTGGATCTGCAATCTGGACATAGACTCACATCAAATCTCTCAGCCATGTGAAATCCCTTTAGATACCTAAGGACTGCGCTCATATACTTACTCCATCTTTTCTTCTCAAGCTAAACATATACAGAGATTCCTTAGCATGGCACCTTGACCCTCTAAAGTATGAAACAGAAACGAATGTGATACTCCAGATTTATTTAACCACTCCAATAATTCCCCTTCCTTTGTGCCTTTCTCAACTCCAGCCCCTAAAGTTAGTCTTCTTACTGTAATACCCTGTACTTAAGGACCCTTATGAAAGTATCATTACAGTAATACTGGGCTTTATTATTATATGCCCTATTCTTGCTTCTATGGGTTGAAGGTAGAAAGATAACATTTTTATTTATTTTTTCAGCATTTAATGGCATCATGAGAAAGTTCAAGCAAATGTATTCCACCAAATCCAGCAATTTTGAAAATAAAATTAACTAAAAACAGGTCTTTATACATATTGCTGGTGAGAGTATAAATGGACACAAACTTTCTAGAAGGCAACATATGATGAGTCTTAAAAAGGTTCTCTGTTCTCAAAAATTCCACTTCCCAGGATTTATTCCAAAGATATAAAAGGATGTTTATAATAGCATTATTTATAATAGCAAAAATGGAGAAGGAAACATCCCAATTGTCCAACAACAGCAAATTACTTAAGCAGATTATGCCATGTCATATGCGCAAACACTGTTTTAAAATATGTTTAAGGATATTAAAATAGTCATAGTATTAAGTGAAAAAGGAAGGATATAAAAGAGAATGTACGGTCCGATTCCGATTTAAAAAAAAAATTTTTTTGTCAACAACAAAAGTATGTGTCTGTGTATCACATAGGAAAAAGACTTGATGAAACTATCCCAAGATATTAGCAGTGATTGCCTGCCTGACTTCTATTTTCATCTTTTATTTTACTATTTTAAAATCTGTACATAGGACAAGTATTTTTTTTATAATTCAAAAATCAATGTTATATTTTATTGACACCTACCTGTCTGAGGAAATTGTGATTGTGACTAGGTGGCCCAGATGAGAAAAGCAGTTAATGCTGACCACAGATGGCCCAGCTTGGGTTCATAGTCCTGTTCTCTGCACCACTCAGTTGTTATATCAAATAAGAAGTTTTATTTGTGAAATAAATTAACAGAATTCTCTAAACTGATATATGGTAGGTTTCCATGTCTGCTCTGTGATCAAACACCTAGCTAAAACCTGAAAATCTCAGTTAAGCATCAGTTGGATGTTGTTTTCTTATTTATCTTTTTTTAGCCTACACTTGAATAAAAACTGTTCTAGTTTCCTAGTGCTGCTATAACAGAAATACCAAAAGTGGATGGATTTAACAGAGAAATTTATTATCTCACAGTCTAGTAGGCTAGAAGTCTGAATTCAGGGTGCCAGCTCCAGGGGGCGGCTTCCTCTTTCTGTTGGCTCTGGAGAGAAGTCCTTGTCATCAGTGGACCGCGTCAGGTCCAAAGGATGTGCTCGGCACCTGGTGTTACTTTCTTGGTGGTATGAGGTCCCCCTGTTTCTCTGGTTGTTTCTCTCTTTTATATCTCAGAAGAGATTGGCTCGAGACACAGCCTAATCTTGTAGATTGAGCCCTGCCTCATTAACATAACTGCCTCTAATCTTGCCTCATTAACAGAATAGAGGTAGGATTTACAACACATAGGAAAATCATATCAGATGACAAAGTGGTGGACAATCACACAATACTGAGAATCATGGCCCAGCCAAATTGATACACATATTTTTGGGAGACACAATTCAATCCATGGCATTCTACCCTTTGGCCCCCCAAAATTCATGTCCCTACCACATGTAAAACATATTCATTCCATCATATCATAGCAAAAGTCTTAAACCAACTCCAAGTCCAAAACCCAAATATTCTTCCTCATCCGTGAAATCTAGAATACAAGTTATTTGTTTCCGAAGTACAATGGTGCAACAGCCACAAGGTAGACATTTCCATTACAAAAGGGAGAAATTGGAGGGAAAGAAGGTATAACAGGCACCAAGGGAGTGAGTAGAACACATTACATTAGCCCTCAGCTTGAAAATAATCCTCTGTTTTCTGACACCATTTACACAACAGCTCTGCCCTCCAGACTCCAGGTATTGGCCACACTCTCTGATTCTGAGTAGAGGTCCCTCAGCCCTGGGCTTCAGCTCTGCCTTCCAGGTCCACTGGAATGACAACTCTGCCCACTCAGCTTTGGGCAGCCCCATTCTCCTAGTCCATCTGAGTGGTGACTCCATCATTTGAGACCCCAGAAATCATGGCCATACCTTTTGGGACTAAAGCAGCTCTGCTTCCTCTGTTCCTTGTCTCTTCAGCTTCTGCTCATGGTTGGCCTCTCAGCCCCTTGGGCCTCACCGCCCCTGTCTGCCCTACTAGGGAAAGTGTTCCAATGCTCTTTAGCTCCCCTCATAAGTGCCTGGGGGCAACACACTCCACCAATAAACTTCGACCAGAAGGCACTCAGCTCTCTCCCTTTGTGGGTCGGTGAGCCTAGCTTCACTGATAAGCACCTGGAGGCACTCCGCTCCCCTAGGAAGCCTCTTTCCCAAAGACACTCAGCTTTCACTCTGTGGGTCAGCTCCAGCACTGTCTCTCGCTGGTCTCCCAGTTCTGCTGCTGCTGCTTCTCTGCCGCTTCTCACCATCTGCACCATCTCCAGTGTAACAGCTCTCCTCATTTCCTTCTGAGTCCTCTATCCATTTGCAGTTTCAAAAATCGCTTCCACATTTTAGATATCTGTCAGGGCAGCACCCCACTCCCAGTACCAAATTCAATTTTAATCATCTAGTGCTGCTATAAGAGAAATACCACAAGTGAATAGCCTTAACAGAGAAGTTTATTTTCTCAAAGGCTAAGAAGTTAGAAGTTCAAATTCAGGGTGCCATCTCCAGGGGAAGGCTTTCTCTCTCCATTGGCTCTGGGGGAAGGTTCTTGTCATTAATCTTCCCCTAGTCTAGGAGTTTCTCTGTGCAGGGACCCTGTGTCCAAAGGACACACACTCTTAGCTCTACTTTCTTGGCGGTATGAGGTCCCCATATTTTTCTGCTCACTTCTGTCTTTTATATCTGAAAATAAATTGGCTCAAGACACAAACTAATCTTGTAGATTGAGCCCTGCCTCATTAACATAACTGCCACTAATCCCATCTCATCAACATCATAGAGATAGGATTTACAACACGTAGGAAAATCATATCAAATGACAGAATGGTGGATAATCACACAATACTGGGAATCATGGCATAGTCAAGTTGACACATATGTGGGGGGGACTCAATTCAATCCATGACAAAAACCTATTGCTGTTGAGTCAATTCAGACTCATAGCGACCCTGTAGGACAGCGTAGTATTGCCCCATAATGTTGACAAGGCTGTAATCTTTTTTTTAATAATTTTTATTGTGCTTTAAGTGAAAGTTTACACATCAAGTCAGTCTCTCACACAAAAACCCATATACAACTTTCTACACACTCCCAATTACTCTCCCCCTAATGAGACAGCCCGCTTTCTCCCTCCACTCTCTCTTTTTGTGTCCATTTCGCCAGCTTCTAACCCCCTCCACCTCTCATCTCCCCTCCAGGCAGGAGATGCCAACATAGTCTCAAGTGTCCACCTGATCCAAGAAGCTCACTCCTCCCCAGCATCCCTCTCCAACCCATTGTCCAGTCCAATCCATGTCTGAAGAGTTGGCTTTGGGAATGGTTCCTGTCCTGGGCCAACAGAAGGTCTGGGGGCCATGACCACTGGGGTCCTTCTAGTCTCTGTCAGACCATTAAGTCTGGTCTTATGAGAATTTGGGGTCTGCATCCCACTGCTCTCCTGCTCCCTCAGGGGTTCTCTGTTGTGTTCCCTGTCAGGGCAGTCATTGGTTGTGCCGGGCTCCATCTAGTTCTTCTGGTCTCAGGATGAGGTAGTCTCTGGTTCACGTAGCCCTTTCTGTCTCTTGGGCTCCTAATCACCTTGTGTCCTTGGTGTTCTTCATTCTCCTTTGATCCAGGTGGATTGAGACCAATTGATGCATCTTAGATGGCTGCTTGCTAGCATTTAAGGCCCCAGACACCACTCTTCAAAGTGGGATGCAGAATGTTTTCTTAACAGATTTTACTATGACAATTGACTTAGATGTCCCCTGAAACCTTGGTCTCCAGACCCCTGCCCCTGCTACACTGGCCTTCAAAGCATTCAGTTTACTCAGGAAACTTCTTTGCTTTTGGTTTAGTCCAATTGTGCTGACCTCCCCTGTATTGCGTGCTGTCTTTCCCTTTGCCTAAAGTAGTTCTTATCTACTGTCTAATTAGTGAACGTCCCTCCCCCACCTTCCCTCCCTCCCCCCCTCCCCGCAACCACAAAAGAATGTTTTCTTCTCAGTTTAAACTATTTCTCAAGTTCTTATGATAGTGGTCTTATGCAATATTTGTCCTTTTGCAACTGACTAATTTCACTCAGCATAATGCCTTCCAGGTTCCTCCATGTTATGAAATGTTTCACAGATTCCTCACTGTTCTTTATCGATGCGTAGTATTCCATTGTGTGAATATGCCATAATTTATTGATCCATTCATCCGTTGATGGGCAACATGGTTGTTTCCATCTTTTTCCTATCGTAAACACTGCTGCAATGAACATGGGTGTGCATATATCTGTTTGTGTAAAGGCTCTTATTTCTCTAGGATATATTCCAAGGAATGGGATTGCTGGATCGTATGGTAGTTCTATTTCTAGCTTTTTAAGGAAGCACCAAATCAAATTCCAAAGTGGTTGTACCATTTGACATTCCCACCAGCAGTGTAGAGGTGTTCCAATCTGTCCACAGCCTCTCCAACATTTATGATTTTGTGTTTTTTGGATTAATGCCAGACTTGTTGGAGTGAGATGAAATCTCTTTGTAGTTTTGATCTGCATTTCTCTAATGGCTAATGATCGTGAGCATTTCCTCATGTATCTGTTAGCTACCTGAATGTCTTCTTTAGTGAAGTGTCTGTTCATATCTTTTGCCCATTTTTTAATTGGGTTATTTGTCCTTTTGCAGTTGAGGTTTTGCAGTATCATGTAGATTTTAGAGATCAGGCGCTGATCAGAAATGTCACGGCTCAAAATTTTTCCCAGTCTGTAGGTAATCTTTTTACTCTTTTGATGAAGTCTTTGGATGAGCATAGGTGTTTGATTTTTAGGAGCTCCCTGTTATCTAGTTTTTCTTCTACATTCTTTATAATGTTTTGTATACTGTTTATGCCATGCATTAGGGCTCCTAATGTTGTCCCTATTTTTTCTTCCATGATCTTTATCGTTTTAGATTTTATATTTAGGTCTTTGATCCATTTTGAGTTAGTTTTTGTGCATGGAGTGAGGTATGGGTCTTGTTTCACTTTTTGCAGATGGATATCCAGTTATGCCAGCACCATTTGTTAAAAAGACTGTCTTTTCCCCCATTTAATTGTTTGGGGGCCTTTGTCAAATATCAACTGCTCATATGTGGATGGATTTATATCTGGATTCTCAATTCTGTTCCACTGGTCCATGTATCTGTTGTTGTACCAGTACCAGGCTGTTTTGACTACTGTGACGGTATAAAAAAAAAAAAAAGTAAAACCTCTAACTTTGTTCTTCTTTTTCAGTAATGCCTTATTTATCCGGGGCCTCTTTCCCTTCCATATGAAGTTGGTGATTTGTTTCTCCATCTCATTAAAGAATGTCATTGGAATTTGGATTGGAATTGCATTAAATATATAGATTACTTTTGGTAGAATAGACATTTTTATAATGTTAAGTCTTCCTATCCACAAGCAAGGTATATTCTTCCACTTATGTAAGTCTCTTTTGGTTTCTCGCAGAAATGTACTGTAGTTTTCTTTGTATAAGTCTTTTACATCTCTGGTAAGATTTATTCCTAAGTATTTTATCTTCTTGGGGGCTACTGTAAATGGCATTGATTTGGTGATTTCCTCTTTGATGTTCCTTTTGTTGGTGCAGAGGAATCCAACTGAATTTTGTATGCTGAACTCTTCTATTAGTTTCAGTAGTTATCTGGAGGATTCCTTAGGGTTTTCTGTGTATAAGATCATGTCATCTGCAAATAGAGATACTTTTACTTCTTCCTTGCCAACCTGGACACCCTTTATTTCTTTATCTAGCTTAATTGCTCTGGCTAGGACTTCCAGCATAATGCTGAATAAGAGTGGTGATAAAGGGCATCCTTGTCTGGTTCCTGATCTCAGTGGGAATGTTTTCAGGCTCTCTCCATTTAGGGTGATGTTGGCTGTTGAGTTTGTATAAATGCCCTTTATTATGCTGAGGAATTTTTCTTCTATTCCTGTTCTGCTGAGGGTTTTTATTGTGAATGAGTGTTGAACTTCGTCAAATGCCCTTTCTGCATCAATTGATAAAATCATGTGATTCTTGTCTTTTGTTTTATTTATGTGGTGGATTACATTAATTGTTTTTCTAATGTTGAACCATCCCTGCATACCTGGTATGAATCCCACTTGGTCATGGTGAATTATTTTTTTGAAATGTTGTTGAATTCTATTGGCTAGAATTTTGTTGAGGAACTTTGCATCTATGTTCATGAGGGATATAGGTGTATAATTTTCTTTTTTCTTGGTGTCTTTACCTGGTTTTGGTATCAGGGATATGCTGGATTCATAGAATGAGTTTGGTAGTATTCCGTCCTTTTCTATGCTCTGAAATACCTTTAATAGTAGTGGCGTTAACTCTTCTCTGAAAGTTTGGTAGAACTCTGCAGTGAAGCTGTCCGGACCAGGGCTTTTTTTTGTTGGGAGTTTTTTGATTAACTTTTCAATCTCTTTTTTTGTTATGGGTCTATTTAGTTGCTCTACCTTTGTTTGTGTTAGTTTAGATAGGTAGTGTGTTTCTAGGAATTCATCCATTTCTTCTAGGTTTTCAAATTTGAGTGTAATTTTTCATAGTAATCTGATATGATTCATTTAATTTCAGTTGGATCTGTTGTAATATTGCCCATCTCATTTCTTATTCCGGTTATTTGCTTCTTTTCCTGTTTTTCTTTTGTCAGTTTGGCCAGTGGTTTATCAATTTTGTTGATTTTTTCAAAAAAACAGCTTTTGGTCTTGTTAATTCTTTCAATTGTTTTTCTGTTTTCTATTTCATTTAGTTCAGCTCTAATATTTATTATTTGTTTTCTTCTGGTGCTTGTGGGTCTCTTTTGTTGCTCCCTTTCTGTTTGTTCAAGTTGTAGGGATAATTCTTCGATTTTGGGCCTTTCTTCTTTTTGGATGTGTGCATTTATTGATATAAATTGGCCTCTGAGCACCGCTTTTGCCATGTCCCAAAGGTTCTGATAGGAAGTGTTTTCATTCTCATTGGATTCTCTGAATTTCTTTATTCCATCCTTAATGTCTTCTATAATAAATACAGTCTTTTTTGAGCAGGGTATTGTTCAGTTTCCAAGTGTTTGATTTCTTTTCCTGTTATTGATTTCTACTTTTATGGCCTTTGTGGTCAGAGAAGATGCTTTGTAATATTTCAATGTTTTGGATTCTGCTAAGGCTTGCTTTATGACCTAATATGTGGTCTATTCTAGAGAATGTTCCATGTGCACTAGAAAAGAAAGTATATTTGGTTGCTTTTGGGTGGAGGGTTCTGTATATGTCTACGAGGTCAGGTTGGTTGATTGTGGCATTTAGATCTTCCGTGTCTTTATTGAGCTCCTTTCTGGATGTCCTGTCCTTCACCGAAAGTGGTGTGTTGAAGTCTCCTACTATTATTGTGGAGCTGTCTATCTCACTTTTGAATGCTGAGTTTTTTTAATCTTCCTTGCAACCCTGTCACTGGGTGCATAAATATTTAATATGGTTATATCTTCTTGGTGTATTGTCCCTTTAATCATTATATAGTGTCCTTCCTTATCCTTTCTGATGGATTTAACTTTAAAGTCTATTTTGTTAGAAATTAATATTGCCACTCCTGCTCTTTTTTGATTGTTGTTTGCTTGATATATTTTTTCCATCCTTTTAGTTTTTGTTTGTTTGTGTCTCTAAGTTGTATCTTTTGTAGGCAGCATATAGATGGATCTTGTTTTTTAATCCATTCTGCCAGTCTCTGTCTCTTTATTGGTGCATTTAGTCCATTTACATTCAGGGTAATTTTGGATAGGTATGAATTTAGTGCTATCATTTTGATGTCTTTTTTGTGTGTGTGTGTTGTTGACAGTTTCTTTTTTCCACTTAATTTTATGCGCTGAGTAGATTATATATTGTCCTTTCCTCATATTTGTTGTTGTTGATTTTGTTTCTGCTGAGTCTCTATTTTTTTCTTGTATTTTACTTTGCTTAGTAGGAGAGTTTGTCTCCTTTGTGGCTACCTTATTATTTACCCTATTTTTCTAAATTTAAACCTAACTTTTATTTCTTTGTATCGCAGTATCTTCCTCTCCATGTAGAAGGTGTATGATTACATTTCTTAGTCCCTCTTTACGATTTTAATGTTGTCTCCTTTTATATAATAACATTGCTGTTACCCTGTTTTGAGTTTTTTTTTATAATCTTTTTTTGTTTTGTTTTTTTGGATTTCCCTGTCTGGGTTGACTTCTGGTTGCTCTGCTCAGAGTTCTAGTCTTGGGTTGATACCTGATATTACTGATTTTCCAGCCAAAGAACTCCTTTAGTATTTCTTGTAGTTTTGGTTTGGTTTTTACTAATTCCCTCAATTTGTGTTTATCTGGAAATGGCTTAATTTCACCTTCATATTTAAGAGACAGTTTTGCTGGATATATGATTCTTGGAAGGCAATTTTTTTCCTTCAATTTTTAGAATATGTCATCACATTGCCTTCTTGCCTGCATGGTTTCTGCTGAGTAATTCGAGCTTATTCTTATTGGCTCTCCTTTGTAGGTGACTTTCCGTTTATCCCTCACTGGTCTTATAATTGTCTCTTTATCTTTGGTTTTGGCAAGTTTGATTATAATATGTCTTGGTGACTTTCTTTTAACATCTACCTTATGTGGAGTTCTATGAGCATCTTGGATAGCTATCTTCTCTTCTTTCACGATATCAGGGAAGTTTTCTGCCAACAAATCTTCAACAATTTCTCTGTATTTTCTGTTATCCCTCCTTGTCCTGGAATTCCAGTCACTCATAGGTTATTTCTCGTGATATTGTCCCACATGATTCTTAAGGTTTCTTCATTTTTTAAATTCTTTTATCTGATTTTTCTTCAAATATATTAGTGCCAAGTGATTTATCTTCGAGTTCAGAAACTCTAGCTTCTACTTGCTCAATTCTGCTCCTCTGACTTTCTATTGTGTTTTCTACTTCTGTAATTTTATTGTTAATCTTCTGAATTTCTGATTGCTGTCTGTCTATGGATTTTTCCAGCTTATTAAACTTTAATTATGGTCCTGAATGATCTTTCTAATTTCTTCAGTTGCTTTATCTGTGTGTTCCTTGGCTTGTCCTGCATATTGTGTTATTTTCTTCCTGATGTCTTGAAGGGTTCTGTATATTAAACTTCTGTATTCTGCATCTGGTAATTCCAGGAATGCACTTTCATCTAGAAGATCCCTGCACTCTTTGTTTCGAGAGCCTGTTGAGGTGATCATGGTCTGTTTCTTTATGTGACTTGATATTGACTGTTGTCTCCGAGCCACCTATAAGTTATTGTATTAGTTATGCTTGCTTACTGTGTCGTAGCTGCTTGCTTTGTTTTGTTTTGGTATACCCCTATGGGTTGCTTCAGTGAGCTAGCTTGATTATTTTCGCCTTTGGAGCTCTGGTGTCCTGTCCCCAGCTGGCTAGAGCTGTTATCAGGTATATCAGTCTGGGAGTCCATTCAGTTTTCTTGTATGAATTCAGCTCACGTTCCCAGGTAGCTGATCATCAAGTGTGTGGTACAGGCTCTGTCCTACAGTCTTAGAGGGGCAGGGGTGATTGGCGTATATACCGGTATCTGATTGCAGCAGGGGGTCACACTCTGAACATGGCAGGGGGCTGAGAACCAACTCCCACGTGTCTCTGAAGAAAATGCTTCTCTGTTCCCTACAGCGTGCTGGTGGGTGGGTTCTGCAGAGGGACGAGGACACCCAAAGTTTTTGATTGTAAGGACTGGGAGGTACCAGTTATCTTTGGACCCCTGTCACGGGTGGCTGTGTGACCTGAGTGGAGCTACCAGTCCTTCGGTCCCTGATGTGGGTAAGGTGAGGACCTTGTTTAATAGGCAAAGCAACGTCAAATGTCAAACACCCCCCTCTCCACTGCAAAGCTGAAATGGTTGGAGTCTGCCAACTAGGGCCTATTCTCCTGAAATAGGCCCACACAGGTCCATGAAGAAGGGAAATGTGCTCAAGGTCCACAGACGGTTTATGCCTGGACAGGAGCCACTTCTGTCCTGAGCTCTCCCAGTTAACGGAGCTAGCAAATTATCTTTTCCCCCCAGTTGCAATTTTTTTCCTTCCCCAAGACCGGGAAGATGGCTCTAGGTGCACACCAGGGTCTATCTCAGGCCCAGGGATTCAGCCGCTGAGGCCGGCTTGGGGTCGGGGGAGGCGTGGTAAAATATACGCAAGTACTTAGCTTTTGCTGAGAACGCCTTTCTCCTCAGGTTCCGGAGGTGTGAGTAGGCTGTGTGGCTGGCTGCTTCTCCCTGAGGAAACTGCGGCTGAACACTAATACCAGCCCTCCACGGCTGCTGCCGCCACCCTGGGAGTGGTGCCTGAGGGCTCGCCGCAGTTCAGGTCTGGTAACTCCTCTCCACTTCTGAATGGTCTCTTCCTTCCCTTGCCCCTCAGTTCATTGTCTAAGCTTGCCTTTGATGCTCAGGGCTCCCAGCTTGTCACAAATATACTACTTTCACTTGTTTTTTAGGGTATTTGTTATAAAGAGAGCTGTCTGGAAGAGTCTGTCTCTTCCGCCATCTTGGCTCCGCCTCCCAAGGCTGTAAACAGACTGCCAGATCTTTCTTCTGAGGAGCAGTTGGTGGGTTGCAACGACCAACATTTCTATTAGCAGCCGAGCACTTAACCACTATGCCACCAGGGCTCCTTACACTGCATGAAAAAGAGGTGTCTATAAATACAAGATCCTGGATATTGTGCCCTTACCTTTGACCAATTTTCCTGTTCTAGTGGGTTCATAGCAATGTTAAAAGTCCAGAGCATTGAAACGTAATCCCTAGTCTGCTATTGGAAACCCTGGTGGTGCAGTGGTTAAGTGCTACAGCTGCTAATGAAAAGGTCAGTAGTTCAGATCTACCACGCTTTCTTTGGATACTCTATGGGGCAGTTCTACTCTGTCCTGTAGGGTTGCTGTGAGTTGGAATCAACTTGATGACAATGTTTTTTTTTTTTTTTTTTTTTTTAGTCTGCTGTTAATTAGTTGTATAATTTTCAACACATCATTTTATCTCCTGGGCCACAGAATCTTCATTTGTACAGTGAAGTTTGGATCTATGTCTCTAAGAACTCTTCCATTTCTAAAATTATATAAACCACTTAGGAAAGCCCTCCTACAAAGGCAGTAGTATTTCTTTTCTGATAAAAAGTTGGAGTATGGGAGGATCCAGTGAGAATTCTTAGATGTCTTTAATCCACCATGATTTATACATGATAAAGAACAATGTGTGGATAATTTGGAAAGATAAGCAAGCGTACAAGTTCTGCCATTCAGACTCCGAGTTATTCTTTGATTCTCAGAGAAGCTGGATGTTGCAAATATCAGGAAAATGAGGTTTAACTTTGCTCTTGTGTGACTGACGGTGCTGCAGGCTATGACAAGCCATCTTTCATTGCACATCTAGATAACAATGGAAATAAGACATCCTCTATTTTTTCTCAAATTCAATATTTGCCACCTCTTGTTAGGGAACATGATACAATTAAACTTACCAATATTACCCTCTGTGTTCCTCTCTCACTCACAACTTACTCAAACAAAATTTTGGCTGATACATCAGAATCATTTAGGCAACACTCAGAGTTGAAAATGTTTGCCTTATTTTGTCCTGCGTCCAACTTTCCATTTAAAAAATTAAAAAAAAATAAGAAGAAGAAAGAGGGTTTTCCTTGATTGCAAATTCATACGGGAGTTTTAAATTTTTTGCAGACAAATTACTTTAGGTATGTTGACTTCATAATTTGCGTGTGGCTAATTGGATTGCCTGATTAAAGGTCTTGGCCATTGTTCCAAGATAGCAATTGCTTGACTGGGGTCCTCTGGTGGCTTGAAAAGCCTCTGGTATGTAATCCCACACCTCTGATTTGACAGAATTACTGGTGTCTAAAGCCAAAGGAAAACCATAAGACTTTTCAAAGCACTTACTTATACTAGTGAGATCCTATAGTCTTTCCACAGCTTCAGAGGTCTGCCAGAACTCTGCAGAGCCTAGATTCTGAGGCTTACACATGATTTAGGATCAGAAAAGCTGTCCTGGGTGGACAAACATCAGACTGTGCCAACATGGGTGCCCAGTTAATAGATGGTGCAAACAGTTAATTATCTCACCTGCTAAGCAAAATGTTGGAGGTTCAAGGCCACCTAGAAGTTCCTCATAAGAAAGGACTGGTGATCTACTTAAAAAAAAAAAAAAAGTAGTAGTTGAAAACCCTATGGGGCACACTTCTACTCTGACACACATGGGGTCACCGTAAGTTGGAACTGACTCAACAGCAACTGATTTATATGCCCAACCAGTAGGAGTCCAAATTGCCTTGAGGATATCATTACAATCTTGTACCCTTGCCCATCTTTATTAAACCATCCTTTATTAAACTTAGAAGTGTTAAATATATTAAACTAACAGGTCTAAAAGGTCTGCTTCATTTCCACCGTCACCACTAATGCTTTGATGGTATGGAGTGCTGCATGATCCTAGATCTGGCTTAAGCCTGTACTATAGCACCTAGACAAGCAGAGAGCATATACCAACATAAGGACTCAGCACGTCAGATTTTGTCCTTATCCCATTTTTTACCCTAACTTCTGGTGTCCCCAAATAAAAGTCAAGGGAATACAAAATACTACCTAAAGCAAAGCTAAAACTGCATGTTTTAAATTTTTATGCCGGGAAATGCAAAATTAATACTCTCCTTGCGATATTGCTCATTAATACTGTACTTAGACTAAGCTATAGTTTTAATGGCCTAATTCAAAAGACTGGAAAATTTTATTTTACTTAATTTAAATCATTTAGATGTACGAGCTCTTTTATTTCCACTGGCACTTTCTCACATTAAGTGTAACGGTGAAGAAGTCGATCTCAAACTCTCTCATAGAACATAAACTCTTGATGGACTGAGACAAAGCTCTGAATACTTATGACATAATGAACTGAACAGGTTGGGAGAGCAGACAGTCAGAAATTCTACAGACTGGGACACTCAAGGGAGATGTCTACATGATCAGATCAGAGAAAATCTATAAATTGAGTTGGAGGTATTGCCTCTCAGTAGGATTTACCTATTCAGAACAGCTGCAAAATGGGCCACAGCTTGTGAGAGCTACAAGGTTTCAGGGGCATGTAGGTGGTGATGATATCCAGAGATGTTATTAAACCTGGTAAAGTCAGAGGAATGAATGGAACAAGGTTCTGCAAGCAGCAGGCCTAGCTTCTAACCAAGGACAGTCTCCCACAGCTCAAAGAAAATGTCATTCTACCAAAAGCATCTTGGAGTCATTCTTGACTCTTCACTTTCCCTCCTATCCCACTTCCAGTATGTTGGCAAAATCCTGCTGGCTTAACCTTAGAAATGCATTCCCAATCTGACCATTTCCCACCACCTCTATTTCCAGGAGCTTAGTTCACCATCACCTCTCACCTGGACTATTACAATAACCTCCAAACTAGACATTTTTCTATCCTTATCCCCATAGTCCCTCCTTCTCAGATTATCTATAATAATCTTTTTAAAACTCAAGTCACATTATATAATATTTCTGCCCAAATAGCTCCAATCAATTCCCATCTCACTCAGGGTAAAATCCAAACCTTTACCGTGACCTACAAGACACTACCAGATCTCTTACTACTTCTTTAACCTCTAATCCTACCATTCCCTCCATCACTCACTTTACTGTGGTCACACTGACTTCATTGCTGCTTCTAGAACAAGCCAAGGAAGCCTCCACTTTCAACAAAACCGTTCCCTCTGCCTGAGACTTTCTTTCCTTAGATATTCATAAGGTTAACTCTCTTACTTCCTTCACGGCTTTGCTCAAATATCACCTTACTAAAGAAGCTTCCCCAACCTCCTGTATAAAGCATTACCTCTTCCCCCAATGCTCCCCATCTCCCCTACTAGTACATTCTAGCACTTATCTACACCTAACATATGCATGTTTATTTATTAACTGTCTATATCCCCTTACTAAAAGGTAATTTCCATGACAGTAGGAACTTTATCTGGTTTTCTCACTGCCGTATCCTGAGTGTTCAATAAATACTTGTTGAATGACTGAATAAATTAATATGACATTGGAAAAATAGTAGTATCAACCACATAGGGTTGTTTGGATTTTAAAGACGATAAGAGATGTAAAACGCTTTGAGTATAAACTCCATAAATGTTAACTATTAATGTTAATACCGATCAAACTTGCTTTAATATCCATGTTGTTGATATAGTGGTAGTGGAAAATCTTAAAATAGTAGGAAAATCGAAGGAAGTTGGGTTGTAGCATGTTAACGCAAGAAGGATCCATCCAAGATGAAGCAGGATTCAATAAGTAACTTGAAGGGTACAGGAATGGAAACCAGACAGAGAAGGAAAGATATCTGTTAAGACTGGTGATCAGAGTCCCAGTAAAGCTTACCAGGGTTCAAGACTGAGCTCCAGTCCCATCAAAATAAAAGTGTGTGATAAGGTAAAAAATATTGCTATGTACTCCAGCAACACATAGGCATTTCCTGCTTAGCTTCTCCCTGTGTTGGAAACGGGTGAAAGATGCATGAACAGATGTTTTCTAGGCACTGGGACAGGCAGGAGCAATGCCAGGTCTCGAGTGCATTGTGCCTACAGGTACACCACAAAGTGATCAGAAAAGCAAGATGGTGGGACAGGGAGTATGCCAACCAGAGAGAGCTCTCGGGAGAGTAATCAGAGGCTCCTCGTGACATTTTCTGAGCCTAGAGCTGCTGCTGATCATATCCTTGAGTACACTTAAGTCGTTTTGAGAAATGTGGATAAATGGAGATTTCTGTTTGTGCTTCTTTGAAAGTGACATCGCTCCAGGACTGGGTCGTGTGGGTCACAGTTGTATAAGGGTTCCCAGTATAAACAGAACCTCTACCATGTGGAACATGGTTTTTGGAAATGATAACTGTGATTGTATACGTTCACCAGAGTCCAACAGTTCATCCATACACCCGTAGTATGCATCTCCACTCACTGGTAAGGATAAGGAACCACCAGATTCCTATTAGCTCACTAGGGACTTAAAGGTAATCTCAAGGGCTGGCTACCACAAACTCTTTGTGAGTCTGTACGTATCTAAATCTACTACACCTACATTTGAACCTTGGGATAAAAAACAGAAAACACATTTAGAACACATATTCTTCTCTTTCTCCCTCTCTCTCTCTCTCACACACATACACACACACACACAGGAACGAGAGAGAGGTCACATTTACAGAAGAACATGGGACCTTCACTAAGGCCATTAGGCAGAGGCTAAAAGAAGAATATATCCTGATGTTAAACTTTGCACAAAAGAAAGTGTTTCACGTACAGAGACAAGTATTTGAGTGGAGAAGAGGAAATGAGATGGTGCATAGTTGGTAGTGGTATTGAGTGTTTAGATGAGAATTATAGACACACCAAGCTGGGTAATTCAGGAGTGAGGGAAAGGTCCATCTTTGGATGCAGTGATGACATTCTACTGTACAGAGCTTATGAGCAGTGGCTTCGGAGTCACCAAGTCTGGCTCGAATCCTGGTTCTATCATTTAGAACTCTTTTGATCTTAATAAAGTAATGTAAACTCTTTGACTTCACATTCCTTAACAGAACAATGAGCATCATGGTACCCGCCTCAGCAGGTTGTTGGGATGAATCAATGGGAGGAGGTATACAAAGTACCTTTTACTGTTCCTAACACGTAGTGGGTGCTCAAAAAAAATTGCACCAGAATTTATGGGGAAGTTATTGAGGTGAATGTCTAATCTAGGACTTTTTCCAAGAGGTAAATAAGGGAGTGATTCTCAGGGCATCTATAAAACAGGCAGATTACCCAAAGCAAGAATATTTATCTTAAAGAAACAGGCCACCTGGAGAGAAGGAAATCAGAGCCCAGTTATGTTTCCAAAATAGCTTGTCTTGTTCCTGCAAATTCATTTCCATAAGCTCTCTCTTCTTGATATGCTACCTTTTAAACTTTCATATTCTTGCTTAACTGAAGCATGCATTCTCTTTTCTTTTTAAAAATTCTTCACATATTTTTTCTTTCTTGAGAATGGGAAGAAGCTCTATTTTATATGGGAAAAAAGCATACCCCTTAAACCTGAATTAGAAAGAAACAGAAATGAATCACATTTCATAGCAGTGGTAAGAGGACTTATGGTCTACTTTTTTCCCTTGTGAAAATATGCAAACCCTCTTCTTACCTTTGAATTTTTAATTTTCTTTCTTTCCACATTAAACAGGGAGTCCCTCGAGTTTCTGTTCTCCTGATGTCTGTGTAAAATTTAGAAAGTCATTAGAAAATCTTTTTTACCTATGAAAAGCAATCAGAGCTAATACACATAAGGACTAATTACTGTGAAGATGGATGTTGTGTTTTCGTGTCTAATCATATTTTATTTGTTTAGGGTGATGCATTCTAAATGGCTTTGTCTTATTGGCATTTAGATAGAAAATAAAATAAATAATCGCTAGATGGAAGCATTTGGTGAAGGATCATCCCAGAAGTCTTATGATCAATCAAGGCTAAACTTACAAGTGGTTTTGGCCTCAGGATTCTTGGTTAAGCATTCAGGGCTGCACAACACCCTTTGGGCCTGTGTTCCAGAAGTATGGGAGAAGATTCATGTCAGTGTTAATCATACTCATTTATCTTTGTTCTTCTTTTCACACATTAGTGTGACGTTCATGTGAGGAAATGGATCACGGATCTTAGAAAATCAATAATCTAAATCACCTTACATACATAGAGCTTAACTCTTTCCAGAGCAGTTTCAAATACACTCACTCATTTTTTCACCTCCTTCTTGTCTCCACCCCTACCCCTCCACTAAAACTCTCACTGAGGCCACCGATAAAACTGTTGCCCTCAAGTTGATTCCGACTCATAGCAACCCTATAAGGCAGAGTAGAACCGCCACATAGGGCTTCCAAGAAGGAGCTGGTGGATTTGAACCGCTGACGTTTTGGTTAGCAGATGAGCTCTTAATCACTACAACACCGGGTAGGCACATTTCAGTCCTTTTCTTTTTTTTTTAAAGCTTTATTTCTTAAAGCAAGTTTTCAGTCTTTGTGTTGATTAACAGCTCAGTAGCATTGAGCTTTTTTCCAAAGTTTTAGTCATTTTTCACTTTCCTCATTTTTTCTTTCTATTTAATTTTTATCAAATATGTTGACAGATAGCTCCACAAAGGTTATAATGAAAAACATAGCCCCTGATTCCACCCTTTGTTTTACCCGACTTACAAGATAATCAATTTGTCTGTTACTGAAAACAGGATGCTGGAAGAAGATAAGAGATTCTGGGTCAGAGAAAAAGGACTTTATTACCCATGGCACAGCCAGCAGCATAAGCCTCGTGTTTGTGTCAGTTCTCCTTGGCCCCCAAGTCCCACAGGGGCAACATGGAGGAATGCTGTGTACAGTGAGTTACCTCATAAAAGAGAAACACTGAGCTTGAAAACCTATTGTTTTATAGCAGGCAGTAATCAAGCCTATTCTTTGTCCCAGAGGGAGACATTGCCTTATCTCTTAAGGTTGTTCACTGCAGAAACAACCCTGAGAGATGGCTCAGGTAAAGAAAGATCAGTCAGGGCCTCATATTCTTGACATACACAGCAAGAACATGCTGGGACTCTCAGGGTCACACATAATGCCTCTCCCAACACTGCATTTGCTAGACCCAGTTTCTGCACTCCCCAGGTTTGCTCACTCATGGGTTTCTACTCAATTATATTGATGACCCACCAGGAAGATTATTAGGATTATCAGGAAGGCAAGGGCCAAACTGTTTCCCTGCCATTGATCCTTAATGCTTATCACAGTGCATGGCACATGGTAAGTAATCAATTCCTAATCCAAATAAACTAAGCAACTTATGTGATTCGCTTTATGAATGGTATTATATTCTAGAAGTTCAGGTAAAACACGCACACACACGTACACAACATCCTTTGGAAAATACAAGAATGGAATTCTTTTTATAAAAGAGCCTCCATTCTATTACACCACACATTTATTGTGTTCACTTTTCTCTCTATTCAGTTCTCTCACATTCCACAATCTCCAGAGCCTCTCATTGACAAACTCTGTGACCTAGATAAAATAATCTTAACTTGAAATCCATGTTTGCCTGACTCCAAAGCCTGTGCCTTTTCCACGATACCATTTTGTCTGTCATTACAACATTTTGCTTGATATGCTATTAAATACAGGTCTGATTATTTAACTTTTAGGCTGGTCTTAGTGTTGCTGTAATGCAGTGGTTCTCAGCCAGGGGTAAATTTGCCTTCCAGCAGACATTTGGCATGGCAATGTTTGAAGACATTTTTGGTTGTCACTGCTGAGGTAGTGCTACTGGCAATTAGAGGGTAGAAGCCAGGGATGCTACTAAACATCCTAGAGTGTACAGAACAGTCCCCTTACAACAAAGAATTATCCAGTCTGAAATGTCAATAGTGCAGAGGTTGGGCAACCCTGCTCTAGTGTGTGAGGGATGGAGCTTCCCCATATTTGTAATGCAGACCAGTTTTTGTGCCAGTCCTGTGTTAGCTGCAAGGAACTCATTATTTTCTTCCCTTCTTTAGTGTTTCAGAAACCAAAATTTCTCTTTCCCTTAATGCCAACTACCTTCTTATCTTTTTTTTTCCTCTAGCACTTGTGTCTTTGAAAAAATCTCTAGAAAAGAGTTTAAATTAAATATCATGGATTTAAATTGTACTACTATTCCCAGGAGTCCCTTTGCTCATCTTTAGCCCCACCTCCTGCTATACACACACCTCACCGTGCTGTCTGATTTATTACTTTCTGCTGTTCAAGTAACAAGGACACAATAGGCATTTCTCTATGACTATATCTTACCTTCAGCAGTAAAATGGAGTTTAAGGTTATTCCAAAAGAGACCTAACCCACCAATTTGACCCTTTTTTCAAATATCAGACCCACTCAAACCCAAGGTCCCTGAAAGTTTAGAAGAGCTAACCACAGTAACTTGAGTGAATATTTCTGTATTTGTATTTAGGCTGAGTCAGGAAGCAATGTAAGCTCTAAAAATCCACTACCAGATAAATCCTGTTTGCACAGGAATCTGACCTGACCTCAATCAAGATAAACAGGTAAATCAATACAGGAATGTCTAGCATGTAGGCTTAATTTCCAGACCTAAGAGATTAGAGATGAGTTCAGCAAGACATACAAGCACAGACCTACAAATGTATACAGATTGCATTTAACCCATCCCACATATAGAATTCCTTTGCCTGACAGCTTATTTGCCCACCTGACATCTCAAAGACTGTGGTTTGCATCCTTTCTGGAAAAGCATTATAACCCTGGGATTTTCTATTTATCAATAACATTGGAAATTAAATTGCTGCAGAGCAAGCTGAGGTCTAGCCCAGAACAGTCTGAATCTCTCCTGGCTTCTCAGTTCTCTTCACATAACCTAAGTGTCTTTCACTTGGCTCCACTGCATTTCTGCTTTTCTTAAACACCATCCTGGCACTCAGTCCTAACAAACCCTTTCCCTCCCCTCCAGCTTCCAACTTCTTTCTCTTGCTACCACCCTGATTTCTGGCTCCGAAGTGATCTACTCAGCAATGATCTAGACTCATAATTCAAGGCTATAACTCCACTACCAGAGGCAATGAGCTGTTTTTCCATGAAAGGGTAGTTAGTACTGGAGCCTGTGTCTTCTATTACAGGAAATTACATCAAGCACTAATTTAACTTATAGGATCTCCAGTTTTTTAAGAGGGAAGGGAAAAGGGAGGTGTAAGAAGAGAAAAAGAATCCCCAAATAAATTTTTGTTGAAACATACCAGAAATGGAGCTAGAATTGCCAGCAGAGTGTTCCAAACACCATTTTTTTTAACGATTTTCTATGAATGTAGAATGAGTCCAGCACATAGTTCATTCCTGGAATTGAAGTGTGTTCAGTGTGATAGTTAAGGGTACAATAGATTCCATAACTCAAGTAACCAAAACCTAAATGAATGGAATGGAGAACTGATGGCAAGTTGAGGGAAGGAGTTTTTCTAGGCAGCAAGACATTTCTCAAAGCTCTGAGACAGCTAGGAAGTGAAGATGAATGGAAAATTGGATCAGAAAATAAAATAGGCACCTCTTTTAAGGAAAGGGGAGCTATTATTAATGTAGTCCATTTTCTAAGGAAAGAGGCTAAGGATAACAAAAATTAGACATTTTAGTTGAAAGCTCAGTAACAGCTTGTTCTCCTTTGGCTTAATTTAGTCCAACAGATAAAGTACCTTGTCCAACCCTCATCCAAAACTGTCATGAGATTTTGCTACACCAAATCCCTACTCTCCTTTTTTTTTTCCTTTTCTTTCAGAGACCGTTGTTGGCCTTTCTTCTGCTTTCTTCTCTTCCTCTTCCTCCTCCTTTCCTGGACACTGCATCCCAAAAAATGAAAAGAGAATTCTTACTAACTTTTAAAGGAAAATGCCGAATAACCGGTCATTCCAGTGATGGTTTGTGAAAATGATTCTATATGAAATGGTCCCCAGGGTCCTTTGGAATTGAGGGGAGAGGATATTTAAGTCAGGTTTAGACAAAGCTGAGGGGCAGTGGGGCATTTATTTGCTGGCCTATGGGGACCTCCACGCTTTTTTGCTTATTGGTCATTGTGGGGGAGGGGGATGTAACAATTGACAAGGGGGCAGCCATGGATTCTTTCCCTTGGAAACTTTCCCAAGCATCTTGACATCACAGGATGGACTTTGTGTTCAGGCTGATGAGGGAAACAATGTAAGAAAAAGACAGAAGAAAAGTACCTTTCTTCTGCATCCAACTTGAAAAGGTTAAAAAAAAGTACAAATAATTCATATTTACGTATATTTTTGTAACCCTTTTTAAATATTTTTGAGAGAAAGGCTGTATTTTAACAAAAATTATGTACTCTATGCTTTTTAACGAAAGAAACCTTAGTAAAAAATCAGACTACCTGGTATCATATTCAGACCTTACTACCAACAGCAAGTAACATAACTTTGTTCATCCATTCTTCTCTGCTCCTTGAAATCTCTTATAGCACTGTACACATCTGAAGGTAATTATCTATTATCTGTCTCTGTCCATAGACCATAAGCTTTTTGAAAGAAAAGGCCTGTCTTTTTCCATTCTGTGACTGACTGACATGTAATAAAAAAAAAAAAAGTTTTTTTTTTAAATAGGGATCTTTAAATGTTGAACAAATGAATGAGTAAATAAATTATTTTCTGCACCTCAGTTTCCTTTCTCACGTCCCTATTAAAGAGCCATTGTGAGAATAAAATAAATGAAAATTGGTAAAAATGCCATTAAAATGCAATGTATCACCAATAATCACATAGAAGAGAATGACAACAAGATAAATATGGAATGTGAGCAGGCAAAGGTAAGAAATACTTCAAAGGAATGTCCAACTGACAGTCCATTGGCTATCACCACAGCCATCTTACAAAGGTATAATAATACCTGAGAAAGACCCAATCAGAAGCTACCAAAGGAAAACTACATAAGTGATTATTATTCACTATACCAGTTCTCCCTGTTGTCCAATTTATAAAACTGAACTTGTGTTGTTTTTGGAAAAGCCTTCCTACCTTGATGATCCCAATGAATGAACAGGAGCATATTCTTCTCTTTGACTTCCATTTGAGGTTGATCTAATCCAGATGGAAAATTTTTCATAGGCATTGTAAAGTGCTCCATCGGCGAAGCAAACAAAAGAAAGTAAAAGATAATGAATTACACCAAAGCTGAATTACTCATTAAGGGGTTATGCTGAGGTCTGGTAATGAATTAGCTCAGTTTTTTTGTGTGAATGCTGTAGATAATGCTGAGAGAAAGAAACACTTTCTTCTGCTTGCCCTTTTGAGGGTCATTGAAATTATGAATGTCTTTAGCAGTTGCTGGAAAACGTACTTCCTATTTATTACTTAACACTTCCTATTTATTACCCATTGCCATGAGTCAATTCCAACTTATAGCAATCCTATACGACAGAGTAGAACTGACCCATAGGGTTTCCAAGGCCGTAAATCTTTTTGGAAGCAGGCTGCCACATCTTTCTCCCTCTGAGCATCTAGTGGTTTTGAACTGTTGACATTCAATTTAGCAGTCTAGTAATTAGTTGGCCTTTTAAAGCTCCTGTTTCTTTGTGAGTTAGTCAAGCCTTTTGGTAGCAGTGTGGTCATGGACAGTTTTTTAACCTTCATTTATAGTACAGGTAGTATCTTTACCTTGTAAGAGCCATGGTGGCACAATGGTTAACACTGGGCTGTTAACCAAAAAGTCGGGTTCAAACTCACCAGTGGCTCCATGGGAGAAAGGACTTGGTGATCTGCTCCCATAAAGATTGCCCATTATGGTCAATTTCGACTCACAGTAACCCTATAGGACAGAGTAGAACTGCCCTACAGGGTTCCCAAGGAGCAGCTTGTGGATTCTGAACTTTTGGTTACCAGCCATAGTGCTTAACCACAGTGCCACTGGGGCTCCCTCATAAAGATTACAGCCTAGGGAACCCTATGGAGTAGGTCTACTCTGTTCTATAGGATTGCTATAAGTTGGAATTGACTCGATGGCCACTGGTTTGGTTTCAACAGGTTTATTACTCAACAATATAAATGAATAACCAACCTATATATGCAACAACATGGATGAATATAAAAAACACCATGCTGAGTGAAAGAAGCCTTGCACGAAAGAGAACATATGGTATGAGTTCTTTTATATGACATTTTAGAGTAGGCAAAACAAATCTATGATGGAAAAAAAATTAGAACAGTAGCTGCTTCAGAAATGGGGGAAGGGATGACTGGGAGGCAGCATGAGGGAATTTTCTGGGTTGACAGTAATTTTCTATACCTTAATAGGAGTTTGGGTTACCCAGGTGTATGCATTTGTAATATTCCAAAAAAGTATGTTTAAAATCTGTGCATTTTATTGTATATACATTTTATATCAAATGAAAAAACTGCAAACAAATATCAAACTTTTCTTAATTATATGCATGCTGAAGTATTTAGGATGACGTTTTTTATGCTGATATCTGCAATTATTTTTAAATGCATCAGAAAACAAGAGGGATTAATAGACTGATAGAGGGGTATATAGATGGATACATATGTAGTAAAGTAAAGTAAATGTTAATGGTAAAATTAGGTAGTGGCTATACAGGTGTTCACTGTGAAATTCTTTCAACTTTACTCTATACTTGATAATTTTCATAAAATGTTGGGGTGGGGAAAACATGGTGCTGGCAAAGTTCTTTCCTGCATAGAGGAGTGATTTTTTTACTTTCCTTCATCATAAGGAGTCCCGGTTTATAAATGGAATTATTCCATAGAGGGGAGTGGGGAGATGACAAAGATACTCCCCAAAAGACAGAGCTAGTTATACTTCATCACACTTTCACCACTTTCTTTTTTCATGTTTCTTTCTCCGTTTTCTACTGACCAAGTCCTGTCTAAAAAGGAGGGTCCTGCCCATTTGTGGTCTGACTTGGAGACTGTAAGGCAGGATCACCACCTCCAGCATAAAAGAGAGCAAGAAAAATGTAAGACAGGCTATTGTACCAATTTGGTTCTGCAGAAACTGAACTTTGTGTGAAATGAGCATGGTGATAGATTTTTGCCCTTACTATAAAGATTGAAACACCTGTATTGCCAACATATTATTGTAATAAATACTGAGAAAAAGAAAGTGCTTGTTTCTTACCAGGCCAAGAGTAAAAGCAGTACCATTCATGAAAAATGGAATTTTCCTTTTGTTAACAGGATCTGGTTTTCCATTTTTCCACATTAGGACTAGCTAGCATGGTTATTTATTGGACCTGGGCCCAGACACACTAGCTGTGTGTTGATTTTGATACTTTTCCTTGCTTAAAATTTATAGCAATGTAGAAAAAAAAAAATACATCTAAAAAAAAAATCTCAAGAAAGGCTTCTTTCAAGACAATATAGTTTGGTTTTTTTAGAAATACCACCAGATTTTGCTTTTTATGAATGAGCATGTGATCAGCTTATTTTGGCACAAAGGAAAGGAAATTTAGGCAAAATCAAAGGAAATGACCATTTGAAGGTTATGACTCCATAATAAAAAATGGGCTGACATCACTTGATTTTGATGAACACAGGAGTGAAAGTAATTAAGCATAATTGTTAATTTTGCCTTACCTAATTTCTTGAATAACTACTTAAAAGAGATGAAATTTCTAATGGCTTCAAGGAAGCAGTCAGTAAGTATTTTCAAGCTTGAGTACCTTTCCCACAAGCCTTTTCAGGCAAGGTGGTAGGAAGCAGCATTGAAAAGATAAGCCCACATGGCCATCAGATATCAATGCCATTTGAATCCATGCATCAGACAACAGGGCATCAAAACCCTCACACACTTGGAAGAAAACTGGTTTTTTAAACATCTTCAGCCTGGCTCCAGTATTATTAAAATTTCTTCATAAGAACAAAGCTAGTAAGTCCAAAAATAATTGCTAAAAGGTCAAATGAGTCAAACACTTCATTTTTAGTCCATCTGAAGAATAAAACATTGATTAAAGTGCTTTTTTTTTTTTCCAGGCGATGGAAATTTAAAAATTTAAAAAGATTACTTTAATCTGCTCCTATTTGCTTTTCCTCATTTTGAAGAGAAAACATTTATGATCACAAAAAATACATGACCAATAAAAATGAAAAATGTTCATTCTCAATAGTAATTTAAGAAATATAAATTAAAGCAATGAGATAACCTTTTTTTTTAAACCTATCAAACTGGAAAAGACAAAAAAAATAGTAATAGAGTAGAGGGGGCAATTCAATCAACTGATGGGACAATTGGGTGAAGAAAAAAACTCATGCAACCTGGTTGGTTGGCAGTTTGCAGACAAAAGAGTTGGCTGATGTAGGGTAATGCTATTCAGCTATATGCATCCCCTCCATAATGGAGTCAGCTTTGCTCTTCCCCAAAGCATGCTGGGGATGAATTCGGGATGGGCTCGGGCTAAGGTACAAGGCTGGGAGTGGCACGACTGGGCCAGTGGCCAAGGCTGAAGAAAGACTTAGCAATAAGAAGGAAAACATCTGGGCCTAGATGTGAAGTCCCTGGGAACACTGACTACCCAAGGACATGGGAGAACAACGATGAGCCTTGGTCCCAGCTGGAGTGGTATATAAGCTTGGGTCTCTTGCTAGGTGGTTGCGGAAAATACTCCAGCTGGCCGCCACTGGAGAAATCAGCTGCTTGCCTGTGTAAGTAAGTTTCCCTGAATAAACGTATGAATCTGGAAAGGGCTATGTGTCAGTTCTTCATATTATCTGCCAGGACGCACAACAAGGGTCTTTCCTTGCTGGGGCTGTCCCCCAGCAGCTGATTTCCCATCTTTGTAATTTTTCGTCTACTAGGTTTGGCATCACACAAATACAACTAGAGTTGGAGCATTTGAAACTAAAAAAGCTTTTAATGCCTAAAATCTCTTACGCCAAAACTGACAAAGATGAAGGCA
Organism: Loxodonta africana; assembly: GCF_030014295.1. Lineage (NCBI taxonomy): Eukaryota > Metazoa > Chordata > Mammalia > Proboscidea > Elephantidae > Loxodonta > Loxodonta africana. The sequence continues at coordinate 42,195,095 of NC_087347.1, forward strand.
ATTTTTTTTTCCTACTGCAATTTCTCTCATACATAAAAACGAACCAATAAACCAAATCCCCTATCACCTCCGGCTATAGTGTGAACATTTTAAATGGTAAATGTAGTCCTTAACCGCACCTGGCTGTAGATGAGTCATTTGTTAGGCTACAAGGAGCACAGAGGGTTCCATGTGAAAAGGTGGTTCTGTCTCTGCCTTGGGCATATCTGGATTTCTTTCCGTTCTTAATTTTTGCCAAGTTTTACTGTGTTGCTATTTTTCTAGTGGTCACGTTGGATATGGTCAAATTAAACATCATAGTTGCTAATGCACAGAGGTTAACTGAAGGACTGCCAGGGATTTTCATCTGTTTTACAGTTCATTGCAATATTCCCAGAAGCTAGAAAAGCCCCTGGCACATAGCTTTAAGGTAAAGGAGATGCTCAAATAATTACTGCTTGAAAGAATCCACTATCTCATGCCTGTAATTCTGCAGCTGTTCTGACACTGTTTTACCTTAAAGCTTTGGGAAACTCATTTGAGAAAAAAATTCCCACTTATAAATTAAGAATTTAAAGTGTTATCAGTAATTTATACTTTAGTGTGATGACTTCCAGCTTCTTGAGAACAGGTTATAACCGGGAAAGGAAGATCCTGAATGAAATTTCAGGGTGCCAAAAAGAAAAAAGGGAAAACAATGCTTTTTTAGTGCAAATTGTCTTATCTTTAAGTAAATTCTCGTGTCTTTAAATAAATAGAGATTCCTAGTGAATATACAAAACTCCATGGGTGATACAAATGGTTAACATGCTAGCTGCTAACCAAAAGGTTACAGGTTTCAGTCTACCGAGAGGCATCTACTACTTGGATCTACTTCCAAAAAAAAATAAGCCATTGAAAACACTTTTACTCTGACACACATGGGGTCTCCATGAGTCAGAATCGAGTCAACAACAACTTTTTTTTTTTTAAAGCAAAGACATAAGAAGGAGAGATTGTTTCGAGAGCAAAACAACCAAAAATCTTGCTAGCTGCCTTCACATATCATCACGTAACCCCTGTAATAATCTTTCAAGAAAGGTGTTTCTTAGTCCCATTTTACAGATAGAAAACTGAGGCTTAGACAAGTTAAGTAACTTGTCCAAGGCCTAACAGCTAAAAAGTGGAAGAGTCTAGATTTATGTGATCCTAAATTTCCAAAAAATGAATTTTAAAAAAGGGAATGCTGGGAGTTCTGTAAGTGAATTTGGTTGTCTCAACCATTCTGTTCAAATCTGTCTGTCCCTGATGGTGGTGATCTCTCAGTAGAGCTGAGCTCCTTAGGAAGGTTCATGGCAGAAGAAAGTTAGAGAACCACCACTCCACCCAAGCAGGCGAGATTGTTGCAAGCCTACTACCACATTATCCTTGCAAATGCTGCCACGTTGCTGTACCAGCCTCCTGGGCAGAAAAAAAAAAAAAAAAAAAAAAATCCTCCCCAAGCGCTTCTAATATCCTTAAATAAATACGGAGAAGTTCCAAGTAAATATCCAGAAAGCAAAGATTGAACCGAGAGCTAAACAACCTTAAATTATTTAAATTCCTAAATATCAAATAAAAGAGCCAGACACTAGGTAAATTAGCAGAATGTTTACACGCAAACTGGATAATTTCTAATCTAATTTGCAGTGGCATTTAGAACACCACTGACCATTTGAAATAAATAATAAGTTGTCTCAGGTTCAGATGATTAGACTACTTTGCAAACAGCTGTTTTATGATACAACACCGTCTAGCAAAGGGATATTGCTTTAGGAGACAACTATTGCCAAACTGAGGATTGTTTTCAGAATATACATGGCTGAGGATAATTGTGTGCGGTATGAATTTTATTGCCATACAGAAAAGTCAAGCAAGCTTTCATGGATAGTAGCTGTAACTGAAATAAATATGATTTAGAGTGCTTTTACTCCAGGGAACAATTGTGCACTGTCTCTGGCCAGCAGTTGAGAACTATAAACAGTGTTTGGGAAGTTAGAGACAAATGTTTTAATTTTAGCAAGTAAAAAAGTTTGTGAAAGAACATCTGCATAGAACAAGGGTGCTCTTGAAAGCAAGACTAAAAGCTGACCACTCCCGCAGAAGGGCAGCTGTCCAGACTAGGGGCGTTGAGAATAGGAAAGTTGGACTCACATCAGCCAGGCTTACTAATTTCTGGAACCGTGGTTTCCTCTTCTGCCAACGGAAAAGCCAAGCATATGTGAAAGTAGGAAATACATACTTTTCGGTGAGGTTTGCAGGTTTCACATCTCTCAAAGCAAGGGATATAGTGGGTAATGTCTACACTGTACTATCTAGAGAGAGACTTTTAGCCTGCACCTGTTTCAGACTAATATTTAACTTTAAATATCAATGAGTGAGGTAAGATGAAAGTTTGCAGCAATGGATTTCTCAATATCGTAAGTATAGAATATTGATTTGGAAATTGGTAACATTATCATCCAAAGTACATAAATATAGATATTTGACGTCAGAATTCATGGGGTAGGTCTCTGGGTCAACTCTGTTCTAGTCAACAAGCATTGGTTAAGAAACTACTTGCTACATTAGGGGGCAGTGAATTTATGTTAATGGGGGAGGAACAACTCAGAAAAAGAGGGTAAGAATGGTTGTACAACTTGGAAGATTGTAATCAATGTCACTAACTGGTACTTGTAGAAACTGTTGAATTGATGTATGTTTTGCTGTATAGATTCTCAACAACAACAAAATAAATTTTTAAAAAGTTGTGAAGAGTCTACTTACTGTATGGTCAGATCTCTAATAACTGTTATGGAGGATACAATATTATCAGCTATTACTTAAATCCCCCAACAAATGTCAAGAGAGGGAGATGGACACTCATCAAGAGTCAACTACATGCCAGACACAGTTCTAAGCACTTTGCATTTAACCCTGTAATATTTCAGGAAAGATCTTATTTCTATTTTAAGAATAAAATGTGCATGAAAACAACTGCAAAATAATACAAGCTAGTATATAATTGTCTCACATTGAATATCATCAGGTTCTATAGCTTATGATTCTCAGGAAGTAGTATAGTCTAGAAGGAATTAAATCATTACTGACTATATAGTGATTAGAGATGGCATCATGAAGGAGCTGGTGCTTGGAATGGATTTAAAAGAACAGGCAAGATTTAAACCAATAAACAATGTCTGGATGGGAAGAGTTTGGGCGTTGGGGGCAAGAACTATACAACCAATAGCAAAAATCCATAAATAAAAATATCACATGGGGCAGGAGTAAGTCAATAGTGGCCAATTTGATAGGAAGTGAGGGGGCATTAAGGTGAATAAATGAGAATAAAATTAGATAGAAAAGTGTTCAATGTTTAGATTCTGGTTTATCCAAAAAACAATGCAGAAATCTTTGTAGATTCCTGAAAATAAATGATATAATAACTCAAATTTCAAGCAATGTTGATGAGCAAATTCCTAGATATAGAAGGGTATCAACGATTGGGTGGTATTCAGAAGACATCTACTTGACAATGTTGTAATGTCACTGATGTTTTAGGAAGGTGCCACTTGTGATTCTCGACAGCAGAGATTAGTGCAGGAAAAAACCTGAAACAGAGAGATTGCTGCATTCTCTTATTGTGGTAACAATGGCCTGGACTATGGTTGTGGCAATAGAAGTAGAGGATAAGAGAAAATTTTCATCTAATTAAAAGGCATAATCTATGGGACTTTGTGACTGATACAGAATTATAGAGAAGAAAGCTGAAGGGGACTCACAGATCTTGCTAGGCTATGAAAGAACTCCTAAAAATGTAGGCATTAGCTACAAAGAATGCACGTAAATTTCAGCCGTACTACGCGGTAGGCCAGCACCAGCGGTATAACTCATTACCTTGTTCTCCTGCCCAGTACACACATATTCACAATTCAGAGCTAAAGCCAGGTAGAAGAAATAGAAAGTGGGTGGAGTGATTTGGAAGACTTACCTTTTACTGCTGTATGCTGAGCAAATAATCCAAGAAGTTGAACTATATGAAGAAGAATGGGGCATCAGGATTGGAGGAAGACTTGTTAACAACCTGCATTATGCAGATGACACAACCTTGATGTCTGAAAATGAAAAGGCCTTGAAGCACTTACTAATTAAGATCGAAGACCACAGCCTTCAGTTTAGACCACAACAAAAACCCTCACAGCTGGACCAATGAGCAATGTCATGATAAGCAGAGAAAAGATTGAAGTTCTCAAGGATTTCATTTTACTTGGATCCACAATCAACAGCCATGGAAGCAGCAGTCAAGAAATCAAAAGACGCGTTGCATTGGGTAAATCTGCTGCAAAGGAACTCTTTAAAGTGTTGAAAAGTAAAGATGTCACCTTGAAGACTAAGGTGCGCCTGACCCAAGCCATGGTATCTTCAATTGCATTGTATGCATGCGAAAGCTGGACAATGCATAAGGAAGACCGAAGAAGAACTGATGCCTTTGAATTGTGGTGTTGGCTAAGAATATTGAATATACCATGGACTGCCAAAAGAACGAACACATCTGTCTTGGAAGAAGTACAACTAGAATGCTCCTTAGAAGCAAGGATGGCAAGACTGCGTCTTACTTACTTTGGACATGTTCTCAGAAGGGATCAGTCCCTGGAAAAGGACATCATGTTTGGCAGAGTACGGGGTCAGCGGAAAAGAGGAAGACCCTCAATGAGGCGGATTGACACAGTAGCTGCAACAATGAGCTCAAGCATAACAACGATTGTAAGGATGGCACAGGACCGGGCAGTATTTCGTTCTGTTGTGCATGGGGTCGCTATGAGTCGGAACTGACTTGACGGCACCTAACAACGACAATAACACCTTTTACTTCAAATATGTATCTTTCCCTAAGAGGGTATGAAGGGTGGGTATGGAGGGGTTGCAGGAAGTGGTTCCTACATGACCATATCACCAAATAACCAAATGTTAGTGTGATTATTTCAGTCCCATTGGCATTCAGGAGCTCTGACATCAACCTTGGGCTTCAGGACCTATGTTATGATCTAACTTAGTTCAGCGGCCTCACCAATACCCGCCACCCCTGCCTTCTCCTCACCCACTACTATCAAATATATATATATGTATATATATATATATGTGTGTGTGGTATATATATATATTTAAGTATCTTACTTCAGGGCAGAAAGGCCTGTAGAAAATATTAGTTTGAGTTAAAAATAATGCTAAAAACTAGTGCTCACCAAAATTGAGATTGTGATACCCAATAGTGCAACATTATGTCTTTGGATCAGATGCTCAAATAATGACTCAGTAATGGGCATACTATCTAAGCCCCAAATAGGCACAAAATAAATATTGGTCCAGTGAATAATTTGACAAATAACATATTTTCTTATTTTCATTTTCTTTTCAGTTTATATATTGCCTTTGCTTGAAAAACCCAAAGGCTTTCATCATGATGGCACCCAGAAGAATGATAAATGGTAGCTAAGCTTAAAGTGGCTGTGAAAATTTTGTAGCACAATGGAGTGTAAAGAGCATCTGGCTCAGGAAACCTGGGTTTGAGTCTAGGCTTTGCATCAAATCATCTGTGTGACTTTTGGGCAAGTCACCTCCTTTCTCTAGGCCTGTTTTCTCAGTGGTTAAAGAGAAGACTGGAGAAATTTCAGGATATTCCTGGTCTAACCACCTCTGAGTTTGTGCAAGATAGCTGAACCTAACTCTAAGATTACCTCAAGCCCCGCCCAGACATCTGGTTGGCTAAAATTCCTGCTCTGGCCTTCAAATACGGCTTATTCAGATTTTCTTTTCATCACCTTGCATAGTTCATTTGAAGGGTCTTTTGTGATGACCAAAATTCCTCAATGAATATGGCCTCAAAGCTCTAATAAAAATGACAATTATTCTGTGATATTCGTGTGTCATCCATGAATCTTACCACTCTGGGCATATGATTTGGTAATACTTATCGATAAGGCCTTTTTCACAGGAAACACCTGCTGAGATGTAGGTCAGCCCAGCTGCTCTAAATATGAAACACTTCTATACATGTCCCTGTAGAAATAGAGATAAGCCGGCCAGACTTTCAGCAAAACCATGAGGCCACAGCTTCCTCTTCATTTTCCCTTTCTTCCATCAGGGGTCTACCATCTCTCCTGAGGATCCCACATAATTTCTTGTGTCCTCTGTCTTGCTTGCCCATTTCCCAAGCAAAAGAGCAAAGGAACCAATATTAGCATGTAAGTTTCTGCCAGATTTTATCCAGATTTAAATGTCCAGGCTGTATTTGGGTTTTTAATTGTTTTCTTTCTCATTAAAAGCAACAACGAGTTAGTGGAGAATTTTCTTGGTGAGAAAATAACCAGGATAGGAAATGAAAGGAATAGAATAGAATGAATGGTTTTAGATCTCTCTCTCTCTCTGTCTCACATGGCACCCTTCCTGTCTCCTGTGGGTATAGCTCCAGGGCAGAAGAATTGTGTCCCAGCAACCCTGGCTTCTTTCCCTCCCTTCTCCTTGAAGTCAATTGTTTTATTTTCAATCCTCTGGTCTAGGATTCCAGGTGTTCAGTTTTCCCCCAAGGGCTTCTCTGTTGCCTGTGGCTTGTCATTGGCCTAGGTTCCCCTTTTTCTATACAATGATACTGTCAACTCCCCTTTTCAGAGAATCCACAGTGTTAGATCTGAAGATACTACAACTTCAAGCTCTCTAGAAAGTTTGATTCTGGGGTATTGTTCCTTTAACAACTATTTATCAAGCCATACCAAGCTCTGTGCTTGATGCTGGAGAAATGGCAACACATAAGGCAGTTTAGGGGGGAGTGACAACAGGCAGCAGACCAAAGACCCCTCAAAAAGGAGGTGGGATAGAACTGGGGGATCAAGGGGCTTAGGTACTGACGGACAAAGCAAAGCTGTGAGAACTTCACCCCGTGGCACAGGAGGCTGGGGAATCTGGGACCAAGGATCCTCCATTGTTGGGAGCCTGATCCAAAGGCTTGTTCTTCCACGTATACAGATGTCAGAGTATGTCAGTGTGTGGGGAAGATGATGATGGTAACAATGATGACAGCAACTGCTACTATGATAGAGAAAAAGGGAAAGAATAGAAAAAGACAAAGGAAAGAAGGAGATAGTGCACAAATGTATTATTTTAGAGAAGAACATCAACATTGTTACTTATTTTATATCTACAGCTAGGTTCAAAGTAGAATGAGGGGCGAAACACCAAAATTTGGCTCTGCTGGATATGACGGTATTACTTACGCAAACTGCTTGCCATTTATACCTAATAACACAGCACGGTAACAATTATGTGTATCATTAAATATATTTAAATTATTATATGTTGTATTTGGTTATAGAGCAAACAGCCTTTATAAATAGTAACTCCTCTATAAAAAAAAAAATTTTTTTTTTTTTACTATAGCATCATTAGCTCACAACCTAAAAATGAAACAAAACATAACAAACAGCAAACAAAAGAAAAAACACATCTATAGGCAACATTGCTTCAGAACACTCAATTAAGCACAGAAAACACAGCATGAAGCCTGGTTATTTATGGATTTTACCACCCGGACGTAGATTTAACAACACGGATTAGTAGAAATGAGCCCAGTTACTACATATGAAAGCTAATGTTGAAAAAACACAGCAAGTCAACAGTGGTGATATATCCTTTTGTATATAATATTCCTTGACAAAAATTACAGTGTTACGTGTTCAACAGAGAAGTGTTAAGCTTTCTTTGGCATACCTCTAACATGCCTGCTGCCTGGGTTTTAACAAAGACTGCAGTTAATGTATGCTTGCTGATTTGTATACCAGCACTATGTACAATATAAGGTCTCTCTTGCTTTTCCAGCTCCCACCAAGACTTAAGAAAAATACCCTGCAAATCTGAATGCACAATCGTGCTTAAATGTTGAAGTTCAGTTGAACTTTGTCTCTCCCATGAACACAGTCTCACAGATCTCCACTACCAAATACACCAGATTTTTTAATGATCAGTCTGGGTTTAAACAAAATGGTTTAAACAAAAAAAAAATTTTTCAGAGATATTTGAAACTAAAATAGGAAGTCTCATTATTATTATTATTTTTTTCATTATTGGTTTATCTGTCTATAACCAGATTCTTTCCTGTACAGAGATGTTTTCAACATTCAGTGTGAAACCTACATGTAGCAACACCCTTTCTAGGGATGGGGTGTTGGTGCCCTCTTGAGGAAGAAAGAACAAGGTGGAGGAAAAAGAAATTGTTCCAGGAAGCAGCAGCAGTTAGGAACCAGGAAAAGAATATCTAGGTCATCCTCTGCTTGAACAAGCCCAGTCTATCTCAAAGAACAATTTGGTTCTACTTGGGATGTAACCAACAATCTTTTTCTGCCTTTTTTTCCAGCACAAACTTTATTTTGTGTTCACGCTTTACATGTATTGTGATACTTATAAACACAGCCTGCTTTGCTCCTGCTTTTTATTTACAATATGTTTTCCAAGGTAACGCCATTTTGATGAAGCAGTTCCTTCTTTACTTTCACATAGCTCACAATGAAGAATGTATATATATATATTTTTTTTCATTGTGGTAAAATATATATAACAAAGCATTTTTTTTTTGCCATTTTAACCATTTTTAAATACACAATTCAGTGAAATTAATTGCACCATGTTACGTAACCATTAAATACCATTGTCCATTTCTAAGTTTTTCCTCACACCAATTAAAAACTCAGTACCCGTTAAGCACTAACTCCCCTCCCCAACCCTCCTAGTGCCTGGTAACCACTAATAAACTTTTGTGTCTGTTACATTTGCATATTTTAGATATTTTGTATAAGTAGGACCGTACGATATTTGTCATTCTATGTCTGGCTTCCTTCCCTTAGCATAATGTTTTCAAGGTTCGTCCAAGTCATAGTATGTATCAGACCTTCCTTTCTCTTTGTGGCCGAACGCTATTCCACTGTATGTACTTACCACATTTTGTTTATCCATTCTTCTGTTGTTGGGCACTTGGGTTGTTTCTACCTTTTGGCTATTGTGTATGGAGCTGCAACAAACATTGACGTGCAAATATCTATTTGAGTTTCAGCTTTTGAATGTTTTGGGTGTGTACCTAGGAGTGGAATTGCTGGATCATATGATAATTCTGTGTATAACTTTTTGAAAAACTGCCACACTATCTTCCGTAGCGGCTGCACCATTTTACGATCCCCCTTATGCTGCATGAGGGTTACAATTTCTCCACACACTCTTGCTAACATTTCCTATTTCCCTTTTTTCTGATAATAGCCATCCTAGTGGGTGTGAATTGGTGTCTCATTGTGGTTTTGGTTTGCATTCTCCTAATGACTAGGACGTTGAGGATCTTTTCACGTGCTTCTCAGCCATTCGTATATCTTCTTTGGAGAAACGACTATTCAAGTCCTTTGCCCATTTTTTAAATGGGTTATTTGTCCTTTTATTCTTGAGTTTAAAGAATGGGTTTTGATTATTAAATCCACACAGTCACCATGATAGAATATTTGCCATCCAATCCCTTCTGGCCCTGTTTGAGGATCACAAATCTCAGAGAACTCTGTCTTTCCCTCAGTCCCCACCTCATACCCTGCCTTAATCTAACTAAGCACATTCAGTAATTTTACTCTTTCCTTGTTACTCACTTCTGCCAAACTCCTAATTGTTTATCTCACAAATTCTTTGAATTCAGTCCAATTTTCTGCCTAATTCTAGTTCCAGGAATGTAGGCTTAGAGTTTTTTTTTTTTTAATATAGAACAAATAATATGTTTAGTTGTGAACTTCACCCCTAACTCCCAAATTAAAAAATTTACTTAGGAGTTAGCTCGAAAGAAAATCAATTGACTAATGAACAATTCCAGAAAGTGTAAGAGACTTTCAGAGCATTTTACCTGGCTCATTCCAAGAGTGTTAGCAACAAACTCTTCTCTGTGGTTATAGCCTGATACTTGCAAAATAGAGTTTTTTCTTTACCTGGACCCTTAGCACAATTGGGGACTTGGAGCCACCTCTTTGGGCTTCTTGTCTCTCATTTAATGTATTATTACCTTGGCGCTGGTCAAAATAAAAATGCAAATGCATTGGCTTCCAAGAAACAGTATGCTCTGGTAGATCAGAGAACCAAATTTAAAATTGGAGGTTCAAATCCACCCAGAGACACCTTGGAAGAAAGGTCTGGCAATCTACTTCTGAAAAATCAGCCTATGGAGCACAGTTCTACTCTGACACACCTGGAGTCACCATGAGTCAAAGTCAACTTCAGGGCAACTGGTTTGGTTGGAAACTGAATTCTAATTCCCTCCTCTGCCACTTCCTAATGATGTGAATCTCAGTCAAATTCCTTAACCTCTCTGGGCCTCACTTCCTTCTCTGTGAAAGGGAGGGTGATAACAGTGTCTTCCTGGGGCAACCCTGTGGACACAGATAAGGGGCACTTTTTAAAACTATTTTCTATCTAGCAGTTGTTCCCACATCTTTGAACAGATTGAATTTTTAAAACTATCTTGAGAAGAGGCAGAGCTTAAACCATTCCGTTGTTGTTCTTGCTGTTAGATGCCGTTGAGTCGGTTCCAACTCATAGTGACCCTATGCGCAACAGATTGCCCAGTCCCGCGCCATCCTTACAATCGTTGTTATGCTTGAGCTCGTTGTTGCAGCCACTGTATCCATTTACCTAGCTGAGAGTCTTCCTCTTTTCCACTGACCCTGTACTTTACCAATCATGATGTCTTTCTTCAGGGACTGATTCCTCCTGAGAACATGTCCAAAGTATGTAAGACGCAGTCTCACCATCCTTGCTTCTAAGGAGCGTTCTGGTTCTACTTATTCCAAAAGCAGATTTGTTAGTTCTTTTGGCAGTCCATGGTATATTCAATATTCTTCACCAACACCACAATTGAAAGGCGTCAGTTCTTTGGTCTTCCTTATTCATTGTCCAGCTTTCACATGCATATGATGCGATTGAAAATACCGTGGCTTGGGTCAGCTGCACCTTAGTCTTCAAGGTGACATCTTTGCTTTTCAACACTTTAAAGAGTTCCTTTGCAGCAGATTTGCCCAATGCAATGTGTCGTTTGATTTCTTGGCTGCTGCTTCCATGGCTGTGGATTGTGGATCCAAGTAGAATGAAATCCTTGACAACTTCAATCTTTTCTCCATTTACCGTGATGTTGCTCATTGGTCCATTTGTGAGGATTTTTGTTTTCTTTATGTTGAGGTGTAATTCATACTGAAGGCTGTGGTCTTTGATCTTCATTAGTAAGTGCTTCAAATCCTTTTCATTTTCAGCAATCAAGGTTGTGTCATCTGCATAATGCAGGTTGTTAATGAGTCTTCCTCTAATCCTGATGCCCCGTTCTTCTTCAAATAGTCCAGCTTCTCGGATTATTTGCTCAGCATACAGATTGAATAGGTATGGTGAAAGGATACAACTCTGACGCGCACCCTTCCTGATTTTAAACCAATCAGTATCCCCTTGTTCTGTCCGAACAACTGCCTCTTGATCTATGTAGTTTCTTCATGAGCACAATTAAGTATTCTGGAGTTCCCATTCTTCGCAATGTTATCCATAATCTTTTATGATCCACACAGTTGAATGTCTTTGCATAGTCAATAAAACACAGATAAACATCCTTCTGGTATTCTCTGCTTTCAGCCAGGATCCATCTGACATCAGCAATGATACCCCTGGTTCTACATCCTCTTCTGAAACCAGCCTGAATTTCTGGCAGTTCCCTGTCAATTTACTGTTACAGCTGTTTTTGAATGATCTTCAGCAAAATTTTGCTTGCATGTGGTATTAGTGATATTGCTTGATAATTTCTGTGTTGGGTTGGATCACCTTTCTTGAGAATAGGCACAGAGATGTGGATCTCTTCCAGTCAGTTGGTCCATATTTCTTGGCATAGATGAGTGAGCACCTCCAGCGCTGTATCTGTTTGTTGAAACATCTCAATTGATATTCCATCAATTCCTGGAGCCTTGTTTTTTTCCAATGCCTTCAGAGCAGCTTGGACTTCTTCCTTCAGTACCATCAGTTCCTGATCATATGCTACCTCTTGAAATGGTTGAACATTGACTAATTCTTCTTGGTATAATAACTTTGTGTATTCCTTCCATCTTCTTTTGATACTTCCTGCATCATTTAATATTTTCCCCATAGAATCCTTCACTATTGCAACTCGAGCCGTGAACTTTTTCTTCAGTTCTTTCAGCTTGAGAAACGCTGAGCATGTTCTTCCCTTTTGATTTTCCATCTCCAGCTCTTTGCACATGTCATTATAATACTTTACTTTGTCTTCTCAAGCCACCTTTTAAACCCTTCTATTCAGCTCTTATACTTCATCATTTCCTCCTTTTGCTTTAGCTGCCTGATGCTCGTAAGCAAGTTTCAGAGTCTCCTCTGACACCCATCTTGGTCTTTTCTTTCTTTCCTGTCTTCTCAATGACCTCTTGCTTTCTTCCTGTATGATGTCCTCGATGTCATTCTACAACTCATCTGGTCTTCGGTCACTAATGTTCAATGCGTCAAATCTATTCTTGAGATGATCTCTAAATTCAGGTGGGATATACTCAAGGTCATATTTTGGCTCTTGTGGACTTGCTCTGATTTTCTTCAGTTTTAGCTTGAACTTGCATATGAGCAATTGATGATCTGTTCCACAGTCAGCCCTGGCCTTGTTCTGACTGATGATATTGAGCTTTTCCATCGTCTCTTTCCACAGATGTAGTCAATTTGATTCCTGTGTGTTCCATCTGGTGAGGTCCATGTGTATAGTCACCATTTGTGTTGGTGAAAGAAAGTGTTTGCGATGAAGAAGTTATTCGTCTTGCAAAATTCTATCATTCAATCTCTAGCTTTGTTTCTAACACCAAGGCCATATTTTCCAACTACCGATTCTTCTTCTTTGTTTCCAACTTTTGCAATCCAACCACCCGTAATTATCAATGCATCCTGATTGCATGTTCGGTCAATTTCAGACTGCAGCAGCTGATAAAAATCTTCTGTTTCTTCATCTTTGGCCTTAGTGGTTGGTGTGTAAATTTGAATAATAGTTGTATTAACTGGCGTTCCTTGTAGGTGTATGGATATTATCCTATCACTGACGGTGTTGTACTTCAGAATAGATCTTGAAATGGTCTTTTTGACGATGAATGCCAACACCATTCCTCTTTAAGTTGTTATTCCCAGCTAGAAGACTATATGATTGTCGGATTCAAAAAGGCCAATACCAGTCCATCTCAGGTCACTCATGCCTAGGATATCGACGGTTATGCATTCTATTTCATTTTTGACGACTTCCAATTTTTCTAGATTCATACTTCGTACTTTCCAGGTTCCGATTATTAATGGATGTTTGCAGCTGTTTCTTCTCATTTTGAGTCATGCCTCAACAGCAAATGAAGGTCCCAAAAGATTTACTCCATCCACATTATTAAGGTCTACTATACTTTGAGGAGGCAGCTCTTCCCAGGTCATCTTTTGAGTGCCTTCCAACCTGGGGGGCTCATCTTCCAGCCCTGTGACAGACAATGTTCCGCTGCTATTCATAAGGTTTTCACTGGCTAATGCTTTTCAGAAGTAGACTGCTGGGTCCTTCTTCCTAGTCTGTCTTAGTCTCGAAGCTCAGCTGAAGCCTGTCCTCCATGGGTGACCTTCCTAGTATCTGAATGCCGGTGGCATATCTTCCAACATCACAGCAACATGCAAGCCCCCACATTATGACAAACTGACAGACGTGTAGGGGAAACCATTCCATTCCAACACAATAATGTATTAAGTTCAAATAAGGGAACTAGAAGAGAGCACTGGGTGTTCTTCAGCTTTGCTTCATATTGTCATGAGAAAATTCCTCATCTTTGCAACTTTCTGAGAGCCTGTCTCTAAGTTCCCCAAACGAAAAAGTACAGCTTGATTCCATCAATGTTGATCTTCTTAGTGTCAGAAATTCACCTCAAGGGAGAGAAGTTGTAACTGTGTTGTGTTCACAATGCTTCTTCATGGACAAACATCTTTTTTTTTTTTCCTCATCTGCCCAAGAAAGGATGGATGTTTGGGGTGGAAGAGGCAGAGGCAGACTACTCTCTCTATTCAGAGATTTGAAATGCTTCAACCCTTAAGAAGAGCTGAAAACCCAGGTCATGTGACATCTGATTAATACAATCTTGACGCAGAAGTAAAGGGAGTTTGCCGAAAACACCTTCTGACTCTAATATGGATCTCACAGTCTGAAACTCCCATTCACTGTCGTATAAAAATAATGTTTTTATCTGATAGCTTGGGGCCTGAAATGAGTCTCCCCCTATTTTTGACAAAAAATTCCCCTAAAACATCCCTCATAGAGTTGTGAGGATTAAAATGAGATAACATTTGTGATGTGCTCAGCACAAGGGCCTACAGCGAGGTTGTACACAATAGACATTAGTCACAAATATTGGTGATCATTTCATCTTTGGTTCTCTTGCAAATGTCTCAGTAAGTGAAACAAAGGACCCAGCTTGAGCCTGAGCTGACCTCCTCACCGTATTCACACACCAGGAGGTTTGTTGTCTGGGGACAGGCCCTGCAGATCTGGGCAAAGTCAGACAAGAAGATCGAAATCTTTCCCACAGTTCCCACCGAGTCAAATCTAGCTCAGTTTTGGTGGGACCTGTGTCAACATGGACTCAGGGGTTCTGCTAATGAGAATTCTTTGAGAATCTTTGCAAATTTCTACAGCACTGCTATCTGTGCTTGTCTTTGTTTTATCTAACATTAGGGTCCTTTTCACAAGACCAAAAGGAACTCCTCTTTTAAAGGATTAGAATGTCCTTTCCTACCACAACTTTGCCAACGAACCACCTGAAGAATTGTAAATGTTAGCTGTTATGTGCAAATGAGACAAGGTATTGATTATTTTATTAATGCCATTTGGGATTCTTAGAGAAGAGACTTTCCATGAATAAGATATTTTTCCCTTGTAATAAGACTTTTTTTTTTTTTTTTAACTCAGAATGCCTTGAATCTTCAGAGGTTGAAGATAGATTTGATATAGCATAAAGTTTGTTTCCCTCATGTGATTCGTGAATGTATCCTTTGTCCTTTAGGCTTATTGCTTGGAAGGTTAGAAATGACCTGATTTTGTGAATAACAAGAAATTATCAGTTCTTCTATGTTGGATCTCTCACATTTCAATATGCATTAGTCTACTGCAGATCTGACTCATCCTGTGGGTTAGTATAACACATTTCAAAACAGTACAGATCATAAAAAGACTACTTGAGGATAGTTTTGTTATGCATCACTGATGCTTGAGGTAGGTGGTCAAGAGGAGCAGGACAACCATCTTCCAAATACCGCCAGAGTCTAATCGTCCCATCTGTTTATCACGAAACCCACAAAAGCAACAGGTTTTTGCTTTGGACTCAAGAGGCCCATTGGCTTACACAGGCATCCTTGAGATTTAAAATGTGATCAAATGCAATTGAAATTTTAACTTATGCAATAGGCGTGTGGATAAGGATGTGACAAGGAGCCCTGGTGGTACAATGGTTAAAATCTCGGCTGCTAACCAAAAGGTTGGTGAACTACCCAGCAACTCCACAGGAGAAAGACCTGGCAATCTGCTTCTGTAAAGATTACATCCAAGAAACCCCTATGGGGCAGTTTTATTCTGTCACATGGAGTCACTATGGAAATCCTGGTGGTGTAGCTGTTAAGAGCTACGTCTGTTAACCAAAAGGTCAGCAGTTCTAATCCACTAGGCACTTGGAAACCCTATGGGGCAGTTCTACTCTGTTCTGTAGGACCACTATGAGTCGGAATCAACTCAAGTCAACAAATTTGGTTTTTGGGGGGTCCCTATATAAACCCTGGAGGTATAGTGGTTAAGTGCTATGGCTGCTAATCAAAGGGTTGGCAGTTCGAATCCGCCAGGCTCTCCTTGGAAACTCTACGGGGAAGTTCTACTCTGTCCTATAGGGTCGCAATCTACTCAACGGCACTAGGTAGGTATCAGTCAGAATTGACTTGATGGCACCCCCAACAACAACAATAAGGATCTGACAATGGGTTGGGGCATATTTTTTTTTAGAGGATCCAGTATTATTCTTTAATCACCTGTCTGCTTCTAACATGTTAAAGTCACAGATCCAATACCTCAATTCCACCCTGTAGAGTTTCTCATTGACTCGATTACTTTGGAGTTCCCATAATGCTGTCTCTTCATCGCTAGAAATCAGTGATTAGATATATTTCTTTCAGTGGGAATGTTTTCTAAGACTTGTTTTCTTAATGCTGAATAGTCAGAAAATAAAATTGGCTAACCAGAATCACTTAGATATCATCAATCACAGAGATTAACCAAGGCTATTGAATTCTATTCTAATATTTTTTAAGCCTAGTTCCAAATAGACTGTTCAGTCTGCAACCACAGACTCCAAAATATGAACTGAATATGAAAACATTTTAACTTTCATGTTTTAATGAGAAGAATGTTGTTGGCATTAATATTTGAACGTTTCAGCATGCCTAGTTCTGAAATCTGTGTCATGGCAGGCTCAAAATCCACTGACAGACTATAAATAAAACCTTTCTATAAATATACTTTCTGCCAAACTACCAGCAGAATACATTTTTCATCTTCTAAACAGATGGTAGAAGAGAAAAATCCTGCATGTATATGATTAATCAAATGTACTTTTGCTGATAGAATTTTCATTACCGTTACCAGCATGGGTTTTGTGAAATTTCTGCATTTTATGTTTTCCTTTGAGAATTAGTTTATTTAAGGAAATGATTAGTGTAAGCCAAGACAGAAAGATGATAAGACTTCATACTGTTTGGTTTCTTTGAGGTCCAGTGAGCCTGAGACTTCAGTTTTTCTACAAAGACATAGCCAGGCAGGCCATTTCAGGTCTGTGGTTGAGTGAGGCCTAGAGCTGAGTGACATGCTTAGCTCCTTCCCCAGTCTCACTGATCATTTGTCAGAACTCCTATTCTGCCAGGAAGTTAGCCCTTTATCTCAGCCCATACCATCTAGATGCTTATGACCAGTAGTGAAGATACTGAAATCAAGGAAGAGACCTTACTGGGAACAATGCCATGGTTGGGGCTTTAACATTATAAAATAGCACCAAGAGGGGGTATGATATAATCGCTAAAAAGTAAAAACAATTGCATCACTAGGGGGACGTGGGGAGTGCAGACTGCACCAAGTGACACTGCCAGAGGGGGTGACACCAAAATGACTGTCTATGAAATTTCTGTGCAGTGTTTCATCGGAAATGTATTACTTTTTGTAGAAATATCCCTGTAGTTATAACCACAAAAGCATATTTCTTAAGCCCAGCTTACATGTATCAATATACCTACAAGGCTAAAACTCTATGCTGGTTTATTTTTTGAATCTTCTAATGCCTTCCAATCAGAGCTGTCGTTATTACCCGATTATAATGACACTTCGAATCGTGTGGTTTCATCTGCAAGCGCTGCAAGCCCGCACTGTTGTTTTTGTTGCTACTGGTGTTTTTATAGTCAGGGATTTTTGACAAACTTTCTGGTGTTTTAGCTATGGTATCATGGCAATTAGTATTTGTGAGCCAATATCAATAATTTTTTTTTAGAATACAGTAGTAATTACAGGAAAAGAAGGAGTGATGTACAGGAATCATGATTTATAAGTAACATTAATACAAAAAATATTACTTAGGATTCTGTATTGGTCTGGTGTGGGAGGAGGTCCATGGTGGGGGAGGCATTGGGTGACACCAACCCTAGTGATGCCACTGAGTGGGGACTCCCCTAGATTCAGTTCATACAAGTTCAAACCCAGCCCATCACTGTAGCCAAGAATTCTGGTTGCCAACCCCTATACGAGTTTTCCCATTTCTCCTTGTGCAGAACACCATAAACTTTCATCTGAGCATATTGCCACCTAGACTAAAAGACTAATTTCTAGCCACCATAATGGCTAGGTGAGGCCATGGGACTAGATTGTGACCTTGGGACTAAAGTTAAACCAATGAGATACAAATAGGGTAGATGGCTCTTTTTTGCCCTTCTGCCTTTTGCCCTGTGAATGCGAAGTGAATGTGTTGCCTAGAACTCCAGTAGGCATTTTGGGCCCTGAGATAACCATGAGGGTAGAAGTGGTATATTATGATGGCATGCATATATTTAGAACTGGAGTCCCTAAAGTCATAAGCAGCTATATGACTATGGACTTTAAACACTCAACACCTAATTTTCCACACGTATAAGTGAAGTTAATAAGAGTACCCAACTCATAGGGTTGTTGTGGGTGTTAAATGTGTTAATACATGCAAGGTATTTAGAATAAGAACCTGTACATAGTAAGCACTCAACAAACACAATCTATAGCTCTTATAGAGACCCTGACATTTGAGTATACATCAGTCACAGTTTCCACAATTGAAAAGGTACCTGGGAAGTTCCTCAGCGTGTATTAATTTTTAAATTTCCTGAAGCATGAAATTGAATCATGCCCTCTGCAGAGAAATGAGTCATTTGGCTAGTCTGGGAGTCTGGCCTCTGCTTCTCAGCGCTTATCTGCTGTCTTCTACTCACTCCGCATATGCAGCAACATGCTCAAGGTATGACTAAAACATTGCTTCTTCACGCAAACGACTCTTTAATTTTTTTAAAAAAAAGCTAAATGCCAGTACTAGTGACAGCAACAAAGAAAATATGAAAACGTCTAAAACGGAAATTAAGTGAAGTATCCTACATTTTGGCAATGGTTCTGAACCATGACAGGAAGATGCCCACTGTATGCTCCACGCAGACAGAGCTATAGATTATGTGGATCATTTCTAATAGGAGGGTTTTCAAATGCCTCAGAATGCATCAGTTACAATGTTAAGGACCTGTTACAGTATATGATCCACAGGCAAAATTTAGAAGTAATAAAACAGTAAAAAGTTAAAAAGTGAAGGTGCAATAGAACCTGCAGAAATTATGCTACACACCTCTTTGCTGAATAACAGCTGTAAAAGTAATTATTTTTATTTTATTCATACCTACTCCCTCCAAAAAACTCAATACTTTTATAACAAAAGGCACGGGAATAACAAAAGTATAGAAGCACTGAGACAGGGGTAAAAGAATAGTGAAAGGGGGAAGTTGAGAGGGAAGAATAATTATAATCAGATCACCTGGCTCAAGGTCTAGGAATGTCACTTGCTATGATTTCACCTGAATCAGAGATAATACTTACAGGTTGTACCCTTAGGGCAGAAGGAGGAGTGGTCAGTGGGCTAGATAGCTCCTATTTGCCCCTGTACGTGCTCTCACAGCCCTCTCCACCCTGCTTCCTCCCCTCAGAGACTGACTTGATAGCCTCTGGTGTTAGCAGGCTCTCCTGCCCTCTGGCTTTTGGTTTAGTTCAGCCAGTGAGAACCCTGGCAGAAGACTGGAGGAAGGCAGAGATTGAGATCCCCGTATTTACTCTCTTGTTTCCCCCCTGGGTGGTTGCCTTGAATTGTCTCCATCCCTAGACAGAAGCTTACTACTCCTCTCAAGGCAGCCTGTTCTACACTACTCTGTCCTTATGGGTTCTATTATCTTCCGCCTTGCTTTTGAGCCTAAGATAGGGATGGCAGGTTTAGCAAATAACAAATACAAGAAGGTCAGTTAAATTTGAATTTTGGATGAACAATGAACTTTTAAGTATAAGTATGTCCCATGCAATATTTGGGACATACTTATACTAAAAGATTATTCATTGTTTATCCAAATTTCCGATTCAACAGGGAGTCCTGGATTTTATTTGGCAACCCTAGCTTACGGGTATTGTCAGCTGCTAACCCTGGGTTCCTGCTGTACTCTCATGGTTTCCCTACACCTGCCTACACCTTTGGAATGAATCCTTTTGTCTATAAAAAAAAAAATAAGCCATCCTCAAATTATCCTGATTTGAATGTGCCATCTGTTTTCCCTCAGGATCCTGATATAATCATCATAGTCCTTAATTTATCCTGTCAAGGTTATTTCTTCTCGACCACCACTCATATGATATTTCTTTCAGGTTTTCAAAAGAGTTTCCAGTGAAGTTAAAAGGAGATCCTTACTCTCCACAAGGTAGATGACACAGAAGTGGCAAAGCTTATATCTTAGTATGAGACTTAAAGAATCCAATTTGGATCCTTGTATCTTAGCTTGGGTTTCCCTGAAAACAGAGCCTGAGATAAAGACATGCTTGCAGGGATGTTATTTCTGAACGTGACTGCACAGAGCAGAAACATAAGACAGGGAGGGTGAAATAGGGACAGAGAAAAAATCATCATGAGGGAGTGCTATTGAGTTAACTATAGGCAAATCCCTGGAGAAGGACATTATACTTGGTAAAGTAGAGGGTCAGCAAAAAAGAGGATGGATTAACACAGTGGCTAAAACAATGGGCTCAAGCATAAAAATTGTGACGATGGCACAGGACCACATAGTGTTTTGTTCTGTTTTACATAGGGTCGCTATCAGTTGGAACCGACTTGATGGCACCTAACAGCAACAACATAGGCAATTGGTGTTTGATCTCACCTAGACTTTTCAAAGGCCCTTATGAATATAATTCAGACCATCTATCCAGGGAATGAAAGATAGAGGCTTTTATCAATGGCACCTGTCCCTCATTGGTCAAGAGTGTCCCCATCCTCTCCTTGCATTTTCAGGTTGAACAAATGTGAGTGCCAAGCAGGTTCTTGGGATTTCCATGCTGTAATATCAGAGACTTGTGACTTCTTAATATCAGAGAAGCACCAGAGCAAAAAGTGAGAGGTACTTGGCTCAGGCCCCAAGTGATAAACTGTCCAATTGTAACTGAAGATGGTCAAAGCCTCCAAAGCGTTGGTTGGCGCCAAGAAAATTTTGAAAGAATAATCAAGATGCCTCAAATACCCAATGGAAGACCAATCGATTTCTGCATGGAGATGACCTGCAAGTTTACCTAGAGAAAGGGATAAGACATTAATGAAGCCATTCAGAAGCCAATGCTATTGAGGTAACATGTACTTCCTAAGATGCCTAAGATGAGCTCGCTGAAGGAGTTGCCACAGCAGGCAGTGGCTGAAAGTCAGACACTATTAAACACTGAAAATAAAGATGGATGGTTGGGTGAAGCTTATATATTTGAGAGGAGCCAAACTGAGCTCTTCCTTGAGACAATTACATGTCTGATGTCCATGGTTATGATAGGCCATGTCTGGATCAGCCCACCGAAAGTCCCCGATTGGACTTATATGTGAGAGATTCCTGGTTTGTGCAGAGTAGGTGCAGTTAAGGAGCAATTACCCTGGCACAACAAGAATTTCAAGGTCTAGAATCTGTATTAGTTCTAAGTAGCAGAATTATTGCTTTATATGATGGTTTAAAGGTTTTCTGAGTAGAGACATAACTGTGAATATAAAAGGCAGAAGTCTATGCTTCACTGAGCTGGTAGGCATCTCATTTCTCCCACATAGCCAAGACAACCAACCTCAAGTCTGTCCCCTTGATAAACACAGGTGAAATAGGAAGTCATGTCCAACGACTTGTATCTTTTCCTTGTTTTATGGAAACACTTGTGAAAAAGAAGCCTTGAACTAAATCCAAGCCCTCACTGTTTCTCCTTCTTGAACTCAAAACCCACTCTATTGTCTAGCCTAATGGAAAGGCAAAACATTAACTAGCTAGACAGAAGCTTCAATGGTTAGGTATGGCACAATTACAAAGCAACACCAAGAAAACATATTCTATTCATAAATCACTTTCACAATTCACAAACTTGTCCAGTGACTACATTGGAGGGACACACAAGTTTTAGCCTGATTCACTTTCTTGTTTGAGGTTAAAGGGATGATACAGATAGCTTCTCATATTGTAGCTTAGGATATAACTGCTCCCTACATAGTGAGCCAGAACTGAATTTGTAATCATAGACTTTTTAAGCTGCATGTTAGTTCAAATTACTATTATCATGGGTATAATTCAACTTTTTGTTTTGTGGCAAATAAGGAAATGTGAACATATTTTTCTTCTCCATGTGAAATGTGCTAGTGTGTAATACAGCTACAATAACATGAAACTGCTCCTGAAAGTTTGACATTTCAAACTTCATTCTTACATAGCCACACACACAGACACACACACACACATCCCTTCAAAAATGCTTAAAATCAGCCTTTTAAATAAAAAAAGGGTGGGATGTATAGAATTAGGGCTGAAAAATAGAAAATACTGGTCTGTCTACACTTTCTTCCAAAGTCTTCTAGCATTCAGAGAAGCTGAAGAACGTATTAGCTACCAGCCAACATAACCTCAAAAGATTTGGAAAAAATTAAGTGTCTGCTTTATCTTATACCCTTCTCCAGAGCACATGAGGTTTTGACCTATCAATACTGTCATGATTAAACAACACACACTGAAAGGGTTTCAATTCAGTCATGTAATTAAATAACAATACAACTATTAAGACTGTATTTCAACTGCAGAAAATTTCGATTTGATTTCACCTTTGCTTCTCCTCAATATGTCAGCAATAGTTTACCCCCACCAATACACACACACACACACAAACACACACACACACACACACACACACACACGCTAGCTTCTTGTAAGTTGTTTGAATGCATCGTGAATGGGGCATTTGCATGGTCTATGGGCTGAATACACCCTGGAGTGTGTCAGGTCATATTTCAAGGCATCCCAGGAATCAAACTTTCTTTAAATGCTCTCAGGGACCTTACTGAGCAATCATGAAGTTAAAATATTCAGGTACTTTGCTTCTCTGTGATCTGTGATGCTTTATTTTTTAGAAGCCTGGAACTGTGCAAAAACAACAACAAAAAAAAGGCAGAAGAATTTACCAAATTGAAGACAGTGGTGAAAGGGAAGTGAGAGGAGTGATTTTTGGTAAATTACTGTGAGGTAGAACTGAAGCTGCAGTGAAAGATGTTTTCTTGTTAAAGATGTTTTTTTTATATCACTCATTAATAAGTGATGTCACTTGACAAGTGCTGAGGGAGTTTAAGAGATCGATAGTGTCCTGGTCTGTGCCCAGTGAGGACAGAGTGTTGAACTGAGCAGCAAAACTTGACTTTCTCCACCACAGTCTGGCTCCCAGGGATCCAACGAGTCATTAGTATAAGGCGTGAAGGCTGTGGCCGCTCATCGTTCCTTCCCACTGCTTGGTAACCAAGGAAGGAGCTAAGGGTTGGAGGACAGAGAAGGAACTTGCAAACAACAGCTCACTTGTGACTTCCTGTTTTAGCTATGACATAAAAGAGTTTATAAGTCATCACTCCTGTTATTAGAACAAGGAACAACTATGAAAACTAAAAATCAATGCTTTTCCTGGACCTATAAGAGAATTGAGATTGGAGGGCCTACTGCCACCCTGAGATCTAGGGAAACTGGGGCATCCAGAAAGACACAGCCAAGATCTGCTTTCCTGTGACAGAAGCTGCTAGAGCCATTAGCTGCTTCTCCTTCCATGTAGGTCTTGTTTACTCCTACATGTGGTATGTGGGTAGGCAGCCAACCAAATAATCCCCTTCCCCTTAGTGGGGAAAGTGGCCGCTAGAACCCCACATTCTGGTACTGAAATCCAGTTGAAAGGGCAAGTTTATTTCTTCCATAGTTCACATAATAATCTCAGGAAAAGATTGTGATTGGCTTGCTTGGTCCATGTGTGCTCCTTGGAGCAATCACTATTTCTAGAAGGCCAGAGAGTACTGTGACCAATAGCACCTCATGGAATGGGAAGTGGAAATTTCCCCAAGAAAAGGAGGGAGGTATTGCCAGAAAAAGAGTGAGGAGATTCTGTGATAACAAAAACAACTGACATTCACTATATTTCACCCTTCGATTTCCTAGTGTGTACATTTAATCTTTATCCGATATTCATAATTACAAAAGTGTCCCTATTTAATTGAGAATTCCATTACTTCCTTCCCAAGGAAGGCAACCCAAAATCACATTCCAGTCCAGGTTCTCTGAATCATGCACATTCAAATTGTCATAGCCAAAATTTTTTTCCCAGTCTGTAGCTTCTCTTTTTACCCTTTTGGTAAAGTCTTTTGATGAGTATAAGTGTTTAATTTTTAGAAGATTCCAGTTGTCTAGCTTATCTTCTGGTGTTTGTATATTGTTAATTATGGTTTGTATCCTGTATATGCTGACTACAGATACATGTTGACAATGGCTTTCAGGTCCTTCCATCTTCAACTTCATGGATATCTTAGACTCAACATGTCCAAATGGAACTCATCACCTTCTCTTCTCCACCTGCTCTTCCTATGTTTTTTATTACAGTAAATCACACTGCCATCTTCTCTGGGGCCCTATACTAAGATAACTCTTATTTATTGAGTGCCAGCCACCATAATAGGCCTTTTATACACATTACATGCATTATCTCATTTAATTCCTTAAACAGCCTTGAGAAATAGCCTCATTATCCTGAGGACATAGGGCTTTCAGTCTCTGCTCAACAGCCAGTAAGTCTTCATGGAGAAGCCAGCTGGTGGGGGTGGCACAGACCTAGGGAGGCCACATGCTGTGGCTCTGTAGTCAAACAGTGCAGCACAGCCCATCGGAAAAGGGGGAGGACAGCAGGCAGGGCTAGCTGGGTGGGAGAAAGTAAAGGAAGGAAGGGAGAGAGAGGAGAAACAGAAAGAAAAAAAATGGTACTGAGGGAGCTGGTCAGTGAGGGCAGCATGGACCCAAGAAGGCCATTTGCCAGTGGCTGTCTAGCTTAATGATGTGGCCTAGTCTATCCAGAAGGGGCAGGGACAGCAAGTGGGCTACCTGCATGGGAAAAATGAAACAAAGGAAGGGAGAGAGGAAAAAAATAAAATGGCTGTGGGGAAATCAACCATTGGAGGTGGGTGGACCCAGGTGGCAGTGAACTGGTGTCTCTCCAGCCGAGTGACTGTGGCCCATTGAAAAGCAGTGCAAGCCTCACAGAAGGAAGAAGGGCGGGAGGTGGGAAAGTATATGTCCCTGGTTACCAGGTCCTCTGTCTCCTGTTGGGAGCTCCATGAAGTTGCCTTCCTGTACTCCTTGTCTGTGGTTCTTGGTGGCTATATTCCAAGATTGTGAATCCATGTTGCGTTAGTTGGTAGGGGACCTCCACTCCACAGCTTTTCTTGTTCTCTGTTTCCTGTCAGTTTCTTCTTCCATTTGGTGCTTGATCAAGTTCTTTATCCTTTCATTTGATCCTTAGGGTTCCAGGATTGATGTTGTATTTGTTTTATTTAGTTTTTTGGGCCTCTGCTGCAGAGGGATGACATGGTGCTTCTATCTATAGCACCATGTTGGCTCTGCCTCTGTAAATCTGAATTCTGACTTTCTATTTCTGTCTCTTAGCAGCAAGCCTTGGTCCTCTGCCCATGCTCCTAGCTCTCTCTTTTTTTTTTTTGTATCCATCTTAGTTTATGGTTCAGGACAATTGGGTGGTGAGGCATAGCTCATATACCACTTCCCCCCAGACTGCACCCTATTGGATGGGATCTTAGTATGGGATAATTATTAACTTTATTTTAGCAGATGTGACACAGGGCAGGAAGTATTTGGGATGGGTTCCTGTATTCTCTGGCCTTTCCGTAGTTTCAATATAATCTCATATCTTTTCTTGTAGTAAATTGAGATTGGGACAAATATTTTGGCATTTGCAATTCTACAAATACATGACCCACAGTGGCCTTCAAGGGACATATGCTATTCTTTCTCTGCTTTCAAACTGTCACCCTGTCCCTTCTTTCAGGGTAATACTGAAGACTACAAATGTAGCCAACATCTTCCATCATTCTGATATTTTTCTAGCAAATCCCCTGAGAATTCAGCCTTAATAGGTTCATAGCCTGAATCCTAAAATCCCAAAGGCTTTGGGGTTAGCTGCTTTGCTAATACGTAGCAAAGAGTCTGACTTGCCAGCATAGGATGAGAACTACTTACAGTCCCCCACTTTACCTTAACTCAGGCAACTCCACATTATAGTGTCTGTCAATGCCAATGCCTTACTTCTAGATACTAATTTCTGTGTTATTCAAGCCCCTTCTGCTTTCAAGTGATACAAATCTAACACAAACTAGCTTTAAAGGGAAAATTTACTATTTCATGTAACTTGTTGGAGTGGGCTTCTGCTGCAACTGGATCTGGAGAAAAATTAATTATTTCAATTGAAATTCTAAACCTCATAGAATTATTTTTAGAAGATAGAGGAGAATTTATGGAGCACTTAATCCAGTGGTTTTCAAAATCATTTTTTAATTTTTTAAATCAATAAAACTCTTTTTTTCTCCCAAATAAAATCTTGTAAAATGGTGCCACTTATTCAATATATACCTATTGGGCATCTACTATGTTCCAGACACAAGGCTATGCACTGAGACAGGGCAGGAATCACACAAACTCCCTCAGAACTGCTCTTGTTGAAGCCCAAGTGGAGCCTGGAGAGTCGCAGGAACCTCTCCCTACTCATCTGCAAACCCCATCACCTTCCTCCAGCAGCCTCTACATATGTTGAGGCTCATGGAGACAGTTTGAAGACCTCTGATCTAGTCTCACTGCCTCATTCAAAATAAGGACACTGAGGGCAGAAGGTAAAATATTTATGTGGCATTTTACAACTTAAGTATCATAAAGTTTAATTGCATCAGCTACTTTCCTCTATTACTTTAGATAAAAAAGAATAGCAAAATTTGCTCACCTTTCTATTTTCTAAAAAAAAATCCATTCCTCCTACATTTGCCTTGAAAATTCTTTTGCTTTAAGTGGAAGAACACAATTTCTCCTTCTTTGGCATTCTGTTTATAGTGTTATTTTGCTCCTTGAAAGAAATCTATGTGGGAGGATGAGAGTAGAGACAAGTTGGTAGAGTTAAGAAAGTGAATAATGGTCCCTGTGGTGTAGCAAAAGCCTTAGGATAGAAGAGGAGGAGGAGGTGCAGAAATGTGATTTTTATAAAATTATCAAGAAAGAAAGCTTGAAAGTTAATGGTCAGAAGAAGAAGAAAAAGCCACTCAGGATTCTTCCCAGAAAACTACAGTCTCAGGGATGGAAGAGTGCTATTAACAAGGAATAAGTTGATGAAGACCATAAGAGAACTGAAAGAAATTTGCATAACAAAGAAATTTCCATGGGAATACATCTTCACACATATTCTCTTGTCTTGCCACCTTTGTGATTTAAAAAAAAAAAAAAAACACTTTGGATACAATAGCTGAAACCAATCTATTTGGTTCTGATATAATTCAAATACAATGTAATTCAAAAATCATTAAATGAGCACCTGTTATATGGCAGGTACTGTGATTCACACTAAGGGTATAAATGACTATGAGTCACAGCCCTGTCTCCCACAAGCTCTCCATCCGGACAAGGAGAAAGACTCATAAGCAAATAAATATAATAAATATCGATCCATTCATTTGACCACTGTGTTCAGGGCCTACTCTGAGCCAGGCATGAGGCTCGGCACCTGGAAATACAAGGGAAAGCAATAACACAAGTGTTTCCTCAACTTCTGGTGCATGTGGTATGTGGGGAAGGCAGCCAACCAAATAATCACACAAACAATTGTAGAATTGCCTGTGTTGCAGAGCTATGAAAGAAAGGCCCAGTAAGCTATGAGAGCTTGTAAGAGGGATTTGAACTAGAGAACTCTGGGAAGATTGAGATCTAAAAGAAGGCTACGGATTAATAGACAAAGAGAGGAGAAAAAAGTCTTTTAGACTGAAGAAATGGCTCTGTTGGGATCAGGGAGTGGTGGGAGGGGTCAGGTGCAAGATGCTGCTGGTGAAATGCACCGGACTATGCAGGACCTTGTAAGCCACACAAAGGGGATTTGTCTTTATTCTACAAACTATGGGGAGCCCTGAGTCCTTTATAAAAGTTCTATATAAGAAGCTATGGGCATAGAGAGGATGTAATTAATTCTTGCTAAGGCATGGGGAGCCAGAAGAAGCTATCAAGAAGATGTGACATTCAGACTGGGCCTCATCAGATGAGTGAGTGTTTTCCAGGTGGTGAAACTGGATAAAGCCATTCCGGATAACACCAATGGCATGAGAAAAAGAACAGGGAAAAAAGAACTAGGTGTGTTTGGGAAACATGGGGCAGGGCATACAATATCCTGGTTGTGTTAGTTGGTGACTGTAGGGTAGCAGGTTGCTGGAGGAGAAAGAGGAATCAGCGATAATGTCAGTAATCAAAACTTGGACAGTTGAGGCATATCTCAGAACATAGAGGAGAGAAGGAGGCACAGGTATGAAGGGAAAAACAAAGCTAGCTGGCCCATGGAGGCAATGAACTGCGGTCTTGGCTTTCTTACACCTGCCAAGAATCATCTTCTTTCCCCACACGTAGCCAGGTAGATAAAATTGCCTCTACCATCAGGACTAGGTGCTTTCACTCAGAGAATCTGGTTCTGACCCTGGACAAAGGGGTCATCAGAACATCAGGTTCTCAGCAAGCTACAATCTCATTTCTGTACCTCATTGTTATTCTGTCAGACCCTTTGCCTTGATCCTAAACTTTGGTTGCCCAGATTCTTTGTCTTAGATTCTTGATCCTATGCCGCATGGGCTTTACCTTTTAACTTTTATTTTCAAGTTTCCTGTGCTGGGTGTTTGATCCTCCATCTTGACCTCCCAAGTTCCTTGCTTATCATTTTCTCCCTGTTAAGCTTCACGTCTTTAGACTCTTAGGACCTGTAGGAACCCTGTGGATCTTTCCAGTGCCCTCTCCACAATGTCCCCAGCCAGCTTCCCAGTTTTGGTCCTTCCTAGTCAACTTTCGCCTTTTGCCACCAAGGACCCTGCAATATGGTGTCA
This sequence comes from Loxodonta africana, assembly GCF_030014295.1. Classification (NCBI taxonomy): domain Eukaryota; kingdom Metazoa; phylum Chordata; class Mammalia; order Proboscidea; family Elephantidae; genus Loxodonta; species Loxodonta africana. Next base: position 42,223,906 of record NC_087347.1, read on the forward strand.
TGCTCAATCTTGCTGAATTTAAGAGCCACAGCTACTTCTCACTACTTTTCAGGGATCCCACTACTACCTCATCCTGTCCTATATTCACCCATTCACCCCTGCTGTTCGAACACTCCAAGGGAATGTAGCACCTAGAACATTTCAAACACGAATCACTGCACACACCAGCCTCCCCAGCATTCAGCCAATAGCTGAGTCACAAACAGAAAGCTGATGCTCGTTTATATTTCTCCCTGTCAAATTTATGATGCTGGGAAACTGAATTAAGTTGAATGCTTCCTTTTTCAAGTAAAATGGGTTTCATGAGATAATGTAGGTAACATGCTTAGCCCAATGGCTGTCACATGGCAAGTGCTCATTGAGAGATTGCTGTTATTAAATATTTTGGCAGTGAAAGACTATTTTATGCACATGTCACTTTTATTTCGTATTTTCCTGGGACAAGGTTGTATCTCAAGTAACTACTAATTCAAATAAGAAGTAAGTGATTTTTATCAGGGCTCAGCAAACTTTCTCTGAAAAGGGCTAGATAGTAAATATTTAGGCTCTGTGGGCTCTATGATCTCTGTCACAACTACTCAATACTGCCGGTATAGAGTGAAATCAGCCCTAGGAAATAATAAATAAATAGCCATGGCTGTGTTCCAATAAAACTTTATTTACAAGAAAAGTGGTGGCCAAATATGCCTGAGACATCATATTGATTAATTGATTTATTAATTTAATAAATATTTATTGAGAACTACTGTGTTGGGTGCTAAGAATACAAAAGTTAGAAAAAGAGGTACAGTTCCTGCTCCTTGGAGATGACAGCTAAATGAAGGAGAGGGACATTAATCAAAAAAAACCCGTGTAAGTATAAAGTTACAAATGTGATTAGAACTATGAAGAAAAATTGTATGGCTCAATAAGACTATCTGACAAAGAGTTGTTTGTTTGTCTACTGGTATGCTTGGTGGGGTTGGCTAACTTGTATGCTTGGTGGGGTTGGCTAGAGAAGTTTCTCTAAGGGAATGTTGCTTGAGGTGAGATCTGAAGGATGGGAATAAATTGAGTAGGTTGAAGAAGTTGTGGAAGAGTTTCCCAAGCAAAGGGCATAACACGTGCAAACCCTGTAATGAGAGGAAATGCATATATTCAAAAAATTGAGAGAAGACTGGTGTGGCCAAAGCACGCATGACATAGGCATACTTGGTTTAATACGTGGCTGGTGAACCTGGTGGAGCCCTGGTTAGCAGCTCGGCTGTTAACCAAAAGGTTGGCAGTTCAAATCCACAAGCTGCTTCTTGGAAACCCTATGGGGCCATTCTACTGTGACCTATAGGGTCACTGTGAACTGGAATCGACTCAGTGACAACAGGTTTTGGTTTTCAGGTGAACCTGGTAGGTGCCTTGTTAAGGATTATGGTCTTTAACCTGAGAGTCATGGGAAGCTGTTGACAAGCTTTAAAGCATATCAGATTTACATATTGAAAAAAAAATATATCCCTTCAGCTAAGGTCTTGAAAATGAAGTAGATGGGGACATACAATACTGCAAGATGAGGGGAATTTCCAGTTACGACTAGATTATTCTTTTAAAAGAGGGAAAATGGGTGACTCGATGATTTGCAAGTAAAAGTTTCTTTTCTGCATCACAGAAGAGTAATTTAAATTCTTTCTGGCTTATGGAAAATGAAGACAAAATGAATATTTGTATTTCATCACTGTCAACCTTTTTATCTTCTCAATGTTTCTCTTTCAGGACAAAATGCAGATGAATTTGCATAAAGTTTTACTCACACACAGATTTGGTGACCTACTGACTCAACTTGTTTTTCAACTTGACTTATTTTCCACGTTTTATTACAACCCGTCTGCGATCTCAACCACAAACATTGTGGCTGAGATCTCAGACGGGTTGTAATAAAACATTTCTCTTATTGTCTGAACGAAAATACCATGAAACAAAACTATCTGGAAGTAAATAAAGTATTTTCAAAGATTAAAAACTGATAATCCAACTGGAGTGTATATCCTTGGTTACCCATAAACCTAACCTAACCCATTGCCGTTGAGTCGGTAACAACTCACAGCAAACCTATAGGACAGAAGAGAACTGCCCCATAGAGTTTCCAAGGAGTGCCTGATGAATTTGAACTGCCAACCTTTTGGTTAACAGCCATAGCTCTTAACCACTATGCTACCAGAGTCTCTGGTTACCCATAAAGTGAGGTTTAAAAAAAGAAGAAATAAAATTCTTTTAGGGTCCTTAAATAGTCCATGTTCCTTCTGATGGCACCAAAGACACACAAGTTCTAGCATAGTGGTTCTCCGCAGGGGTGATTTTTCACCCAGGGAATATTTGGCAGTGTCTGGACCCTGGGTGGTGCAAATGGTTTGTGCTTGTCTACTAACCAAACGGTTGAAGGTTTGAACCCACCCAGTGGCACCACCAAAGAAAGGCCTGGTGTTCTGCTTCTGTAACGATTACAGCCAAGAAAACACTATGGTGCTCAGTTCCACCCCCTAACAGAATCAACTCAATGGCAATAGGTTTGGTTTTGGTTTGGAGATTTTTGGTTGACATGTTTTGGAAGGGAGGTACTATTGGCATCTAGGGATGTTGCTAAACACCCTACAATGCACAGGACAGCTCCTCCCTCTCTTCCTCCAACAACAAAGAATTATCCAACCCAAAATGTCAATGGTGTCAAGGTTGAGAAATCCTGGTCTAGGACGTTAATTCACCAACCCCATTCCACTCGGTTTGCTATAGGTCTTTCTTTCTTTCTCCCTCCCTCCCTCCCTTTCTCTCCCTCCCTCCTTTTATCGCTCTCCTTCCCTTTCTCTCTCTTTCTTTTCCTTCCTTCCTTCCTTCCTTCCTTCCTTCCTTCCTTCCTTCCTTCCTTCCTTCCTTCCTTCCTTCCTTCCTTCCTTCCTTCCTTCCTTCCTTCTTCCTTCCATCCCACCTTCCTTCCCTCCCTCCCTTCTTTCCTTCTTTCTTATCTTCCTTCCTTCTTTCTTTCCTTCCTAATATCCATAATCTGAAGTAAGACTTCTCAATTTTTCTCAGATGTCACAAAATATCTCATGGGCATGGGGCACTTCCAACCTGGTGTATCTTGGAATCCATGAATGATTGAATCAGCTGTTATTGCAGTGGCTCCTGTTCTCAATATATCAGCCATTATCTCTCACCAGGACTCACTCATCTCCCTGCATCCATTTAAATCCCTCCTCCTCCACCCAGCAGCCTTTTAAACATGCAGATTTAATCTTGTCAATCTCCTGTTCATTCAAAAAAACAAAAATACTTCAGTGGATTCCCAAGAGGAAGTCCAAAATGTTTATCAACCTATGAGACCCTACATGATCTCCCTCTGCCCCACCACCTCCTACTTTCTCAGTTTCATCTTGCATCACTCTTCCTCCTCACTCCAGCCATGTGGGATTTCTCTCAGTTCCTTGATATGTTACCTTCTGGTCTTACACAGAGACTTCTCATAAGCTCTTCCCTCTGCCTAGAATGGTGTTCCTTTTATTCACTTAACTAACTCCTAGTTATTCTTTAAGTCTCAATTTAAACATAACTTCTCAAGAAAACCTCCCCTGATTCCCAGACTAGGTACAAAGCACTGGAATACTTGAGAATATTTAATTATTCATGTATAATTACTTGTTTAATGCTAACACTGACTCTCTCCACAAGACTATAAAACTAAAAGAACTTTGCATTTCAGACTGTACCACGGACTTCTGATTTTTATTTATAACAACATGTAATGGACTTTATGTTCCCTCCAAGAAAATAGCAGACTTAGGCAAAATTGGGAAATAACCTAGTCTCACAGTAGCATTGCAGAATGAGACACATCTATCCATCCCAATACAAGGTCATTCAGCCTCTAATGTTGGCCTTGCTGGCTATACTAGACCCATCTCATGCGCCCCATCTCATGTCCTCCCAGACCATTCTTTATTCTAGCCATTGCTGCAGCAGTCAGCTTGTATAACCTTGTATTAGTTGTTCATATATCTCTAGCTTTTAGCCTGGGACTTTTCTGATGTGTCATGGGACACCTGGAGGAATCTGCTTGGACTCATACATGTGCAGTTTGGAAATGCAAGGGGCTTAGTGTCTTGTAGGGCAACTCTTGACCAATGGTTGGCAGGAGATAATATTCTCCCACCATCCCAACTGTCTTGGACAGACTACTCTGGAAGGCATTCTAAATCCTCTTCAGAAGGCCCTGGCTGGTTTGAGCCCCAGGTGCCCACATTGTTGTTCAAATCAATAATACATCCTTGAGATGGCTTTCCCTCCTTCCCTGTTTCCCGATCCATCACTCATGCTCTCCAGGATCACTTCCAAAATAAACTACCTGCACATAAACCCTTTTCTTAGGTTCTTATTTTGTGGGGAACCTGGCCTAAGACAGTTGTATGTTGTGAGTCATGTTAAAGCAGTTATTTATTCACACAGCAAATAAATTCTACAGAAATCTTGGATCTCCCTGTGGTAGGCTAAATAATGGGCCCCTAAACCTGTCCAGGAAACCCTGGTGGCGTAGTGGTTAAGAGTTCAGTTGCTAACCAAAAGGTTGGCAGTTGGAATCCACCAGGCACTCCTTGGAAACTCTATGGGGCAGTTCTGCTCCATCCTATAGGGTCGCTATGAGTCAGAATCAACTCAACAGCAATGGGTTTGGTATTTCTTTAAACTGTCCATGTCCTAATCCACGGAGCTTGTGAACAAAAGGGACTTTGCAGATGTGATTGAGTTAAGGTTCTTGAGATGAGGAGATTATCCTCGATTATCTGGGTGGGCTTGTTATAATCACAGTGGTCCTTATAAAAGAGAGGCTGGAGGGTCAGACCCACCTGATATTCTCCATCTTACAGATCAGAAAACTGAGGTTCAGAGTAGTTAAATAACTTACACATTCCATCCAAGAATAAAATAACCAAAGAATGAGATGAATAAGAGAGGTTTCTTCTGTTTTTGCTGTGATAGGGAACATCACTAATGTTCTCCCCAACTTTAAGAAGAAAATAAAATTTGTTGTTATTAACGTTAGGCACATCAATCACACTCACATTTAATCTGCCTGCATTTTTTATTAGGGCCGTCTCCCTTTAATGTTGTGTCCTCATTTTATAGGTGAACTGTCGAGTATTTTTTAATAATATATGCAAATTTTGTGAAAATATATCATTTCCTATCTTGTTTTGATCATCTTGACACCGCATTTTCCTGTTACACAAACATTTTAGAGTGTGGTTTGTCCTCAAAGACTGTGCCAATTGAGAGGAAATGTTTCTGTGAGTTGTCTGAGTTATATGTGGCCATTTTTGATGAAGTCTGCGATTCTAACAGCTGTGCCCTAAATTAAGAAGAAGATGGGCATTTCTCCAGAGATGATCCAATTCATCAAGAACCTGTCTTGCACATAACATAAAACTTTAATAATTCAGCCCTACTGGAGGCCTGGCCAAGCTGAAACATGTTGTTTAAAGAACTGCAGTTTGATGACTTTGAAATACAAACAAGAACTTAAACTAGGTAAATAGAATTTGGCCAAAAATAGGACTCCAGAAATCTGCTTGAACAAACAACTAGCTAAGAAAGATTTATAACTGGTGTATCAATTATTTCTATGGGAGTGGATGTTTTCATGATGCTTGAGGGTACTTTGAAATTTGTTCTCATAAGTAACTTAAACGTTCTTCTTGAAATACTGTTTGCACTATAAATTTATTTAGCAAATTAATCATGGAATCTTAACATTTTAGAGCTGAAAGAAGCCTCTGAAAAAATCCAGTCCAACTCTTTTCTTTGAAAACAGTTTCTTGGATCACTCTTAATTCCATGATCATAGTACAAGGGCCAGCCCTCCACCCAACCCCTCAATCCAGCACGGGTACCTGGGGGTAGGGGAGGTCCAGAACAACAGGCTCCTTCTTATCTGCTGTAAGAGGAAATCACACAAGAAATCATCTGATTTTATACAACACTGGTCCCACTGCTCCTGCAAATGAAGCCTATGTTCTGTACCCTCTACCAGCTTTCTCCCCAGAACTGGATCCATGGTTTAATATCTTATGTTCCTATACTCTTCGTGGTCACTTCCACTGTGAAAAGCTCAGAGCATAACCATCTTCTCAGCGTCTTGGCTTGTTAATCTTCTGCCAAACTTCACTCCTTCTCCATCCCTCTGTAATCCCCATTCAACTGAAATGTTCTTGAATTCCCATTCTTTGCACTGTTATCCATAATTTGTTGTGATTCACATAGTTGAGTGCCTTTGCATAGTCAGTAAAACGCAGGTAATCATCTTTCTGGTATTCTCTGCTTTCAGCCATCTAACGTCAGCAATGATATCACTCATTCTACATCCTCTTCTGAATCTGGCTTGAATTTTTCTGGCAGTTCCCTGTCGATGTGTTGCTACAACGGCTTTTGGATTATCTTCAGCAAATTTTTACTTGTATGTGATATTAATGATACCATTCAATAATTTCTGCATTCTGTTGGACCACCTTTCTTTGGAATGGGCACAAATATGAATCTCTTGCAGTTGGTTGGCCAGGTAGCTGTCTTCCAAATTTCTTGGTGTAGATGAGTGAGCACTTCCAGAATTGGATCCATTTATTGAAACATTTCAATTGGTATTCGGTCAATTCCTGGAGCCTTATTTTTCATCAATGCCTTCAGTGCAGCTTGGATTTCTTCCTTCAATACTATAGGTTCTCAATCATATGCTACCTCCTGAAATGGTTGAACGTCATCCAATTCTTTTCAGTACAATCACTCTGTGTATTCTTCTTTTGATATTTCCTGCACCATTCAATATTTTGCTCATAGAATTCTTTGGTATTGCAACTCTAAGTTTGATCTTTTTCTGCAGTTCATTCAGCTTGAGAAATGCCGAGCATATTCTTCCCTTTTGGTTTTCTAATTCCAGGTCTTTGCAAATTCTTTTCTAACACTTTACTTCGTCTCCTTGAGCCACCCTTTGAAAGCTTCTTTTCAACTCTTTTACTTTATGATTTCTTCCATTTGCTTTAGGTACTCTGAGTTCAAGAGCAACTTTCAATGGCAGAGCCAAAACATCACTATAGACAGAAGCACCACACCATCCACCCACAGAAAAAGCCTAAAAAACTGAGTAAAACAGAGACAAACATTAATCCTGGGACCCTAAGTGTCAAATGAAGGATTAAAGAACTCAACCGATCACTGAATGGAATAAGAAACTGGCAAAGAACAGAGGGTGAGGGGAGAAACAGAGTGGAGGTCTCCTATCAGCTAATGGGGCAGTGATTTGTTATCTTGGACTCCTGTCAGAGATCTACAGAAAGAGCGTACAAGAAGGCAGCTTCACAGAGCTCCCAGCAGGAGACAGAGCACTCAGTAACCAGCATATGCGCTTTCCCACCCCCTCTTCCTCCCCCTGCTTGGCCTCCACCACTTTCTGGCAGACCATGGTTGTACTCCTGGGGAGACACTAGCTCCTTGCCACTTGGATTCGCCCCACCCACACCAGCCAGCTCCTTCAGTGACATTTTTTTTGTTGTTGCTGTTGTTGCTTTTTTTGATTTTGTCTCTCTCTCTCATCTCCTTCCTTTCTTTTCTCTTGAACACCTGGCTCCGTGTCCCAGCTCCACTCCTCCTTGACAGGCTGTGAAGTGCTGCTCAGCTGGGTAACCACTTCCTCGGTCCACACCTCCATGCTGGTGGGCTCCCTGGGGGCACTTTTTTTTTTTCCTTTCTGTTTTTCTTCATTTCTTGGTTTCTCATCTCTCTCTACCTTCCTTCTTTTCCTGTCTCCTGAATATCTGGTGCTGTGTGCCATCTCTGCTCCTTCTAGATGGGCTGTGCAGTGCTGCTCAGCTTGGGAGCCGCTTCCCTGTTTAGAACCGAGAAGCCAATGAGCTCCTTTGGTTTTTTTTTTTTTTTTTTCCTCAGTTTCTTGTCTCTTTCTGGGGGAAAAACAGAAAACACAGAGGGGATCATTGAAGAATTGTTGGCAGAAAACATCCCTAGTATCATGAAAGATGAAAAGCTAACCATTCAAGAAGCTCAACAAACTCTGTATAGTGTAGACTCCAAAAGAAAATCATCAAGGCATATCATAATCACACCTGCTATAATCAAAGACAAAGAATCCTGACAGCGGCTTGAGAAAAGTGAAAAGTTGTATACAGAGAGGAAACAATAAGACTAAGCTCATCTGATTACTCGGCAGAAACCATGCAGGCAAGAAGGCAACGTGATGACATATATAAAACTTTGAAAGAAAGAAATTGCCAACCAAAAATAATACATCCTGCAAAACTCTCACTCAAATATGATGGTGAAACTAGGACATTTCCAGACAAACAGAAATTAAGGGAATATGTAAAAACCAGACCAAGTTTACAAGAATTATTAAAGGGAGACCTTCAGTTGAGAACCAACATCAGATGACAGACTGAATCTAGGACACAAGACCACATCAGCCAGATACCAACCTAGGTAATGAACTCTCAAGAACAAATCAAAACTAAAATATTTAGAACAGGGAACCAGAGAGGTTAATCTGTAAATGACAACAATGTCAGAACAACAAAAGAAGGAATAAATGGTATAGATATAGAGCTTTCAAATGGAGAGGAAGTCAAGGTGATACCAAGTAATAAAAGACTGGTTTAAATTTAGGATGATAAGAGTAGATTTCAAGGTAACCACAAAGAAATTTAGCAAAACTACTCATCAAAATAAAGAAGAAAAACATAAAGTCTTAGTGAACACAAAATCTACAAAAACAAAAGAAATGAAAAAAAAAGATCCACGAACAAAATGTGCAACTTTCAGAGCCTCTTTTGACATCCATTTAGGTCTTTTCTTTCTTTCCTGTCTTTTTAACGACATTTGGCTTTCTTCATGTATGATGTCTTAATGTTGTCACACAACTCTTTTAGTCTTCAGTCATTAGTGTTTAATGTGACAAATCTATTCTTGAGATGGTCTCTAACTTTAGTTGGGATATACTCAAGGCTGTACTTTGGCTCTCATGGACTTGTTCTAATTTTCTTTGTCTTCATCTTGAACTTGCCTATGAGTTGGCCCCTTGCCTTATTCTGACTGATGATGATATTGAGCTTTCCCATCATCTCTTTCCACAGACGTACTTGATTTGATTCCTGTGTATTCTATCTGGCAAGGTCCTCATGTGTAGTTGCCATTTATGTTGTTGAAAAAAGGAAAGGTATTTGCACAGAATAAGTCACTGGTCTTGAAAAATTCTATCATGCGATCTCCAGCATCCTCTTTGTCACCAAGCCCATATTTTTCGTCTACCGATCCTTCTTTGTTTACAACTTTCAAATTCCAATCACTAATAATTATTAATGCATCTTGGTTTCATGTTTGATCAATTTCAGACTGCAGAAGTTGGTAAAAATCTTCAATTTCTTCATCTTTGACATAAAACCCTTACTAAATTTATGTCTTGCATAAATTTGAATAATAGTTTTATTAACTAGTCTTTCTTGTCAGTATATGGATATTTTCCTGTCATTGACAGTGTTGTTGTACTTCAGAATAGATCTTGAAATGTTTTTTTGACAATGAATGTGATGCCATTCCTCTTCAATTTGTCATTCCCAGCATAGTAGATCATATGATTGTCCGATTCAAAATGACCAACACTAGTCCATTTCAGCTCACTAATGCCTAGGATATCCATCTTAGTCATTCCATTTCATTTTTGACAACTTCCAATTTTCCTAGATTCATACTTCATACCTTCAACATTCTGATTATTAATGGTTGCTTGCAGCTCTTTCTTCTCATTTTGAGTCATGCCACATCAGCAAATGAAGGTCCCAAAAGCTTGACTCCATCCACATCACTAAAGTTGACACTACTTTGATGAGGCAGCCCTTCCCCAGTCATATTTTGAGTGCCTTTAAACCTGAGGGACTCAACTTCTGGCACTTTATCAGACAACATTCTGCTGCTATTCATAAGGTCTTCATTGACCAATTTTTTTAGAAGTAGACTGCCATGTCCTTCTTCCTAGTCTGTCTTATCTGAAAGCTCCACTGAAACCTGTCCACCGTGGGTAACCCTACTGGTGTTTGAAATACCAGTGGCATAGCTTCCAGCACCAGAGCAAAATACAAGCCACCAGAGTATAACAAACTGACAGATGAGTGATGGGTATAGATTACAGATAGATAGTATCTTAATTATCTAGTGCTGCTATAACAGAAGTACTACAAGTGAATGGCTTTAACAAAGAGAAATTTATTTCCTTACAGTAAAGTAGGCTACAATTCCAAATTCTGGGCGTCAACTTCAGGGGAAGACTTTCTTTGTTGGCTCTGGACAAAGATTCCTGTCATCAATCTTCCTCTGGTCAAGGAGCTTCTCAGGTGCAGGGACCCCAAGTCCAAAGGACATGCTCTGCTCCCAGTGCTGCTTTATTGGTGGTATGAGGTCCCCCACTCTCTGCTTGCTTCCCTTTCCTTTTATCTCTTGTAAGATAAAAGGTGGTGCAGGCCATACCACAGAGAAACTCCCTTTATGTTGGATCAGGAATGTGACGTTAGTAAGGGTGTTACAATCCCACCCGAATCCTCTAACATAATCTAATCTTGCCTCATTAACCGCAGGCAGAGATTAGGATTTATAACAGGAAAAATTACAACAATCACAAAATGGAGGACAGCAACACAATACTGGGAATAATGGTCTAACCAAGTTGACAAATATTTTTGAGGGACAAAATTCAATCCATGACAGATAGATAAATAAATAAAGATATAGATAAAGATAGATAGATGATATAGCAAGAACTCACACCTACCTTTACCTTTACCTAGTAGTGCTAAAATTGTGAGGAATGCTAGGCACTGTAAGACATGGCCACAACCCTCAGGGAGCTTATGTTCTAGTCAGGGAGATAAGATAAATATCCCTGAGAAGATGAAGGTAAATAAATTAAAATTTATTCCTTCTTTTTTAAATCTAGTTTTTAGATTCAGCATGCTCCCACTGTCCCATTTTTTGGAAGTCTTCTCTTCTTCCAGAACTACCAGAGAGATTCAGAATGAAATTTCTTTCAAGTAAAAAGGAGTAGCCATTGTGATAACCACAATTCCTCTTCCTTCTTCTTCAAAATAATAAAATACCTATTTAAAAAAGAGCAAACAATGATTAAGTTTTATACAAGATCTGACGAAGTACAGGTGGTCAGGAAAGGCTTCTGAAGAGGTGGTGGGATTTGAGCTGAGCCTTGAAGAATAGATGACATTTGGATACATAGAGAAGAGCATCAGGCTTCCAAGAAGGAAGAAAAACAATGCCAAAGGCATAGAAGTAGAAAGTAAATGGTACTGGGGGTAGGATGATGGTGACTAAATCAATAATGCTGAAGAGAAGGCTTTTTAAAGGTTAAGAAAACAATAAGGAAAAAAATCTAGAAAGATAGCTGGAGCAAAATTATGATGAGCCTTGAATGTCAGTCTAAAGTGCTTGGATACTGGAGATTCATTCTAGGTTCATAAACAGGAGAATAGCAGGGCTCTATTTCATGAACCTCCATGTGTCTATCAGTTTGTCATACTGGGGGAGATTGCATGTTGCTGTGATACTGGAAGTTATGCCACCAGTATTCATATACCAGCAGAGTCACCCATAGTGGACAGGTTTCAGCTGAGCTTCCAGACTAAGACAGACTAGGAAGAAGGACCCGGCAGTCTACTCCTGAAAAGAATTAGCGAGTGAAAACCTTATGAATAACAGTGGAACATTGTTTGATATAGTGCCGGAAGATGAGCCCCCCAGCTTAGAAGACACTTCAAAGACGATTGGGGAAGAGCTGCCTCCTCAAAGTAGAGTTGATTTTAATTACATGGATGGAGTCAAACTTTCAGGACCTTCATTTGCTGATGTGGTACGACTCAAAATAAGAAGAAACAGTTGCAAACATCCATTAATAATCGGAATGTGGAATGTATGAAGTATGAATCTAAGAAAATTGGAAATCATCAAAAATGAAATGGAACACATAAAGGTCGATACCCTAGGCATTAGTGAGCTGAAATGGACTGGTACTGGCCATTTTGAATCAATCATATGGTCTACTATGCTGGGAATGACTACTTGAGGAGGAATGGCATTGTATTCATTGTCAAAAAAACATTTCAAGATCTATCCTGAAGTACAACACTGTCAGTGATAGGATAATATCCATACACCTACCAGGAAGACCAGTTATTATGACCATTATTCAAATTTACGCACCAACCACCAAGGCCAAAGATGAAGAAATTGAAGATTTTTACCAGCTTCTGCAGCCTGAAATTGATCAAACACACAATCGGGATGCATTAATAATTACTGGTGATTGGAATTCAAAAGTTGGAAACAAAGAAGAAGGGTTGGTAGTTGGAAAATATGGCCTTGGTAATAGAAAAGATGCTGGAGATGGAGTGATAGAATTTTGCAAGACCAACAACTTCTTCATTGCTAATACCTTTTTTCACAAACATAAACAGCCACTACACACATGGACCTCGTCAGAGAAAATACACAGGAATCAAATCAACTACATTTGTGGAAAGAGATGATGGAAAAGCTCAATATCATTAGTCAGAACAAGGCCAGGGGCCGACTGTGGAACAGACCATCAATCACTCATACGCAAGTTTAAGCTTAAGCTAAAGAAAACTAGAAAAAGTTCATAAAAGCCAAAGTTCGACTTTGAGCATATCCCACCTGAATTTAGAGACCATCTCTAGAATAGACTTGAGCGTTGAACACTAATGACCAAAGACCAGACGAATTGTGGAAGGACATCATATGTAAAGAAAGCAAGATGTGATTAAAAAGACAGGAAAGAAAGAAAAGACCAAAGTGGATGTCAGAAGAGACTCTGAAACTTGCCCTTGAACATCAAGCAGCTAAAGCAAATGGAAGAAATGATGAAGTAAAAGAACTGAAAAGAAGATTTCAAAGGGCAGCTCAAGAAGACAAAGTATTATAATGACATGTGCAAAGACAGAAAACCAAAACGGAAGAACACTCTCAACTTTTCTCAAGCTAAAAGAACTGAAGAAAAAGTTCAAGCCTCAAGTTGCAGCAGGAAGGATTCTAAGAGGAAAATATTAAACAATGAAGGAAGCATCAAAAAAAGGTGGAAAGAATACACAGAGCCATTATGCCAAAAAAACTGGTCGATGTTTCAGTCATTTCAAGAGGTAGCATATGATCAGAAACTGATGGTACTGAAGGAAGAAGTCCAAGCTGCACTGACAGCATTGATGAAAAAGAAGGCTCCAGGAATTGAAAGAATATCAATCAAGATGTTTCGACAGACAGATGCAATGCTAGAAGTGCTGACTTGTCTACGCCAAGAAATTTGGAAGAGAGCTGCCTGGCCAACCAACTGGAAGAAATCCATAATTGTGCTTATTCTCAAGAAAGGTGATCCAACTGAATGCAGGAATTCTCGAACAATATCATTAATATTACAATATCATTAATATCACACACAAGCAAAATTTTGCTGAAGATCATTCAAAAGTGGCTGCAGCAGTACATCAACAAGGAACTGCTAGAAATTCAGGCCACATTTAGAAAATGGTGTGGAACCAGGGATATTACTGATGTCAGATGGATCCTGGCTAAAAGCAGAGAATACCTGAAAGATGCTTACCTGTGTTTTATTGACTCTGCAGAGGCATTCGACTGTGTGGATCATAACAAATTATGGATAACATTGTGAAGCATGGGATTCCAGAACACTTAGTTGTACATAGATCAAGAGGCAGCTGTTTGGACAGAACAAGGGAATACTGTGTGGTTTGAAGTCAGGAAAGGTGTGTGTCAGGATTATATCATTCCACCATACTTATTCAATCTGTATGCTGAGCAAATAATCCCAGAAACTAGACTATATGAAGAAGAATGGGGCATCAGGATTGGAAGAAGACTCACTAACAACCTGCATTATGCAGATGACACAACTTTGCTTGCTGAATATGAAGAGGGCTTGAAGCACTTACTGATGAAGATCAAAGACCACAGCCTTCAGTATGGATTACATAAAAATAAAACAAAAATCCTGACAACTGGACCAATAAGCAACATCATGATAAATGGAGAAAAGATTGAAGTTGTCAAGGATTTCATTTTACTTGGATCCACAATCAACACCCATGGAAGCAGCAGTCAAGGCGTCATGGATTGAATTATGCACCCCCCCCCAAAATCTGTGTATCAACCTGGTTAGGCCATGTGTGGTTGTCCTCCATTTTGTGATCGTAATTTTATGTTAAGAGGATTGTAACACCACCCTTACTCAGGTCACCTCCCTGATCCAACATAAAGGGAGTTTCCCTGGGGTGTGACCTGCACCACCTTTTATCTCTCAAGAGAAAAAATGAAAGGGAGGCAAGCAGAGAATTAGGGGACCTCATGCCACCAAGAAAGCAGTACCAGGAGCAGAGCTCATCCTTTGGACATGGGGTCCCTGCACCTGAGAAGCTCCTCAACCAGGGGAAGATTGAGGACAAGGACTTTCCTCCAGAGCCAACAGGAAAAGAAAGCCTTCCCCGGGAGCCGACACCCTGGATTTGGACTTGTAACCTACTAGATTGTGAGAAAATAAATTTCTCTTTGTTAAAGCCATTCACATGTGGTATTTCTGATATGGTAGCACTACATAACGAAGACACAAGAAATCAAAAGACAAATTGCATTGGGCAAATCTCCTGTAAAGGACCTCTTTAAAGTGTTGAAATGCAAAGACGTCACCGTGAAGACTAAGGTGCACCTGACCAAAGCCATGGTATTTTCAATTGCATCATACGCATACAAAAGCTGGACAATGAATAAGGAAGACTGAAGAAAACTGACACCTTTGAATTGTGGTGTTGGCAAAGAATATTGAATATACCATGGGCTACCAAAAGAACGAACAAATCTATCTTGGAAGAAACACAACCAGAATGCTCCTTAGAAGCAAGGATGGTGAGACTGCATCTTACATACTTTGTACATATTGTCAGGAGGAATCAGTCCCTGAAGAAGGACATCATGCTTAGTAAAGTATAGTATCAGCGGAAAAGAGGAAGACCCTCAACGAGGTGGATTGACACGGTGGCTGCAATGATGGGCTCAAGCATAACAACTGTTGTGAGGATGGCACAGGACTGGGCAGTGTTTTGTTCTGGGGTGCATAGGGTTACTGTGAGTTGGAACCAACTTAACGGTGCTTAACAACAACAACATTTCATGAACAGGAGCCCTGGTGGTGCAGTGGTTAAGAGTTCGGCTGCTCACCAAAATGTAGGCAGTTCAAATCCACCAGCTGGTTCTTGGAAACTCTACGGGGCAGTTTTACTACGTCCTATATGGTTGCTATGAGTCAGAACTGAGTCGACAGCAATAGGTTTGGTTTGATTTGGTGGTTTTACTTCATGAACAGCAAGTGAAATAACCCGTTGCCTTTGAGCAGATTCCAACTCATACCGGCCCTATAGGACAGAGTAGAACTGCCTCATAAGATTTCCAAGGAGTGGCTGGTGGATTCAAACTGCTGACCTTTTGGTTAGCAGCTGAGCTCTTAACCACTGTGCCACCAGGGCTCAATATAATGAAAACCATATTCGAGGAATTTTAACATGGCCTCTACCTATAGGAGGAGTTAAGGACAAGAGTAAGGATGAATAGATAGGGGTTACTGAGCCAGTGTAAGTCCTAACTGATAAGATTCTGAACTACATTATTGGCATTGGGAATAGGAAGAAAAAGAAAGATCCAAGTTGTAATGGAGAATCAATAGTGTTTGGGAGATTAAAGTTGTCTTAATTAGTACCCTGGTGGCACAGTGGTTAAGCGTTTGTCTTTAAGCAAAAGGTCAACAGTTCCAATTCACTAGCCGTTCCTTGGAACCCTCTGGAGCAGTTCTACTCTGTCCTATAAGGTCGCTATGAGTCAGAATTGACCAATGGCAATGGGTTTGGTTTTTTTTGTACACTAAGTAACCATAGCATATGCCATAGATGGGAGATGTCCAACACTATTCCCACTTCTATACTCCTTTGTGCAGGATACTTTCCTGAAATGAAGTGATTCTATTACTCTGTTTATGTAACAACTTCTGTGTGGTTTCTTTCCTTTGAGTTCTAGAGACAGACAGCTTGAGTGCTATTAATCACAACTCTGTGAATATGGAGTAGATAAGAGAAGCATATAAATAGAGAAAAATAAAGATACATGTTTCCCTCTCTGATACCTTTAACCTTTTAAGTCTAGACATGAGACCAAGCTGAATGACACAAAACGCCAAGAAATCACAAGCAAAAAAGAGGAGATGTCACAGAACCAAAAGCCCAATGAAGAATGCAGGCTGGTGTGGCAAGATGGAGGAAAGGATCTCTCTCTCTCATGTAAACCTCTGTTCATTTTGTCTATTTAGAGCCAGGATGGGGTTGCCCATGACCCTTGTCCGCCATACGGTCTAGCCAAATATTCAGAAATCAATAAAATATCCAAAGATTCTGTAAGTCACAACAGTTTTCGCTTTCTTTCAATTACTTCTAAGACCTCATATGACCACAGCTACCGAAATCAGAGTTCTGAAAGCAATAACAAACAAGCAGTGAGGGGGCAATGAGCCTCCACTCTCTATTATCCATGCACTTTTTTTATATCCTCTGGGTATTAAATGTGTCACATATTTTATCTAACTTGTCTGAACTCCCATGTAAAGCTCTCTGAAAGCAGGTCTCTCGCAACTAAAGGTACTTAATACCTGCTTTCTGGGTTGGAAATACAAAGATAATAAACTGCTGAAACTTGAACTGGAGAAGCAAAAGTCTTAACCATCTTGTTTCCTGGATCAAATCTTCAGTAGTTTTCTTTCTTCCAGTAAACAGCAAGATAAATGGTCTACAATAAAATCAACAAAAGCTGGTGACTTCTTTGGGGATTTTACTGAGTAGAAGGGGGAGGCCTCCCACATGATTAACTTTGGTTGAATCAAAAGCTTTTAAATTATTAAGGAACTGAAACTTGACTAAATCAGGAACCATGTGGTCTATAACAGAAAAGCTTTTAAAGAAAAATAACATAAATTTCCAGATAAACCAAGCAGGTGGTTTCTGTAACATCATGACCAGGATGAGTGCTTCCATTTGTCCTTAGTTCTGGATACAGTCACTGAACTGAGGCCATTCCAGGACAAGAGGAAGGGGGTAACATGTGTTTTCTTAGAAAAGGAAAAATTACCTATTGAAACAGCCCTCTGATTTATTTTAATAATGTTTCCATTTCAGTTGGATGAATTAGTGTGAGGATGGGAGTTTTGATGTGCCTGTTTTGCTAGTATAAATGGCTTTTACTTATTATATTTTCCAACAAAAAGGAAAGAACACAATTCTCACTAGGAGAAAGGATACTCACATTTTATTGAGTCTACCATGGAGTACCTAGATGGTGAAAACGATCGATGCACTCAGCTACTAACCAAAAGGTTGGATGTTCAAGTCCACTCAGAGGTGCCTTGGAAGAAAGGTCTCATAATCTACCTCCGAAAAAGCAGCCATTGAAACCCTACTGAGCACAGTTTACTCTGACACACGTGGGGTCGCCATGAGTTAGAGTTCACTCAAAGGCAATTTTTTTTTTTAATGGTACCATAAGCTAGACACTGTGAAGGAGGTCCTTTCATATACGTTCTCACTTACAGAAGTAGTAGCAATCATGATAGAATTGTAGTGGCATAGCTATCATTGACTGAAAACTTACTGTGTACCAGTAAATGCTAAGTGTTTTACACAGATCACCCCATTTCCTCCTCACAAAAATTCTATGAGGTAGCCATGATTATCCTCCCTTGTTACCGATGACAAAATAAAGGTGCAGAGCCAATAAGTAAATGCTCAGGATCATACAGCTACTAAGAGAAAGATCTAAGATCCCAAGCCAGATCAATCTGGTTATATAATCCATTCTTTTTTCTACTATACCTTTAGCCTTTTTATTATCATTTATCTATAGCAATTGTGTAAATAACTCATATCTACAAGTAAATACATACATTGACTTTTTAAATAATAGTTTTATTAAGATATAGTTCATCTACCATAAATTTCATCCATTTAAACTGTACAATTCAATGGTTTTTAGCATATTCACAGAGTTGTGTAACCTTCAGTACTATCTAATTTTGGTTTTCATCACCCCCAAAAGAAGCTCAATATCCATTAGCAGTCCCTACTCATTCACCCCATGTATACGGGTTTATTTTAGATCCTACCTCCTTCCTCCATCCCCCGGAAATCATTAATCTACTTCCTATGGATTTGCCTATCCTGAAAATTTCATATAAATGAAATCATACAATATACAGCCTTTTGTGTCAGGCTTCTTTCACATGGTATAACGTTTTCAAAGTCCATCCAAGTGTAGCAGGTATCAGTACTTCATTTACCTCAACTTAAGATAAAACTAATTCAAACTCGTGAAAGATGTCATCACCATTGAATATCCTCTCCCATGTTTGTCTTATTAGCTCTTCTTGTTAATAATGATTCCCGTATAATTATTGCAGCCCCTATGTGAGAACAATCAATATTGTATTTTTTAAGGATTCCATGTTGTTTTGAGTTCTCAGGCCAAATGGCTTGGGACTATATCACCCATTTATAAATCAATGGCAAAAGGCCCCAAAGATCCCAGGTCTGTTCCAGCACACATGGGAGGACAGGCCAGATTAGAAGAAGTTAGCACTTCTTAAGTCTGCTGGGTAAGGTCTTTGTGTATTTATCTACATGAAAATTATCTGTTTTGCTCCTCTGGGATTTGGCTTCCCATGAACTCTCTCTCATGATTCTTTCTATGCCCTGATATCTGATCCCAATGGTACAAATATTTAGATTGAGTGATCAGATTGGGACTGGGTGCACTATTGCTTCCTAGCACTTGGATTCTTTCCCATTCCTTCATTAGGTAATATAATCAGAAAAAGATTTGAAATGTTGGAAGCAACCTTAGTCAACATCATCTCTTTAAGTGGCTTACCAAGGCCACAGAGTCAGTTAGTACCAGAGCTGGTGTTAGAGCCCAGAGAGTAGGGTCTACTTCTTGGTAAGTAGAAAATAACATAGATGGACTTCAGAGTCAAGGCTGTGAATTTCTGCTCTGCCACTTCTTAGGTGTGTGGCTTTGCATAAGTTACTTAACTTCCCTGAGTTGTTTCCTCATGGGGTGTGAACATTAAATGAGATGGAGTGTATAAACTAGCAAACACTGCACTGTTGCATAGCCTGTGTGCTCATTAAGTGTTCATTGCCATCCCTTGTAGTTCATGACTCCTTGGTTTTAGACTTTGAGCTCCCTCCCAGGTAGTTGACCAAAACCTGTGATTATGATTGCCTCCTCCATTTCCAGAGCAAAGAGACTGGTGGGCTCCTGGCTCCCTAAGGTTGCATCCTTTGGTGAGTTGTAACCTGGGTGTCAGTTGTCACAATGCCAGAAGAGACCAAGGGACTGTGGCTTTGAAAGCCACAGCGGGTCCCTTCCATCAAGGAGAATGCTTCATTCAAGTCCTGAAATTATTAGTCTTTTCAATCTCTGTTATCATTATCCCACCCTGAGCAGTTTTTGTAGACTCCTGGTAGGTATTTTTGGATAGAAAGTAGAAGTTTATTGTTCCTACTTTGTGGTTCCCAAGGGCAAGAGTGAACCCAGAATGTGATCTGAACTACCCTCTTATGCCCTAGACACATTACACCATCATATACAACATAATCCTTGTAATTGGATCATATTACATACAGTTAGAATTTTACCATTACAAAGTATTGTCTTAATTTTAACTAAGATGCTTACTCCTCAAAATCTAACTGAAAACTTTCTAAGCTACCCAATATCCTAGCTAAACAAACATAGAAACTTTGTCTGGCAGTAATGTACATTCCAAAATTCCTCCTTTGTCATAGATTATTGATATATTTCATCAGTAATAGATCAATAATCATAGATTATTGATCATTTTTACGTTTTGTTATTCTCCCAGATAAGGGTCTATTTGATTCTGAAACATCTTTTTTTCTGTCTTGCAATCTTTTAACCCTCACTGGCAGGCCTACTGCTCTGCTTGCTACTGGCTTCTCCAAAATCTCCCCAAGGTTGTTCTGGTGCCGAAGCTAAAACTGTCTAACGTATCAACACCTTTGCTTCAGCCAGTTGGAGGAAAAAACACAAGACACATCCCCTGATAATTAATTATTCAATTGTCAATTCGTTGTACTGTGGTGGCTTGCATGTTGTTACGATGCTGGAAGCTATGCTACTGGCATTTCAAACACCAGCAAGGTCACCCATAGTGAACAGGTTTCAGTAGAGCTTCCAGACTAAGACAGATTAGGAGGAAAAGCCTGACAATCTACTTCTGAAAATTAACCAGTGAAAACTCTATGGATCATACCAGAATATTGTATGATATAGTGTTGGAAGATGAGCCTTGTAGGTTGGAAAGTGCTCAAAACACACAGTGGCCACAACAACAGACTCTAGCATACAAGTGACTATGAAGATGGTGCAAGATAGAGCAATGTTTTGTTCTGTTGTAAATGGGGTAGCCATGAGTTGGAGCCAAAACAACAGCAACCAACAACAACTATATGTAAAAACTGAGCTAGATTCCATCGCTTTCTAGACAACTGAATGTAAATTACTTAGCATTTCTAAGCTTCATTTTCCCCATTTGAAGAATGGAAATAGTAATACTACTCATTACATAGAGTCGTTTTGAGTATTAAGAAAGATAATGAGTATAAAGGACTCAACACACGCATAAATGATCAACCGATGTTAGCTATTACTGTTGTTGTTGTCATTAAATAACAAACAGAAGATACAAAAACACATAAAACATGTTCCCCACCCTCAAGGAATTGCAGTCACAAGACATCAGCATATAACAAAACAATAACATGGGACATATCCTAATAAAACATGTGATGTTATTATTTGTCAGATGTGTGAGGGGTGGAGTACTGTGAGCTAGAATAAAACCTGGAGAATCTTCAGGAAAAGGTGAGTGATGGATGAAGTACACTTAGCTAGGTAGCAAGTGAAGAGCAACATTCCAGGTTGGAGAAACAGCAAAAAGCAAAATACCAAGATAGGAATGAACAAGTGTTTAGAGGACCCTGTGTGGCAGGTTAAGTGTAGAATTCATGTCAGTGTAGGCTGGAGCCAGATTATGACAAACACTGAGTGCAACTGTACATTGTAGGCATTGAAGTTTCAAACCGCAAAGCTGTGGAAGCTTAATATGGTAGTGGTATATGGGGTGGGCCAGAGAGACTACAGCAAAAAGTGAATACATTGTTGCAATAGCCTGAATTTAAGGTGAAGTGCAGAGATTTGGATGGCGAGGTGGGAAGGAAAGCCAGGTCTGAAAGATACTTGTTGTTGTTATTGCTGGCAAGTAGGCTCCAACTCATGGTGTCTTAGTCATCTAGGGCTGCTATAACAGAAATACCACAAGCAGATGGCTTTAACAAAGAAATTTATTCTCTCACGGTCTAGTAGGCTAGAAGTCCAAATTCAGGGTGTCAGCTCCAGGGGACGGCTTTCTCTTTCTGTCGGCTCTGGAGGAAGGTCCTTGTCATTAATCTTGCCCTGGTGGAAAAGTTTCTCAGCGCAGGGATCCCAGGTCCAAAGAATATGCTATTCTCCTGGCTCTTGTTTCCTGATGGTATGAGGTCTTCCATGTCTCTCTGCTCACTTCTCTCTTTTATATCTCAAGAGAGATTGGCTCAAGACATAATTCAATCTTGTAAATTAAGTCCTGCTTCATTAACATAACTGCCACTAATCCTATCTCATCAACATCATAGAGATAGGATTTATAATACATAGGGAAATCACATCAGGTGACAAAATGGTGGACAATCACACAATACTGGGAATCATGGAGCAGCCAAGTTGACAGATATTTTGGGAGGACACAATTAAATCCATGACACATGGTGTCATTATATATAACAGAACAAAATGTTACCCAGGATGAAGACGGTACATGAAAGACCCTTAGAGGGAAGAAATGGTTCCTGATTTAATAGGCAAAGGGTGAAGTGGATGGGGGCGTTTTTGCAAGAAGGGAGGGCCAGATGCTCTAAGGTTTTTAATCTCAGGAGGCAGTGAGAATGGGGGAGTAATGGTACATATAGTGTCATTAATGAAATATGAAAGTCATTCATTCTGTCATTGGTTTCAATAACATGAATTCTGAACTATCTTCGCCAGACCCTGTGCCAGGTTATTGAGATCCAGAGATGAACACATCAGTACCTGCCTTCCAGGAAATAACAGTCTAGTCAGAAAGGGAAACTAGTTGGAGGAAGAAAGATAAATTTTTACTCATAAATTGATACTTGTGAAAAAAACTTAAATGTCATCTAGCACACTCCTCTCCCTATCCCACCTGAAACAAACATTAAAGATGAGAAAACTAAAGTCCAAAGAGAGCAAATGGCTTGTCAAAACTCATACCTCTAGTTGCTGTGAGAGCCAGCCCAGAAGGTAAGCCCAGAATTCTTTAAGTCACATAAGACTGCCATCTCACCACACCTACTGCTTACTGTCATGACCACATATTTGTCACTCAAGCATGCATTGCCTGTGACATTGTTCATAGAGTATCACACAAGGGAATGAAAGCCCATGGCAAGCTGCAAAGTGTGAGGGAAGATAGAGCATTGCTAATTCACTTCTCATGTGTTGGTGCCTTTTTGCTTCCAAAAAGATTATCACTTACTTACATGGATTATGTATACAATGCTTGCAAGAATTAGATATTATCCACCATCTAAACTGAAGCCTGTCTTTCCCCTTTCCCCACTGCCAGTATCTAAACATGCTCTGCTCTTGGCACTACTTTCTTGGTGATACAGATTACTCCTCAACATAAAGAAAACAAAAATCCTCACAATTGGACCAATTAGCAATAACATGATAAACAGAGAAAAGTTTGAAGTTGTCAAGGATTTCATTTTACTTAGATCCACAATCAACACCCATGGAAGCAGCAGTCAAGAAATCAAAAGGTGCATTGCATTGGGCAAATCTGCTGCAAAAGACCTCTTTAAAGTGTTAAAATGCAAAGATGTCACTTTAAGGACCAAGGTGCACCCGACCCAAGCCATGATATTTTCAATCACCTTGCGTACTCACCTACATGGGAAAGCTAGGCAATAAATAAGGAAGACCAAAGAAGAATTGGTGCCTTTGAATTATGGTGTTGGCCAAGAGTATTGAATACACCATGGACTGCCAAAAGAACGAACAAATCTGTCTTGGAAGAAGTATAACCAGATGCTCCTTAGAAGCAAGGATGGCAAGACTTCATCTCTCATACTTTGGACAAGTTATCAGGAGGGATCAGCCCCTGGAGAAGGACATCATGCTTGATAAAGTAGAGGGTCAGTGAAAAAGAGTAAGACCCTCAATGAGATGGATTGATAAAGGGCTGTAACAATGGGCTCAAGCATAACAGTGATAGTGAGGATGGTGCTGGATGGTCACTATGAATCAGAGCTGACTTGATGGCACCTAACAATAACAACAAACATGCTTCCGGTCTCGTCACTTTTGTCTCTTCTGTATTTCTCAAACTGGTCATCTTATTTCTATCCTCAACACTGTTCCTTAGTCTAGACTCGCACTACTGTTGCCTCCTAATTTTTTGCCTCCCCGACCCCAATCCATCTTTTTGTATGCCATTACAGAGCTGAACATGTCACTCCTCTGCTTAAAAACTGCCGGTTTATTTATTGGCTACAGATTAAGGTCCAATCTCCTTAGTATAACCAGAAGTTCTTTTCCTTTCAGAGTTCCTTGTCACTCCTTTCAAGGTACTCTACGTCGCACAAAAATAAATAAATAAATAAATAAAGTGACCAACCATTATCTCAATACCCCAAGTTCTTTTATCCTCCTGTGTTGTTAAAATTGTTGTTGTTTTCATTTAAAATGACAGAAATTTATTGTCTCATGTTTTTGGAGGCTAGAGGTCTGAATTTAGGGTGTCAACAGGGCCATGCTCTCTCCGAAGCCTCGAAGAGAAGATTCTTTCTAGTCTCTCCCAGATCTGGTATCCCCAGGTGTTCCTTGACTTGCAGCAATAGCATAAATTCAATCTTTGCCATTTTCACATGGCCTTCTCTCTGTGGCATTTCTTTTGAAGGACACCATACATATTAGATGAAGACCCACCCTGCTTCAGCATAACTTCATGTTAACTAATAACTTCTTCAAAGACCCTATTTCCAAATACGGTCACATTCACAGGTACCAGGTATTAAGACTCCAACGTATCTTTTGGAGGAACACAATTTGATTTACAACAGTGGGCTATATGGTCCCTGTGGCAACTACTCAGTTCTGCCACTTAGTGCAAAAGCAACCGTAGACAATGTGTAAACTTATGGGTGTGGCTGTGATCCAATCCAATTTTATTTATAGAATAGACAGCAGGCTGGATTTGGTCCACTATAGTTTGATATTCCATATCTTCCTATGTTTTTTGCACATGCTGTTTATTCTGCATCTTTCCCTCCTTCTTGCTATCTGAACACCTACTCGTCCTTTAGTGCCCACCTCAAAAATTATCTTCCTTGAACATAGATTTCTCTTAATAGTATATATTTATAACACATACCTTTGCAAAAAATATGTGGATACAATGTTACATACAGAATACACACTATAAAAAAAAAACTGTTGCCATTGAATCGAGTCTGACTTATAGTGACCCTATGTTGTTGTTGTTGTTAGGTGCCATCAAGTTAGTTGCAACTCATAGCGACCCTACATACAACAGGATGAAATACTGTTCAGTCCTGTGCCATCCTCACAATTGTTGTTATGCTTAAGCCCATTGTTGTAGCCACTGTGTCAGTCCATCTCATTGAGGATCTTCCTTTTTTTCCATTGAGGGTCTTCCACTTTTTCGCTGACCCTCTACTTTATGGAGCATGATGTCTTTCTCCAGGGACTGGTCCCTGCTTATAACATGTTCAAAGTATGTGAGATATAGTCTTGCTGTCCTTGCTTCTAAGAAGCATTCTGGCTGTACTTCTTCCAAGACAGATTTTTTCATTCTTTTGGCAGTCCATGGTATTACTCAATATTCTTCTCCAACACCACAATTCAAAGGCATAAATTCTTCTTCAGCCTTCTTTATTCGTCGTCCAGCTTTCAGATGCATAGGAAGCAATTGAAAACACCATGGCTTGGGTCAGGCACACCTTAGTCTTCAAGTTGACATCTTTGCTTTTCAACACTTTAAAGAGGTCTTTTGCAGCAGATTTGCCCAAAGCAATGCATCTTTTGATTTCCATGGGTATTGATTGTGGATACAAGTAAAATGAAATCCTTAGCAACTTCAGTCTTTTTGCTGGTTATCATGGTGTTGCTTATTGGTCCAGTTGTGAGGATTTTTGTTTTATCTTGAGGTGTAATCTATACTGAAGGCTGTGGTCTTTGATCTTCATCAGAAAGTGCTTCAAGTACTCTACACTTTCAGCAACCAAGGTTGTGTCATCTGCGTAACGCAGGTTGTTAATGAGTCTTCCGCCAATCCTGATACCCTGTTTTTCTTCATGTAGTTCAGCTTCTCGGATTATTTGCTCAGCATACAGATTGAATAGATATGGTGAAAGGATGCAACCTC
The DNA here is from genome assembly GCF_030014295.1 of Loxodonta africana. NCBI lineage: Eukaryota > Metazoa > Chordata > Mammalia > Proboscidea > Elephantidae > Loxodonta > Loxodonta africana. Next base: position 42,249,632 of record NC_087347.1, read on the forward strand.
TGATGCACGCCTTTCCTGACTTTAAACCATGCAGTACCCTCGTGTTCTGTTCAAACGACTGCCTTTTGATCTATGTACACGTTCCTCATGAGCACAATTAAGTGTTCTAGAATTCCCATTCTTCACAATGCTATCCATGATTTGTTATGATCCACACAGTTAAATGCCTTTGCAGAGTCAATAAAACCGAGGTAAACATCTAGCAACCCTGTAGGACTGAATAGAACTGCCCTATACTGTTCTCAAGGAGTGGCTGGAGGATTTGAACTGTCAACCTTTTGTTTAGCATCCAAGCTTTTAAGCACTACACCACCAGGGCTTCAGATATGCTATATAGAAAGGTAAAACATATTCTAAAATATAACAAACGATAGGAAAATAAGATGAAGCCAGGAGTGATGTTAGAACGTAAAACGCTTCTCATATAATCCTACCCATTTGCTATCCCTTTACAGTTATTCACTTAAGCCTCTGGGGCCCTTATGCCTTTATGTCTCTTACTCCTCCCCTAGACTGCAAGTACTTGAGGACAAGAAATTCATCTTAATCGTTCTTGTATCTCCAGTACCTCAACTAAAGCATGGAACTTGTTCATAAGTACTTGTTGGATGAATGAGTAAATAAATGAATGAATGTATATCATAATCGTCTTTATCACCTCTCCCTCACCGCCCCCCACCCCGTTACTGAATAATGATGTCTTGGTTTGAACCCATCCAGAGGTACCTTGGAAGAAAAGCCTGGCAATCTGCTTCTGAAAGGTCACAACCCTGAACACTTCCTGGAGCACAGTTCTACTCTGAAACACATGGGGTTGCCATGTGTCGAAATTAACAGGATGGCATTTGGTTTGGTGTTTTGTTTGATTTTTGATTTTATATATAATGTGTAAAGTAACGGAGAGAAATTCAGAGAGAAATGTCTGAGTACCTGGAGGTATGGTCATCCTCTTTGGTGAAAATAGATTAATCTTTGGGAATACATTTAATATCAAGAAAGAAAATCTAGAAAGAAAAGAAATGGAAAAGAGAGCCAGTAAAAGAGAATGAAAGGGAGGCTTCAAAGAGGAAGGAGTGGTAGGGGAGGTAGGAGAGACAGGAAAGATGGTCAACAGTTGTGAACGCTCAAGAGACCGCAAGCTTTCTTGAGTCTGATATGTTTTGCACTCCCCATGCCCTGAATGTGGTAGGTGTTAAATAAACATTGTCAGGTCAGAAGTTAGGCAGATAAACTTTAAAGCCTCAGGAGCACAGCATGTTGAGTGACTTCCTTGTCTTCAGATTTTAGTTTGGGCCTCCATGTAAACACATCATCATACTACTTACTGTAGTTATGTTTATGTCATCTTTAACCCACTTCTGGCTACCTGTTCCTCTGGACACTAGAGCTCTCAGAAACAAACCTTTTGCCTACATTTACCCAGACTCCAGAGCTGTCATTAATACCTTCCGATGAAGATCAAAGACTACAGCCTTCAGTATAGATTATACCTCAACATAAAGAAAACAAAAATCGTCACAATTGGACCAGTAAACTGCACTTGAGAAATGAAGCAACGCATTGCATTAGGCAAATCTGCTGTGAATGACCTCTTTAAAGTGTTAAAAATCAAAGATGTCACTTTGAGGACCAAGGTGTTCCTGATGCAAGTCATGGTATTTTCAACAGCCTTCTACACCTGTGAAAGCCAAGCAGTGAATAAGGAAGACCAAAGAATTGATGCCTTTGAATTATGGTGTTCATGAAGAACATTGAATATACCATGAACTGCCAGAAGAACGAACAAGTCTGTCTTGGAAGAAGTACAACCAGAATGCTGCTTAGAAGCGAGGATAGCCAGACTTCGTCTCACATACTTTGCACATGTTATCAGGAGGGTCCAGTCCCTGGAGAAGAACATCATGCTTGATAAAGCAGAGGATCAGTAAAAAGAGGAAAACCCTCGATGAGATGGATTGACACAGTGGCTACAATAATGGGCTCAAGCATAGCAACAATAGTGAGCATGGCACAAGAACAGGCCATGTTTCATTCTCTTGTGCATGGGGTCGCTACAAGTTGAAACCAACTCAACCAGCACTTAACAACAACAACAGAGGTCTCAGAAGCAACCATTTTATCTAGATTTATCTACTCTGGTTGTTAACTCTTTGAGGAATAAGCATTACTTATAGAACCAGTTTGATTTCTGTACCTGTCTAGGCATTCCTGACTTACTCATGCCCTAAGGTGTAACCTCTGGGTCCCTCTGCACAGTCCTGGGTAGTCTCACCTTACTCTTCAAAGTGCATATGCCAAGCTGGGCACTTACATTGTTTCTATCTTTTTGCTATTTTGAATGATGTTGCAATGAACATAGGTGTGCATACGTCTATTCATGTCACGGCTCTTATTTCTTTAGGGTATGTACCTAGGAGTAGGATTGCTGGATCATACGGTATTTCTATTTCTAGCTTTTTAAGAAAGTGCCATACTGTTTTTCATAGTGGTTGTACCACTTTACATCCTGACCAGCAGTGTATAAGAGTTCCAATCTCCCAACAACCTTGCTAACATTTGTTATTTTCTCTTTTTTTGATTAGTGCCATTATTATTGGGGTGATTTTTTTTTATGGTATCTCATTGTAGGTTTAATTTGCATCTCTCTATTTTTTGTTGGTTTAATGGCTAATGATTTGAGCATTTCTTCATGTGTTTCTTAGCAGCCTAAATGTCTCTTCTTTGGTGAAGTGTCTGTTCATGTCCTTTGCCCATTTTCAACTGGATCATTTGTCTTTTTTGTTGTTGAAATGTTGAAGTTTTCCATAAATTTTAGAGATTAGACCCTTGTCAGATGTGTCATAGCCCCAAATTTTTTCCCAGTCTGTAGGTTCCCTTTTGACTCTTTTGGAGAAGTCTTTTGGTAAGCATAAGTGTATAATTTTTAGGAGGTCCCATTTATCTAGTTCATCTTCTGCTGTTTGTACATTTTTAGTTATGTCTGGTATTCTATTTATGCCATATATTAGGGCCCCTAGAATTGTCTCTATTTTTTCTTCCATGATCTTTATAGTATTAGTTTTAATATTTAGATCTTTGAACCATTTTGAGTTAGTTTTTGTGTATGGTGTGAGATATGGATCTTACTTCATTTTTTTACAGATAGATATCCAGCTTTGCCAGAATCATTTGTCAAAGAGACTGTCTCTTCCCCATTTAATGGACTTTATGCCTTTGTCAAAGATAAGCTGTCCATGGGTGGGTGGGTTTAGGTCTGGGTTCTCAATTCTGTTCCACTGGTTTATTTGTCCTACCAGTACCAGGCTGTTTTGACTACCGTGGCTATATAAGTAGTTTCTGAGATCAAGCTGTGTGAGGCCTGGTACTTTGTTATTCTTCTTCAGTAATGCTTTACTTATCCTGGGACTCTTTCCTTTCTATATAAAGTTGATGATTTGTTTTTCCATCTTGTTAAAGAATGCTGTTGGAATTTGGATAGGGATTGCATTATATCTACAGATTGCTTTGGAAAGTATTGACAGTTTCACAATGTGATGTCTTCCTATCCATGAGCATGGTATGTTTTCACCTATAACATTTTCAAAGTTTTATCTCTCACTATGGAAAATAAGGTGCCTCCTTCAAAAGCTAGAAATAGAAATAATATATGATCCAGCAATCCTATTCCTAGGAATATATCCTAGAGAAATAAGAACCATCGCATGAATTGACATACGCACACCCATGTTCATTACAGCATTATTCACAATAGCAAAAAGATGGAAACAACCTAAGAGTCCATTGACTGATGAATGAATGAACAAATTACGGTACATACACACAATGGAATACTATGCAATGATAAAGAACAATGGTGAATCCACGAAACATCTCACAACAAGAATGAATCTGGAGGGCATTATGCTGAGTGAAATAAGTCATTCAAAAAAGGACAAATATTCTATGAGACCACTATTATAAAAACCCAAGAAAAATTTTACCCACAGGAGAAAACAATATTTAATGGTAATGAGGGAGAGAAAGAGAGGGAGGCGAAATCACTAAATAAATAGAGACAAGTGTCAACTTTGGTGAAAGGAAAGACAACACACACTGTAGGCGAAGTCAGTACAACCTGATCAAGGTGAAACCATAGACACTTCCTAGGCACAGCCCCTGAGTGACCAAGTTGCTGGGGCTAAGGGCTAGGAACCATGTTCAGAGGATATCTATGTCAATTGACATAACATAGTTCATAAAGAAAATGTTCTACATCCTACTTTGGTGAATAGCATCTGGCATCTTAAAAGTTTGCAAGCAGCCATCTAAGATACATATATTGGTCCCATCCCATCCAGCAGAAAGGAGAATGAATAAAACCAAAGACACAAGAAAAACATTATTCCAAATGACTAATGGGCCACATGAACCACAGCCTCCACCAGCCCGAGCCGTTAAGAACTAGATGGTGCCCAGTTACCACCACCAACCACTCTGACAGGCATCACAATAGAGGGTCCCAGACAGAGCAGGAGAAAAATGTAGAACAAAATTCAAATTCACAGAAGACCAGGCTTACTGGTCTGACACAGACAGGAGAAACCCCCGAGACTATGGCCCCTGCACACCCTGCTAACTCAAAACTGAAGCCACTCCTGAAGTCCACCTTTCAGCCAAAGATTAGACAGGCCTATAAAACAATAACACACATGAGGAGCAGTGCTTCTTAGTTCAGTCATGTATATGAGACCAAACAAACAACACCTGCCCAAAAGCAAAGATGAGAAGGCAGGCAGGGACAGGGAAACGGTGAATGGACATGGAGAACCCAGGGTAGAAATGGGGAGCGTGCTGACACATTGCGACGATTGCAAGCAATGTCACAAAACAATTTATGCATAAATTTTTGAGTGAGAAACTAATTTGTGCTGTACACTTTCACCTTATGCACAATAAAACTTTTAAAAAAGATTTTATTCATTTGACATCAAATAAAAAACACTCGTATCATGTATATTCTTATTCTACAACACCTAAATATTAGGTGGTTGCTATAGGGTCACTCTGAGCCAGAATCAACTCAATGCCAACGGGTTTGGTTTTTTGGTTTAATTCATGTATATTTTCTGTGTAGGATTGCCACAAATCAAATTGCTTGTTTTAGTTTGTAAAGTCTTTCCTTCCTACCCATTCTCATAGGGGTAAACCCCTTCTCCCCATCTAACTTTCAAGAGATAAATAAATATATGCTGCTATATAAAAGCACTAAGAATGGGAAAATGGGAGCTTCCAAATTGAAATAAAATCTAAATAGCCTGCTTTTTTCTTCAGCAAGCTATCAGAAAGTAGATGGAGGAAATATCTGGTGATTTCAGTGATTTTCACAGTGATTTGGGGACTTCAGGAGTTTCTCAGAAATTTAAGAGGTAAATTGTGAAATGGCTGACTGTGTGGCTTGAAGAAGTACAAGACCATACCAAAAGAAATTCTTTAAAGATCTGAATTCATCTTCCAAACTTAATTTGTGTCCATTTTGCATATAGAGGGTTGTCCTTTCACCCACCCGAGGAAAATAAAGAGCTGAGGCACAAGCTGTCAGCAGTGACCTAAATAACACAGCAAGAGTCTGATAGACCCAGAAATTATCACCAGATAAAGATTTTAAGAAATGCTGAAATTCACCTCCTGGGGATGGAACTAAAGTTCTTAAAATGATAGAACAGTAAAATTGTAGAGATAAAAGACACTTCAGAAATTATGTCGTAGATGAGGAAACAGAGACTGAGTGTGTTGGACAGTGGAATCAGTAGAAGGCGAAGATGTGTGCACACACTAAAGCAAAGGCGCTTCCACTATTTAAAAAAAAAATCACTTGCAAAGGTTAGAATTAAATGGAATTGAGTGTAATTGCAGGGCTTTACCTGCAACAAGCCCAGGTTTCATAAGTCTGGAATTGCTACACCCCTAGCTCCTGTACCCAACTACAAAGAACGTGAGGACAACGAAAGTGGTAATACCGAGAAAGAAATTGGAAAACTCAAAACTAGTGACAACTGTGGGAAAATGAAGAGGTGTGAGGTGCAAAAGCCAAAAACCAAAACCAAACCAAACCCACTACCGTCAGGTTGATTCCCACTCGTAGCAATACTATACTTCAGAGTAGAATTGCCCCTTAGGGTTTCCAAGGCTGTAAATCTTTACCACATCTTTCTCCTGCGGAGTAGCGGGTGGGTTCAAATTGCCAACCTTTTGGTTAGCAGCCCAGCACTTAAACCACCAGGACTCCTTAAAAGCCAAAAAGTTTATAATTACGAGAATAGAAAATTGTAAAATCACATTGTAAACTGCTTTCATGTAATTAAAAAAAAAAAAAAAGTCCTAAGCTATTTTTTTTAAAGAAAATGTTTTAAACTCAGGTTTGTCTTTTTTTTTTTTTTTTAACAATTCATATGTTAATTTGATCTACAGCAGCATTAACTACCGCTTCTTTGGAAAAGCAAATTATACTACGGAAAAAATGCTTAGCAAGACTTTTTGTTTTGTTTCTTTGTGGGGGTGGTAGAATTTCTAGACTGTAGGCATCAGAACTCAGCCTCGTTATCTCTTCTGAGCCCTGTGTCCTACCTCTGCTCTGCCTTTAAGTAAAAAAGGCTTCCAAATGGCTCCCACAGCCAGTTGTGGCTGCAGGTGCTCTTCACGACCACAGTAGGGGAGAGCTTGAATTGGGTGGGGTGCTTGAAATGGTAATATTCAATGCCTCCAGGAGCCAGTGTTTGTTGTTGGTGATGAAAATAGTCAAAGGAGGGAAAAACCCAAACGACTTCAAATAAGCCAAAACTTCAAAAGTTTAAACACTCAGAGGCTGGCATTTGAGTTAAGGATCTTTTGCAGGTTGAGCTTTGCTTAATTAATGCCCCACCCCGGCCTTTACCAATAATACATTTAAAAAAAAAAAAGAAATCGAAACTGTCTTTTGGAAATCAGATAAGGGGAAAATTAGGTTCATTTAGCTCAGAAGGTGAGGAAGAGGTTTACTAACTTCAAGGGTATAGTATGATCTCAGGAGAGGCTTGGTGGACTTGTCCTAGCAAACATTCAGCACAAGTTAGTCTGAGCTATTTTTATTAATGGCCAGAAGAAATTGGTTTAAATTTTAACAAATAAGAAATACATTCTAGTAAGAACTACTGAAAAAAAAGATTGTTTATACAGGAAATACCCATCTCTGCATATTTTAAGAAGTCAGGGAGCCATAGCTGGAGGGGCTGGGGGGCACTGAGCTTCTATTAAGGGTGATGGAAAGATATGGAAACAGACAGTGGTGATCGTTGTACAACGTAATGAATGTAATTAATGTCCTTGAATGGTACATGTAAAAAATGTTGAAATAGAAAATGTTTTAACCAAAACCAAGCGCACTGCTGCGGAGTTCATTCCAACTCGTAGTGACCCTATAAGACAGAGTAGAACTGCCCCATGGGGTCTCCAAGACTGTAATCTTACAGAAGCAGACTGCCACATCTTTCTCCCAAACAGCAGCTGGTTCGAACTGCTGACCCTTCGGTTAGCAGCTGAGTGCTTAACCACTACGTCGTGAGGGCTCACTCCTTTGTGTATGTACATATATTTACCACAATAAAAAATAAAAATAAATTTAAAAAGAATGGATTAGAAGGCAGGAGAATGATTACATTTCTTCCCTAAGTTATATATGTATTTGAGCATATCAAAGCTCATCTCACTTCTGTGATATCTCTAGATTTATTTGAATTATTATTTCAAACTTCTGCTGATATATTTTACACAAGGAAGCAGATGAAAGCTTTCTGTGACTACAAGCTTCTCCTGTTGTTCTAAGAGCAACAGAGGATGGTGAAGTGGGATAAGAAGCCTAGTGGAATGGAGGAAAGGTGCTACAGAACTTAAGAGAGCTGTCTCGGAGCCAAGTAAACAAGAGACACCTGAGAACTGGAGTCAGGCAGGTATCAGGGACTCCACTTCCACCCAGGGCTTCCAACCCTGCTGAGAGTATGCTTTTTCACCCCAGATATGCTGGATCAGAATCCAGAGTTTAACAAGATCCCCAGGTGATTCTTACGTATAATACATTCTCTGAGAGCCAGGGCTCTACTAGTAAGGAGCACTGGTGGTATAGTGGTTACAGTGATGGAAAGGTCATCAGTTTGAAACCACCAGCAGTTCCTCAGGAGAAAGCTGTAGCAGTCTGATTTACAGCCTTGGAAACCCTATAGGACTGATCTCTCTGAGTTAGAATCTACCTGGGGGCAGTGGGTTTGATTTTGGTTTGGCTGTATTAGTGGTTCTCAGAATCGGTCCCTAACCAGCAGAATTAGCATCACCCGGGAACTTGTTAGAAATGCAAATTCTCAGCAGGTGTTCAAACCTAACAAACTGGTTCAAAGCCCTGCTTCCACCAGAGCCTGAGCTGTTCCATCTGAAAGATAAGCAGTTTTGGGAACACTAACTCCGAGGTCAAGATGGTAGCCACTAACCCTAACTGTCCTATATCATACCATCTGAGTCCATGTTAGTAGGACTCTCCCCTCCTCCCCAAGTGACTACCCCTCTCTGCAAAATTCCAAGTTGAGGCAGAAAACGTGGTTCTTAGAGTCTATTCCTTATCAGAAGGGGCCCCTGGGTAGTACAAGCAGTTTGCACTCAACTACTAACCTAGAGATTGGTGGTTCAAAACCCATCGAGTGGCATTGCAGAAAAAAATCCTGACAATCTGCTTCCTTAAAGATTACAGCCAAGAAAACTCTATGGAGCACAATTCTATTCTGTAACACATGGGGATGCCAGGAGTCAGAATCAACTCAGTGAAAATGAGTTTGGGTTTTTGGGTTATGCCTTATCACATTGACCAAAGAATATTTTCCAAACATTTTTCCCTTCTTTGAAGCTACCAGGCTTTCAAAAACCTCAGCAGATGACCTTGTCACTATTTTCCTGAAAAGAATAATGATATCTAATGATATCTTTCAACTGTCAACTGTCCAGAAGACCACCAGAAAAACCTGTTAAGTGAAGCCAAACTCATTAAACTTATTGAAGAAAAAAAGAACACCACCTTGCTAGTCTCAATCAGAAAATTGGGACAGGGTATCTATAGGGAAAACTTGGGTATGCAAAATGAAACACTACGGAGGATCTCTGCCTCACGTGGATCTAAAATAGAGAGAAAATAATAAAGATAAACATCCTAGTGGTTGGAAATTTGTAACTGATCAGCTCTTTCAAGTCAATAAACATGGACCAATAGATGGTACAGTGGTTAAGAGCTCAGCTGCTAACCAAAAAAGTTGGCAGTTCAAATCCACCAGCTGCTTCTTGGAAACCCCATGGGGCAGTTCTACCTCCAACTTGCTATGAGTTGGAGTTTTTTAATTTTTTACCAATCATAAGGGGTGGAGCAAAAAAGTATGTTTAAAGGCCAGGGTGTTAGTCTAGAACCCTCACATAAGAAAACAAATTGAGGGACACAATTTCCCTAATCGTTTCCCATCTTTTTTTGTCCTATCCCCTGGGATTAACCATAAAGAATATGATCAACCAAGAGTGTGACGCAAGGGAGGAGATGAGCTGTTCATCAGGACAGTTCTGCTCCAATCTCCGTGGCTGCATCAATACCACTTATGGCTCCTTTGATATCCTCCTGTGACTACAGGTGGGAAGCATAAAATTACTCCCAGACGGTACATTAATTAGATTAACTGCAAGTCCACACTGTATCTAAGGCTGTGAATTTGCTCCCTCTTCTATTTCCCAAACCAAATTACGCCCAACTACACTGCCCAATATAGCTCACCAGAGGTTATGCGATGTGATTAAATGGCAAGACTAACATATTCCAATAGTGAATTTCCAACAACGTAAAAATGCCTGAAATTTGCTTATGAACTCCCTCCCATTGTGAAATTCACAGAAGAAATTGAAGTTCAAAGACTAAATTCTCTTGCAAGTTAGAGTCCAAATAATTTAAAGTGCAAAAGAATTAAAATCCTTAATTCTTCCTCCCCCAAATCTTATTCTGCTTAAGCTCAGATATTTGGTAGAGTCTGAGTTCTTTCAACTAATACTGCCTGGAATTTTTATCACTGAAATGAAAGTGTTGTCTTCTGTTCCCTCACATTTCATGAATCCAAAGACACACAAAGATGATCACAGCAGCAGCCCCACACCCACGGGACTTAGCATACAAGACAAATCCCAGCCCCTAAAGAGATCATTCCAGGCAAAACTGTTTCCTGAACACAACACAGTAATGTGGCCAAGGATTAGGGCAGCGAATCAGTGGTATTGAAAGAAGAAGTGTAGTCAGAGAGAAGAGAGTCTCTATTTTAGTCTTGCCAGGATGCCAAGGCACTGATGTCAATTATCTAAAGTTCATGACTATGAACTTAAGCCCAATTGGCAGAAATTTCTCATTCTCTCTTCTCAGAAGGTGTTAATATGACATTTGAGGGAAAAACCACCTGCATACTATCTCTTCTGGAGAGAGATTACTTGAGACAGTGTAGCCTCCTTAGAATGTTAAGAAATTTACAGTGGTTACAGTATCAGTCAGGAGGTCTTATCTCCATGTCCCTTCCCCTTCAAACCTTGTTTTTTAGTGCCCTGGTGCCACACCAAGTGTGGTGTCTATTTAAAGACTACAGTTTCCTGGGCCAGAAGCCAGTCCAAACTAGTGGCCAGCACAGAGCCTGAATATGCACCATTTTATGGTTAGTGGTTAGGTAAGGGGATTATTACTCCAGCTAGAGTTTTGGTTAACAGAGCAAAATATAGATTCTGATAAGGTTGCAGTATGGCACTGAAAATTTGGTGACTGACAGGAACTACTTCTCTTATTCCAAATGCTTACCAGAAGAAACCCTAGAAAGAGTGGTTAGTGCTAGCAAGTTATTTCTTACTGGAGTGATCAGGAGATAAATGATCTTAATGAGAGACAATGGAGTATTAGAGTATTAAAGCTGCAAATAAACTCTAGGAAGTAAAAGCATAGGATCTGAGTTGCAGAATGCAGGGATCCAGCTCTTATTCCCACTGACCCTTTCATCCAAAAAATTGTTGTTGGCTAGAGAGCTTCTCATGTGTGGTTAGAACCTGGATAAGGAGGGGGTTTAGCACCATCGCCATTGGATCAGAGGCAGAGTAGAGTGTTGGGAGAACACTGGCTCTGGAGGATGGGTGGGGCTTGAGGTAGGGGACAAGTCTTGTTGAAGAGAGAGAAGCTTCTTCTCCCACAGCTTAGCTAAAGGTTAGCCTTCCTGTACCCACTGCCCACCCAGAACCTTTCTTCCACCTTCCTTATCCTCTTCATGGTCTCCTCCTGTGGATGGAAGAGGATGAAAGGTAAGAGAGAATGAATCCTGTTATTTAGGGAAAGGATATAGGATATATGAAGTTAGATTGGGTAAGATAAAGCAAGTGGAGAAAGAGGTAAGCAATGAGGTCAGAAATAAGACGTATTGTTTCCGGTCTGCTTCTGATACTTACTGGGTATGTAAAAAAAAAAAAAAACCACAGGTAAATCATTTCATTTCTTTGGACCAGCTATGACGTTAGACTGGAGGTTGTTGAGATTCTCTCCAGCATTAATATCCTGTGGGCGAGGAGCCTCTATCCTCCTGAACCTCATAAGTACTTCTCCTTGTAATCAAATTTGATATTTCAGATATAACTGATTATTCTAGAGACTTTGAAAATCTGGACTGTCAGGTTTCTGAAACGTTTTGCTTTAAAGCCACAATTCAAGCACAGGGAAGGAAAGGGTAGGGAGGCATTTGATTATTTTAAATCACTCCTTTGCTCCTCATATACCGATAGGATGCACTCTTAAAACACTGTTCGGGGAATGTTAGGCTAGATCCAAGTTCCGACCGAAGGTAGTCAATGGTTCCCATATTTCTAATGTTCATTCACGTGGGTTTTTTTTTTTTTTATGTTAAAAGAGGAGTGCTTCCCAGAAACAGCCTTTTTTTTGGGGGGGGGGGCGGGGGGCTGTTGCTAGGAAATAAATTCAGACACCATAGCATTTAATATAGATCAAGGAATGGAGGAAAATAGACAATCCCCACCGTGATTTCCATTAAAGGAAAACTGTGACCCAAAATAATTTAATTAAGTTTAGCCCATGTCCCACATTAATAGAGAACAGCCACTAAAAGCTAGTGCCAAATTCTTTTAGAATTCTGGCAGGCCCTGCCAGATTAAGCAAGAAAATAATTTATTTCACAGTGATAGGGACCCAGTGGCACCAAGGGCGAGGCAGGTTCCTGGCTAAGTGAGACAATAGTTTTTTCTTAACATGGGTTCAGGCTGTACTGACTCCCAAGTACAGTTTATTGTTCAGGGATGTGCTCACTTTAATAGACCAAGTAGCAAGGAAGCCAATAGGTCCACAGCTTCTTTCAGTGGAAGTAATGAAAAGGAAAGTGGAATTGAAGGACTTGAGTTCATCATTACCCACAGGACTGAAGCGCAGACCCCCAGCCCTTCCTCTACCCCAGCACCTACACAGCTGAGTATGAGGTTCAACCCAAAACTCTACTCATGACTGCAGGACTCCGACTTGGAACATGATCCACTGGACAAGACCAAGAGTCTAAATGAGATAATAACTAGAGTTTTCTCAAGGAAGTGATGGAGAGTTTCAAAAAGAGATTTAGAGAAGGAGGTGGGACATCCTAAGTATAGGAAACCCCAGTTGAGAGTGAAAGGAAAGGTTATAGGGGAACCCCCCAGCAAAGTCCTTAGTCTCTTAGTGACTTTCTTTTAAGACTGAAGGGATAATGCTGTAGCCAATGTTATTTGCTAGAAATCAAACACAGCACAAAAAGAACAATGCTTCCCAGAATGTGTCCTAGTAAGATGCAATGAAAAGAACACGGCATCAGTTCTGTATATTTTTGTCAAAAATAGATAACCTGATTTTAATCATGAAGAAACACCATAATACCCAGATTGAAGGACATTGTATAAAATAACTGGCTTATAATCTTCAAAAGTGCCAAGGTTATGAAAGTCTAGACTGAGGAGCTGTCCAGACTGAAGGACACTAGAGACGTGACAACTAAATCCCAAGGAAGATTCTGAATGCAATCTTTTGCTGTAACAACTGGCAAAACTTGAGCCAGGTCCGAAGATCAGATGGTAACAATGTATCAATGTTGATTTTCTGATATTGATGGTTGTACTTGTAGTTATGGAGAAGAGTGTTCTCATTTGTAAGAAATACATACTGAGGTATTCGGAGGTGACAGGGCATTAGGTCAGAAACTTACTCAAGAAAAGATCAGTCCTTTTGCTGTATCTTCAACTTTTTTAATAAGACTGTGCTTGTTTGAACATTTTTTTAAATGAAGGAAAGAAAGAGGGGAGGGGAGAAGAAAGGAAAGGAAAGGAAAAGTAGAAAACCAGCTGTTTCAAGCAATGTAACTACTTTAAAAAATTCAAGGTCAAATTTGAAACTGCTGGCTAAAATGATCATTTCCCTCCCCCAAAGAAAACACCGTGAGATATTTTCAGATGCTGAATATCAAATGTTTATTCTTTAGCTTACTATTACTGCTAAAAATCAATTTGATAAGTGGCTCCCATACAAAAAGTTTTCATTTCACAGAAATTTTGTTCTTTAATGATTGAAATGTCCAGTTTGGGGATAAGGGAGCTGCAGGGACAGAGCTTGGGTAACCAGGCCAGATACACCACACGAAGGCAGTCCTCCCCCGACACAGAAAGCTGCGATCTACCCAGTATACATCTCTGCAAAGCCAGACAAGTTGTCCAAGTCATCTGAAAACAGAGTACACCACACTTGATTCAAATGACAAATTCAGTACTGTACTGTACACATCCACATTACACATACTTAAAATAATATAGGTATGCATAATGGTACATAGGAGCTCACTTTTAACGTAAACTACAGGCAGGCAACTACAAATTTAAAACTACTAAATAACCCCATTTTACCTAAAGTTTAGAATGTTGCATACACATTAGTTACTTCCGAAAACTCGGGCCTGCAGACAGGAAGTGAAGAAAATAGTCCAACTGAGAATAATCACGTTACACGTATTTAAGACTCTTTCCAGCCAAATCATATTCAAAGGGAGCCTATTTTGAAGGCCCAGGGCCAGTTTCTGTGCTGAATGATTTCTAGGCACGTGGAAGCTTCCTGTTCCCCTGGCAAATCTGTCCTTCTCCGCAGATCGTAGAGTCATGGGTGCAGGTCAAGTCACTGTGGTTCCCAAGGTGATTTTAACCTCTGGGGTCAAGAGCATCCAATTGCCCCTGATTCTGGGGAGTCTCTCAGCCCTTGGAATTCCTCCCAGGTCCAGAGAGCTGCTCCAGGCTCAGGGGGATGGAATTTCTCCATTTTGACCTGTCAAGCCCAGAGGTAGCATGGCTGCGGTTTGGCAGCAACCTCTAGTAGCTACAGCTTTTGTGCTAAACGGGTAAGTGGCTGTACCACAGGACAACGTTTGACAGCTAAAGATGGTTTTGTTTGTCTGTTTACAGTTTTAATCTGATCTGTAAAAATAGCCTAGCTGGTAATTAATAGCACCATAAACACATAGGTAATGATAGAAAATGGGATAACAATATAGTTGTGTTTGATTTTGGGCAATGTTCCCTGCCACTAATGTTACCAAAGTAACCCATTTTAACTGAATTTGGGAAAATAAGACGTATTCTGGGGCAAATGTACTCTTATAGAGAGAACATAGGCAAATTATGTCCATTACGGTATTTGACTGAGCAGCAGAGGGAAAAAAATGTAGAAGTAGCTCCCTTATTCAGAGTGGCTATCAAGTAGTCAGGTCCTTGGGTGGCACAAACAGTTCGTGTTCAACTACTAACCTAAAGGTTGGTGGTTCGAACCCACCCAGTGGTGCTGTGGAAGAAAGGCCTGGAATTCTGCCTTCTTAAAGATTATGGCCGAGAAAACCCTATGGAGCACAGTTCTACTCCATAATATATGGAATCTCCATGAGTCAGAATCAACTCAATGACAATAGGTTTTTGTTTTTTCTGTTAGTCAAGTACTCATGTACAAGTATTTTAGCAGATAAATTTGAGGGCAAGAGAAGGTATTTAAACTGTTGGTGGGGTGGTCGACTGAGGTTTGGAAATATCCGAAGTTGAACAAGAGAGTACTGTGAACTATTGTATTAGGACAGTATAAAACATAATGAAAATGAAACAGCAATAAAATAGCAACAGTTTTGAAGTACCTCCCTCTACCGTCTGATTAAAAAAGGAATGCTCATCTCTACGGAAAGAAGAGGTAATGTGTTAGTGACATGTGGACAGATGCTGGCTAGGGCTGCCCATTTGCTCTGCAGATTCAGTACCCTTAACATCTTTTAAAGAATTTTGTAGATGTGTTTGTTTTACTGGCTGCTGCATTCCTAGGAGCAGATATGAAGACAGGGATTCCTCCCCAACGAGGTCTATTTGCTGAGCACACAGGAGCTGGGCTTTCTATACAGCTCTTTTCAAGAAGGTGTTTGTTTTGCGAGAACTCAGCAGTATGGAGGCAGTCTACTGAAATAAATCCCTGTTGACTGATAGAGTCACTGGTTCAGACTGAACAAAACACCAGCAGGCGATGCATGTAGTCAAGTCAGGTCAGACTCTCTGGTCCAGGAAAGGAGATAATCTTGTACTTCAAGTTGTGGTGAGCTGGCCAGTGTGGTTCAGGCCTGGGGGCCAGAGAGTTCCAGGTTAAAGGGCACATCTGTAACAGAATTTTAGAATAAACTCTTAAAAAGCTCTCCATATGCCAATTCTCTTCAAAAGGTTTCCCTTTTCGCTGCCTTGTATAAATACACACACACACACACGCACACACACGCACCATTGAAACCCTTATTTATGCTTCAAAAACCAGCACCATTTCCACATTTTCTATGAAGTCTTACCCAGCCTGCTATTGACTTCTATAATACACATTATTGAAACTCTTCTTTTTGTGATTAATTGTGTAATTCTGACTCTATCATGCTATCCCAACTTAGTCCAAACACATCACCTCTCCAAGACTGTCTTGGGTCTTCTCTCCTCTTTCCCAACACACAGGCTCAACATGGTGTTATTCACATAATAATGATACAGTTAAAATTTGACTTAGATGGAATATTCATTTATTTACTTAATAAACACCTATTGAGCACCTACCTATTCAGCCAAAGGAACGAACAAATCTGTCTTGGAAGAAGTACAACAAGAGTGCTCCTTAGAAGCAAAGACAGCGACACTGTCTCACGTACTTTGGACATGTTATCAGAAGGGATCAGTCCCTGGAGAAGGACATCATGCTTGGGAAAGTAGAGGGTCATTGAAAAAGAGGAAGACCCTCAACGAGGTGGATTGACACAGTGGCTGCAACAATGGGCTCAAGCATAGCAACAGTTGTGAGATGGCACAGGACTGAGCAGTGTTTCGTTCTGTTGTGCAAAATGTCACTGTAAGTTGGGACTGACTTGATGGAACCTAACAACACCATTGAGCACCTGCTGTGTGCTAAATCTGTGGCGTCATCAGTTTGGGGACCTAGCATACAGAAATTTCAAGAAGCATATTTTACAGAATTGCTGATTTATGCCCTGCTTGGAATCAGGTGCAATGCTTTCAAAACACAGAAGAGAGACCCTTTCTACCTTTAAGAAACTTACACTGTGATCATTCAGGTTATTATTTGTTTAAAACTAATTGTAGGATACATGCTGGGCTCCACAGGTGAGGTAGATTCCACCAGTTCTGCACAAGCTGGCCGTTCTACCACCAGAGCCCAGTGGGGCAATTCTCTGCTTTTCTGCCTCAGGGATTTCTCAGATGACTTCAGAGCCTGCTCATCCCATAGCCAGGGCATAGCACAAGGATGAGGAGAGTTATTGCTCCTAAATGTAACCCCAAACCAGTGAGGCACACAGCCAGTGGCTAAATGCTACACTTCCCACACTTCAGAATAACAATTCCGGGAGGCTCTTAAGCCTCCCATTTATTAAGTCTGTACACATCTCTGAGGTCCCAATGAAACCAAGCCCCTCATGTCCTAGATCTGAGACCTTCATTTGCCTCTCCTCCTTCCCTGTCTCACTTTCTCTCCTCCCTCACTCTTTCTTCCTAGGACCACCTCCCAAGTATTAAGCCACTTGCACCCAAGTTCCTATCTCAGGTTCTTACATCCAAACGAAGACAGAATACCTTACTATGAGCACAGAAGTTGAGACAAAATATATTTTTTCAACAGCAAAGAAAGTCATGAAAAACAAGCTCTGGGCCTGTGTCACAGCTTTAGCATTACGTCTGGGCAACCGAGAGACTCTCTTGACACTCTGAGCATTGATTTTTCCCATCTAAACAATGATGGATGGACTAAAGGAACGTGTAAGTTCCCTCTCATTCTGTGATTCCGTGATAATGGAAGCTATGTGTTTCCCTCTTACACAGTCCTTAACCACTAACTGATGACAAAAATAAAGCGAACTTTGCTTCATTAGGTTCTCTGGGTGACTCAACCACTAGCAGAAAGTTTGGTGGTTCAAACCCACCCAGAGGCACCTCAGAAGACAGGCCTGGTGATCTGCTTTTGAAAAGTCACAGCCTTGAAAACCCTATAGAGCAGTTCTACTCTGCACACACGGGGTCACCATGACTTGGAATCAACTAGATGGCAAATAGCAATAACAACTGTCTCATGACTTCTCTCACATCACTCCAATCCCAAAGCCATAAGACTTACAGATTTTTTTCCACTAGGGATGTTTCAGACTTTTTAGATGTTCCCCAACCTGATAGCATGCAATAGAAAAGTTCTCTCAACAGAAAAGTTCAAATTTCTACCTTATTGAAAGGCTACTGAGGTTATTTAAGCTCTCTAAATTTGCATTCTCTTTGCATCAAATGTTATGGATTGAATTGTATCCCCCAAAAAGATATGTTAAAGTCCTAACTCCTATACCTGTGAATGTGACCTTATTTGGAAATACGGTCTTTGGAGATGTTATCAGTTAGTTTTACATCAGGTCATACCCCAGTGGGGTGGATCCTGATTCAATATATGTACTGTCCTTAGAAAAGAGCAGACAGAGAGATACACAGAGGGAAGAATGCCATGTGAAAAAGTATCTACAAACCAACAACACCAGGGGCTACCAGAAGCTGGAGAAACACAAAAGGTTCTTCCTCTAGAGCCTTCAAAGAGGGCATGGCCCTACTGATACTCTAATCTTGGACTCCCAGCCCCCACACTGTAAAGCAATAGATTTCTATTCTTATAAGACACCCACTTGTGGTATCTTGATATGGCATCCCTAGGAAACTAGTACATCAGAATAATTAAATACCTTTACCAATTTCCTCTTCATTCCAGCCCAGATCTCTCTTCCAAGTTTCAGCCAAAATCTCCATACATACATGCATCCCACCACAACAGTTTTCACTTAAATGATGCTCAATAAATGTTCATTGTCTACCGTAATGTACCTTTCAATGTGTAAGACTTAGAATCATCACAATTTTTGAAACAGCAAGGGAGAAATTGCCTTGATACAATAGTGGTTTACAACCTTATTTTTTGTTTGTACTACAGGAAGCATAAATTCAGTTAAAGTGAATATCCAGATTTTTGCAGAAAAAAAATAAAATTAGGCCTAAGAGATATTTTCACTTCCTTTAAAATAAAATTAAAAAAAAATTAAAATCTCAGGCATAACGTGGAGACCACCATCCCCCGCACACATACACACTGCTGACCAAACCCCCAAGGGGAGCCATACCTCTGGGTCCAGGTATTTTAGCTGTGTTCACTGCCGCCATGGACATGTATTCACTGTTAGGTTCATGCACAATGGACTGATACTTCTGAAAGAAAAAACACCAGAAATGTGGTTTATCATCTGTCTGTCTCATCTCCATCCCTGGTTTTTTCTGTTTTCTATTCTTTCTTGGAAGTGGTGTGTGTCTCATCTCCATCCCTGGTTTTTTCTGTTTTCTATTCTTTCTTGGAAGTGGTATGTGACAAAAAGCATTAAAACGTGACTTAGGCTCCTGACTTTAGGCTAAATAGAACATTTCTGGAAAGAGCTTTAAATAACAAGAGCTTTCTGCTGAACTTCCTCCTCATTTTTACCTTTATGTTCCTTCCCCAATAGACATGAGTCATGGACCCTATCTTACTCTCTTTTTTCTTTACCTCTCTTTTCAGATTCGAGTTTGGCACAGACAGACATACTGTCTGGCCAATGAGCACACTGTGGATATACTTGAATATTAACACACTTGCATAACATGGCAGATTGACAAATTATTTGATTGAGAACCTAGAATGTGAAAGAAAGGAGCCCTGGTGGTGCAGTGGTTAAAGCACTTGGCTGCTAACCAAAAGGTCAGTGGTTCAAATCCACCAGCCACTCGTCAGGAGAAAGACATGGCAGTCTGCTTTGTAAAGGTGTACAGCCTCGGAAACCCCACAGGGCACTTTTATTCTGTCTTACAGAGTCACTAAGAGTCAGAATCAACTCCACAGCCGTGGGTTTTTGGTTTAATATAAAAGATTAAAAAGAATATTCTCCAGGACAGAGAGGTTATTGTTGTTGTTGTATTGCTGTTTTATCTTTCTGAGTAGGTTTTCTGTGGTTTTCTTTAAAAGCAAGGGGTATTACCATTTATCATGTGAAAAAAAAGGCAATTTCTTTCTCAGCTGCTCATGGCAGCTTGTACAACTTTTTCACTGATTGTTTTTATCTTACCAGTTGAGTGAAACTTATAGCTAATTGTTTCATCTTTGCCTTGACTCTTAGGAAGCTTAGATTCAAATTTACAGCCCACCTATAATAACTTTTAAAAATTATAGCCATCTCTTTTTATGCTTTGACCTCCCTCTTTATCGTTTAAAAATAACAATAATAACATATCTTACTGTTGGCCATGCAGTCCTTTTGGCAGTGAAATGATCTATTAAAAATAGATAATTTTTTTAATAGATCATTTTAAATAATTATTAAAAATAAATAATTAAGCTTCCATTCCAAAGTATTATTTACTAGGTGTATCTTAAAAAAAAAAATCTTAGGGAAAAGGAATTGGCTACCTGGTGATCCCATGACTTTGGCATGGGCAATGTGTACTTTTAATGAGGAAGCAATCATTGATATTCCTCAGAAAGAAGAAGCAAGAAAAAATAGAATTTGCTTACCTTTTTTGTAAGCCAACAAATAAATATACATCCAAAAACGTAGAGTACAACAGAAGCTGCACATATGATGGGCAACCAGAGCTTCAGTTGGCAGCAAAGCTGTGATTCTGGGTTGGAAAAAAAGGTAAGAAAAAAAATCTGAGAATCACATTTCCTTTTTCAGTGCTGAATCACAAATCTCTTACCAAGATTAGAAGTTATTTAATCAAATGGAGATTTTCTTCATTACGGTAATGTTCTTCAATAAATGGTAACTAGCATCATCATCTTAGTATTACAGCAAGCTGCCAGAAACTAAAACCTAAAAGACTCTATGTTTTCACTCTATACACTTCTGTGTACGTGTATATTTAGAAATGGGGTTAATAGAAAGCAATTTTCTGTCTCCATTTTTGCAAACCAGTAAGTAGGAAAAATATTATTATGTTTCAATCATCTCACTCCATTACACAACCCCAGCACAAATCCAAAATTATAAACCTTAGGTGAACAGAGGAAAAAGCCATTAAGCCATGGGTTTGTGTATTTGTCTTAATTTCTTTTTCTGATTTTTATGGGGATATGTGTTTTAAAAACAGCACGAGTTATTTCTAACTCAGCAGTCTCTATGATTAAACTGGATATTAGTTACTAACAATAATTATTAGTAATAAATTGTCCCTTGCATAGTTGTATCATAAATGATTGCCTTTAACTGCACCCAAATGAACTCCAACATAAAACCCACCACCATCGAGTCAATTCCAACTTGTAGCCACCCTATAGGACAGAGTAGAAGTCTCACTTGGGTTTCCAAGACTGTGAACCTTTACTGAAGCAGACTGCCACATATTCCTCCCGCGGAGCAGCTAGTGGGATTGAACCATCGACCTTTGAGTTGGCAGCCAAGCACTTGAACCAGGGCGCCACCGCAGCTCAGACCCCCAACATAAAAGATGCTTATTTGTTTAATTATTTTCATTAGTGATAAAAATTGTCAAAATGTGTGTGTATTCTTAAACTAGGAAGATAAAAGCAATGCCTTACCATAAACATGCAAATATTCTGCACTGAGAGTCTCTACACGATAAGGAGGAGGATCAAAAATTACTAGTTGGCAAAAGTAGTAGCTGGCATGGGAGCTGTTCAAGTTATAGAGAAAAAACGAGACGCTGTTATTGGATAACTGACAGAACTCCAGATTCTTAACGGTGGACACCGTGTTTCCACTTTCCTTCGTTTTGGTGAGCTCGCAGAGTAATTGCCCCCCTTTCAGCAACCGCATTTTAAATTGCTGGATAGTCTCAGGGTGTTTACATATAATTTGCACACCTCCGTTGTGAAATGCGAACATCTCAGGCTTAGCAGAATCATTTATTTCTCCTGGACAAAAAGAAAGAAAACAAAGCAAAAATGACATTTTAAGAATACATTGCTGTAATAATTATATTTGAATCCAAAGGTAATTTCTTTCTGTAAAGTTACCTCTATTGCACCAAAATGAAAGAACTTAACTTTCAAAAATAAAGAACATGGCAAAAGGTAAGACTGCGCCCTAGAAACCTAACCAGCAACTTGCTTATCATATACGCATATAATCAAAAAAAAGAAAAAAAACTCATTGCCTTCAAGTTGATTCTGACCCATAGTGACCCTATAGGAAAGAGTAGAATTGCCCCATAAGGTTTCCAAGAAGTGGCCTGTGGATTCGAACTGCCACACTTTTGGTTAGCAGCCTGAGCTCTTAAGCACTGTGCCACCAGGGCTCCAAATGCATATAAAATATGTAATTTATTAAATACTGTATTAACATACTATGAATCAGACAGATGTGGCCCCTGCCTTTTAGGAGCTTTTATATTTGAGATGGATATTAAAAAAAAAAAAAAAAACACGTAGTAATTCTCTACGGAAAGAACAGAGTACTACTCAAATAAATGTAGCAGGGTTGGAATGAGTTCTAATTTCCTTTGGAGAATCAGAGAAATGCCTCTTCGAGGAAGTGACTTTTAAATTCAGACTGAAGAATGAGTAGCACTTAGTCACACAAGGGGAGATTTAAGAAAAGCATGTAGTTTAGGAAAAAAAAAAAAAACTTCTAAAGGTACCGTACAGCTTAAACTAAAAACGAATGATTGTATATAAACATATATTTATATTACCCTCTCCTGACGGAGAGCATGGAGCCCTGGTGGCCCACTGGTTAAGAACATGTTTGCTAACCAAAAGGTCAGCAGTTCAAATCCACCAGCTGCTCCTTGGAAACCCTTTGTCTTCCTTTTTTCCTTAATATACAAAATTTCTATCCTGAAATTGGGGGGAAATTATTTGCATGACAGCTTTTTACCCAAGATTTGAAATCTCTGATTTTACTCTTGAGACTACTACATAGCAAGTGTAAAGAGTTTTTACAGAAAAAAATTTCCAGTCCTCCAATGAAATACAAATTCTTTTTTATACTTTTGGTCTATGTCTTTAAGAGATATACTTGTTTTATGTAGTAAACAGGCTATTGTCATTTAGTGTTATATCATAAGCATGATTCTTTTTACATAGTCATCATAATTTTTCTTTTTAATGACCATATAATGTACCATATGTCGATCCATCATAATTTGTTAAACCATTCCATTAATGTTGGATATTGAGGCCATTTTCAACAGTTAGCCTTTATGTAAACACTATGAAAACTGGTCAAATGTTTAAAGATTACTATAACACTCTGTATTTCCATATTTCTTTCTGAAAGCACTAACCAATTTATAAAAGGACAAGCAATATGCAAGAGGGTCCATTTGCCACAATTCTGTTTGTATTAGTTGCCTTAATTTTATTTATGATTCATAACTAATGTTTATTCTTCTGAATACTCTAGGCCTAAAAAAAAAAAAAAAAAAAAGCCTAGAGGGGATAAATTTTCAGTTTGGGGATTTAATCCTGAACTATAAGGACAAGTGTTCTAATGTTCAGTTCTGGCAGTTCAAATTATTCAAACTAATTCCCATACCGATAACAACCAAATGCTGAACAAAATGTCAAATTATCAGGTTAAATTTGAGGAGGAAGCCAGAACCTAGATAGATGAGCAGAGCTTAGATGCTGCTTTTACGCTGAGAGCTGATCTCCCAAATTCAAACTTTTGCTTTGATATCTCAACTCTCAGAGTCTTTAAAGCGAGGAATCTAATAAGAGATTGTGATTGTTAAAGTTGTGTGTTGACTTGGCTGAGCCATGATTCTCAGTGGTGTGGCAGTCTGCTTAGTCTTAAAGATGTTGACGACTCTGCTTCCAGTAGTAAAGAGGGCAGTGCTAAACCATGGCATAAGGTGGCAATAGAAATATGCAAAATATCACCGTCAATAGATCATGTATTGGTGAAAGGCGAGGCTCTGGGTGATCACATGTGAGATACCATTCTACAATTTTGTTATAATAAGAATTATAAGGAAGCTCGTTAGTTGGTCTTATTTTTACTAGACAAAGAGGTGAAAGAAAGAGATGAGCTCAGGGCTTCAGAGTCAAAGCTCAAGTACAACATATATGACCTCAAAGTTTCCACTTGTGCCTTGAAAGAAAACCTTATTTCTTGTAGTAACAGAGCTGATATTGCTGAAAACCAAACCCAGAGTCTTATCATAAGAGTGGCTGAACTACAATACCAACTCAATTCTCAACCTCAAGTGGTGTCTGAAGTTAAAGCGAGGGTATTGATTGGGAAGAAATGGGATCCTGAAACTTGGGATGGGGGCATGTGGTGGGCAGGTGATCAGGAAGCTGGGGACACTGAGTCCCTAAATGCCTTTGAATCACGCCAGCCAACAAAACCAGCCATCTCACTTTCATCTAAAGAGATTGCTCAATCTTTGTCTGCTAAGCCACCTCCCTCAGTAAAACCATTAGGCCCTCCACACTCACCTGATGAGATCAACCTAGCTGTGTCTAAAGAGTCTTTGTCTGAGTCATTGCATGAGACATCACCTAAAGCAGGTACCTTACAAGATAATGCCAATTGTTCCCAAAGCACACCCCACCCATTTTGACTTCCAGACCTAGGACTAGGACTAGGCTTAAGTCCTAGTGAGCCCCAAAAGATGAAGTACAAAGTGTGACCATGAGGAGGTATGGTACACTCCAAAAGAACTGCTTGACCATTCTAATATGTACAAACAGAAACCTGGGAATACGTGTGGGAATGGCTATTAAGGGTGTGGGATAACAGTCCAAGGAACATAAAGACGGGTCAGTCTGAGTTTGTTGATATGGGTCTACTAAGCTTAGATTTTTCATTCAGTGTTTCAGCTCAAGAAGTTAGGAAAGGATCTAATTATTTGGTTGGGTTGCTGAGGCATGGATTATGCAGTGGCCTACACTAAATTGAGCTGAAGTACCAGACCTGCCTTGGTATACTGCAGAAGAAGGTATCCAAAAATGCAGGGAAATTGGCATGTGAGAGTGGATTTTTCAGCTTAGACCCACAGACCCACACGTGGAGTGCCCAGAGGAAACACCTTTTTCCACAACAACGAAGAACAAATTTGTGAAGGGAGGCCCAGCATCTTTAAAGACTGCTGTGATTGCTATTTTATGTAAGTCAGATTTCACAGTGGGAACTGCCCTAACTGAATTAAAACACCTAACTACAGTGGGGCTGATTGGACCCTGTGGTAGTAGGGGCTAAGTGGCAACACTCAATCAACAAAGACAATATGGGCATGGTTACTGTAATGGACAACAAAATTAAAACTGTAATCAGAGTCGTCTGACTTGTATGGGCCTATGGTGTTGACTACTTTGTCACGGTGTCCCTAGGAGTGAAACAGATAGGAAATCTACTGAATGTTTACTTGGTCTGTGCAAATGGAAGAATCCTAGGTCAAGTGAACAGCAGTCTAACTTGAACTGCCAAAATAGAGAGTCATGGCGCCTCAATCAATTCCCAGACTTCGGCAAGTTTAAAGGCCTACAATGCCTAGAATGATTGGTAGGCTGTGTCCCTTTGAAGAAGGACATCACTACACTGCCAAAAATTTATACTGTTAATCTTTCTCCTCCTGTTACCTGTTGCCGTCAAGTCAATTCTGACTCATAGTGACCCTATGGGACAGAGTAGAACTGCCCCATAGAGTTTTTAAGGAGCACCTGGGAGATTTGAACTGCCGACCTTTTGGTTAGCAGCTGTAGCACTTAACCACTACACCACCAGGGTCTCCATCTTTCTCCTAGCCTTCCCCTAAGGGATCTACAGCTTTTTACTAGAGTGACAGTTGACTGAGGAAAAGAAAATAATCAGACTTTTAGGGAATGACTAGATACTGCCTCTGAACTGACATTAATTCCAGGAGACCCAAAATGTCACTGGCCCACCAGTCAGAGTGGGGGCATATGGATGTCAGCTTATTAATGGAGTCGTAGCTCATGTCCATCTCACAGAAGGTCCAGTGGGTCCCCAAACCCATCCTGCAGTGATTTCCCCATTTCCGGACTGCATAATTGGAATAGACATACTCAACAACCGGCAGAACCCTCACATTGGATCACCTTCCACCTCAGTGAAATTTCTAGGAGTTCAGCAGTGTGGGGCATGTCGAGATAGCCTTTCTAAAGTGAAGGATAATTTATTGTATCTGGCCCCTCCCACAACTAAAAAGAAGGCACAACACCTAGTGGACCTCTTTGGATTTTGGAGGCAACATATCCCTCATTGGGTGTGCTACTCAGGCCTAGTTTTCAAGCGACTCAAAAAGCTGTTAGTTTTGAGTGGGGCCCAGACCAAGAGAAAGCTCTGAGACATGCGCGGGCTGCTGTGCAAGTGGCTCTGCCACTTGGGCCATATGATTCGGATGATCCAATGGTGCCTGAGGTGTCAGTGGCAGATATAGGTACTATCTGAAGTCTTTGGCAGGTCCCTACTGGTGAATCACAGTGCAGGCCCTCAGGATTTTGGAGCAAAGCCCTGCCATCCTCTGCAGATAACTACTCTCCTTTTGAGAAGATTATCAAAATGCGTATGTACTCTTAAACCAGGAAGATAAAAGCAATGCCTTACCATGAACATGCAAGTATTCTCCACTAAAAGTCTCTACACGATAAGGAGGAGGATCAAAAATTATTAGTTGGCAGAAGTAATAGCTGGCATGATAACTGTCCAGGTTATATAGAAAAAAAGAGATGCTGTTATTGGTTAACTGAGGTTGACAGAACTCCAAATTCTTAACGGTGGACACCATGTTTCCACTTTTCTTTGTTTTGGTGAGCTCACAGAGTATTTGCCTCCCTTTCAGCAACTGCATTTTAAATTGCTGGATAGCCTCAGGGTGTTTGCATATAATTTGCACACCTCCATTGTGAAATGCGAACATCTTAGAATCATTTATTTCTCCTGGACAAAAAGAAAACAAAGCAAAAATGACCTTTTAAGAATAAAAATAAAAAACCCAGAATATATTGCCATAATAATTATATTCAAACATAAAGGTAAATTCTCTCTACAAAGTCACATCTATTACATCAAAATGAAAAAACTTCACTTTCAAAAAGAAAGAACATGACAAAAGGTAAGATGGTGTCCTAGAAAAACCTAATAAGAAACTTGCTTATTATATATGCATATATAATTTGAAATTTATTGAATAATATATATACATAGTATGAATCAAACAGATGTGATCTCTGCCCTTTTGTTGTTGTTGAAGTTAGGTGCTGTCAGGTTGGTTCTACTCATGGTGACCCTATGTACAACAGAATGAAACACTGCCCAGTCCTGGGCCATCCTCATGATTGTTGTTATGCTTGAGCCCATTGTCGTAGCCACTGTGTCAATCCATCTTGTTGAGGGTCTTCCTCTTTTTTGCTGATCCTCTACTTTACCAAGCCTGATGTCTTTCTCCAGGGCCTGATCCCTCCTGATAACACATTCTGGCTGTACTTCTTCCAAAACAGATTTGTTCATTCTTTTGGCAATCCAAAATGGTATATTCAATATTCTTCACCAACACCACAATTCGAAGGTGTCAATTCTTCTTCAGTCTTCCTTATTCATTGTCTACCTTTCGCATGCATGTGCGGTGATTAAAAACACCACGGCTTTGGTCAGGTGCACCCAGTCCTTAAAGTGACATCTTTGCTTTTTAACACTTTGAAGAGGTCTTTTGAAGCAGATGTGCCCAATGCAATCCGTCCTTTGATTTCTTGACTGCTGCTTCCATAGGTGTTGATTATGGGTCCGAGTAAAATGAAATCCTTCAGAACTTCAATCTTTTCTTCGGTTATCATGATGTTGCTTACTGGTCCAGTTGTCAGGATTTTTGTTTTCTTTATGTTGAGGTGTAATCCATACTGAAAGCTGTGGTCTTTGATCTTCATCAGTAAGTGCTTCAAGTCCTCTTCACTTTCAGCAAGCAAGGTTGTGTCATCTGTATATTGCCAGTTGTTAACGAATCTTCCTCCAATCCTGATGTTCCATTCTTCTTCATATAGTCCAACTTCTTGAATTATTCGCTCAGCATAGTTTGAATAAGTATGGTGAAAAGATACAACCCTGATGCACATCTTTCCTGACTTTAAACCACACACCATCCTCTTGTTCTGTTTGAATGACTGCCTCTTGATCTATGTACACATTCCTCATGAGCATGTTCTGAAATTCCCATTGTTCTCAATGTTATCCATAATTTGTCATGATCGACACAGTTGAATGCCTTTGCATAATCAATACAACACAGGTAAACATCTTCCTGGTATTCTCTGCTTTCATTCAGGATCCATCTGACATCAGCAACGCTATCCCTCATTCCACATGCTCATCTGAGTCTGGCTTGAATTTCTGGCAGTTCCATGTCGGAGTACTGCTGCACCTGCTTTTGAATGATCTTCAGTAAAATTTTAATTGCGTGTGATATTAATGTTATTGTTTGATAATTTCCCCATTTTTGTTGGGTTACCTTTCTTTGGAATAGGCACTAATATGAATCTCTTCCAGTCAGTTGGCCAGGTAGTGCTTTCAGAGCTTATATATTTGAGATGAATAATAAACAAATAAATATGTAATAATTCTCTGTAAGTCATGTTAGGAATGGAAATAACTGAGTACTTTTTTTTTTTTTTTTACTCAAATAAAAGTGGTGGGGTTGGAATGAGTTCTAATTTCCATTGGAGAATCAGAGAAATGCCTCTTTAAGGAAGTGACTTTAAAATTCAGATTGGAAGATGAGTAGCACTTAGTCACACAAGGGGAGATTTAAGAAAAGCATGTAGTTTAGAAAAAAAAAAAAAACTTTTAAAGGTACCATACAGCTTAAACTGAAACAAATGATTGTATATAAACATATACATATACATATTACCCCCTCCTGCTGGTAAGCATGTCACCCTGGTGGCCCACTGGTTGAGAGCATGGTTGCTAACCAAAGGTCAGCAGTTCAAATCCACCAGCTGCTCCTTGGAAACCCTATGCTGCAGTTCTATTCTGTCCTATAGGATTGCTATGGGTCAGAATCAACTGGACAGCAACAGGTTTGTTTTTTCATTTGTTTTGTTTTTGCTGGAGAGCAAAAGAATCATTTTCAAATAATGGCAATGTGTCTTCCCTAACCTCACCCACTAAGAACTGGTTTGAGGCTTGATAATAAAGGTAAGGCTCCAGATTTTTACTTTTTCATTTCGTTTGTTTTGTTTTATTTTTTAGTAACTTTTAAGCTTACAGGAAGCTAAGGCTCTTTTTACGAGCTACATGGGAATCACAGAGGGAAGAAACGAAATGACTTTGGCCTGGATGCAGATCCTGAGTTATTAAATCAGTTCAAATTACTTAGTCTTCCTTTTCTCATTTTTTTTTTTTCAATATGACAAAATTGCCATCTTGAAATCGGGGAAAAATTATTTGCATGAGAGCTTTTTACCTCAGTTTTGAAATCTCTGTCTTTATTCTGGAGACCACTACATAGCAAATGTAAAGAATTTTTAAGAAGAAAAAAAAAAAAACCTGTCCTCCAGTGAAATGGAAATTCCGTTTTTATCTATTTGCTCTTTATCTTCAAGAGATATACTTGTTTTATGTAGTAAACAAGGTACTGTCAGTTAATATTGTATCATAAGCATGCATTCTTTTTACATAGTCATCATAATTATCCTTTTTAATGGCCATTTAATATGCCATATATTGATCTATTATAATTGGTTAAAGCATTCCACTAATGTTGGATATTGAGACCATCTTCAGCATTTAGCCTTTATGTAAATATTATGAAATTTGTTCAAATGTTTAAAGATTATTACAACACTCTGTATTTCCATATTTCTTTCTGAAAGCACTGACCAATTTATAAAAGGACAAGCAATATGCAAGAGGGAGGGTTCGTTTGCCACAATTCTGTACTAGTTGCCTTAATTTTATTTAAGATGTATAAACTAATACTTATTCTTCTGAATACTCTAGGCTGTAATTTGTGTACTTCATATTACTAGGGGATAAATTTTCAGTTTGGGCATTTGATCCTGAACTATAAGGATAAGTATTCCAATGTGCGTTTATGGCAGTCCAGATTATTCAGACTGATTCCCACGCTGACAACAACCTAACGCTTAACAAAATTATCAGGTTAAATTTGAAGAGGGAGCCAGAACCTAGATAGATGAGCAGAGCTTGGATGCTGCTTTTATGCTGAAAGCTTACCTCCCAAATTCAGACTTTTGCTTTGATATCTCAACTCTTGGAGTTTTTAAAGTGAAAAATCTAGTAGTTTGTCAACTTGGCTGGGCCATGATTCTCAGTGGTTTGGCAGTCGTATGATGTTTTGATCACTTCCATGATGAGATTTGATTTAATGTGATCACCTCAATGATGGAAACTGCTGTGAGTAGCCAATCGGTTGAAAGAGAGTTCCTTGGGGTGTGGCTTACATCCAATATAGGTGGACACTCTGGCAAGGCTCATGGGCTTTTGCTCGCTCTGGATCCTGCAGCTGGCTCTTGTTCATCTGATCTCCAGTTCTTGGTACTTGAGCTTGCAGCTTACCTGCTGTCTTGCTTGCCAGTCTTAGGATTCATTGATCTTTGCAGCCTGTGACCAAGTGCCCTGCTGTCTGACCTATAGATCCAGGGTTCGCCAACCCCTGTGGCTACATGAATCAGGGGAAGCCTCTAGCCTGACCCACTTGGGACTTAGGATGTTCCAGCCTCTACAACCACTTCAGCCATTTCCTTGATATAAATCTCTCTATATAGATATTTATACGCTTTACTGGTTTTGCTTCTCTAGAGAACCCAGCCTAAGATACAGACCCTCTTGCCTATAAGCTCGGTTTTCAAAGATTTACATCCTTGGCATGCAGATAAACCAGAAGTAAACCAGCCCTCATGCAGACTACAGCTCATCTTTAAAAAGCTTGGATAGTCCAGGAAATCTAAACTCTTGAACTTTGTGTAAGGTGATCTTGGACTATTACTACCCCTAAGTTTTTCAAAGTAAAAATGCAACCTATTTCTGGAAGAAAAGATTATACCCTATGCCTCAAATCATTCCCACAATCATATTTAAATACAATGACAGGCAAGTCCTTAAAAATATTCAGTCACACAAGAAAACAAGGCAACAACAGAAACAAACCCAGTTTATATATTTGAATTGTCAGATCCCCAAACTAAAACAATTAAACTTACAATGTTTAAGGAAATAGGAGACAATGTTGTAATAATACATTGCTTTATTTCTTGATCTGTAATGAATGTGGTGGGGGGTTGTGATATATTTTATAATCATTTATTAAATTGTGTATTTATGTTTCATTCATTTTTCTATAAAGATGTTTTCTTCTACAATAAAAAGGTATAAAAGTATACAGAAGGAAAATAATGCTTGTTTCATTTTAAAAAATAGAGGGAATAATGCAAGCAAAAAGCAAGAGGAAAAGAACTGACAGTGTGAGAATAGGTGCAATCCACATTAAATTAAAATGAAGTGCATCTTGTTCAGGGACTTGTTTGAGCAAATTACATTGCACTGCTGTTTATGCTTATGTGTCTCTTCTATCTTTGCTGCAGAAGATAAAGTCAGGAAGCTGACTCTCAGTTCCCTTAAAAATATTCAGAGCTAATTTCTCAGAGACCAGAGTGGCAGCAAGTAAGCCACAAAGCGGCCTTGGAGCATAAGTGTCTGCGGCCACTGTGTGCTCACACAGGTGTAAACGCACCGTCTTCTATTTCTGAAGATCGTCTTGTCAGCAACTTTTTCTTCTTTTGTGCCCACGCTGTGGCTTACAACCCAGTGCCAGACAAACTGAAATGGTAGGCGATGCAGTGAGGTGGAAGTGCAATGTCGTGGTTCCCTAGGAAACCAGAGGCAAATTCTCTCTCTGCCACCAGCGAGGTTCTACGACTAGGGTGTTCTTCTGTACCTAAGCCTCCACATCTTTAAAATAAGCAAGTGAGATGAAAAGGTCTTAAAGTTCTTTCCACTTTCTATGAATTCAGGGTCAGAACACATTCAGACGAGACTACAAACAACCAAGAGGGCTAAAAGTTTGCTGTCAGAGGAGTCCTCCAGAGAGGAAGCCATTTTCTCATAATCCCCTCTTTGTGCCTCTATCTTAATGGGCTTTATTCCAGGGAGTCAGGAGAGATGGAAGTGAATGTGACTATTTTGCTTGTCCATTAAAGTGGTTTCTAGGGCTAGGAAGATAGTGCTTCAGCTTCTCTTGAACGACAGCATCAAGGTTGTGTACCGTTGGCATCTGGGGAGTACAGCCTGTCATTTCCATTGGACACTCTTAACTTTTTGTTTTATAGTTTTTAACCTAAAAACTGTACTGTTGTTGTTGTATGCTATTGAGTCAATTCCAACTCATGGTGACCCTAAAGGACAGAGTAGAACTGCCCCATACGGTTTCCTAGGCTGTAATCTCTACAGGAGCAGATTACCAGGCCTTTTCTTCTGTAGAGCATCCGAGTGGGTTCAAATCAGTGACTGTTCGCTTAGCAGCTGAACGCTTTAAACATTGCACCACCCGGGCTCCTTAAGAACTATGTAGGTGACCTTTTTATTATTAAGTGTAGTAATGAGAGGCCTGATTCATGTTTCCACATACCTAATGTCTAAAATTTCCATCTAGAAAACCTTTTGGCAACTCTAAGCCTGCAATATGAATGCTTTCAGCTAAAGGAACAAGGTACGGCATTTGGTCGATATTTCATAATGCTTTGGTACCTGTTGAACAGATATGCTCAAATACCCAGTCACAAATTCTCTGTAACCTTCAGTGGCATTTGAAAAATAGCATCAAAAGGAGATGACCCCTTACAACTATGATTAAAGTGTTTAATGGATAAACAAGTTAAGGAAAATCTGAATATATTAGTTTCTTATAACTTTAGAAGTAGCTAATATCGCCTTTCTTACCCTCCCCGGATGTTCCTATCTCCAAGTCTAAAATTCAACCAGGAGTACTGCTTTGATACTGTCAATTATTAGAGCAAGTATTTGCTCTGATAGGTTGAGTGTCAAATCTGTTTGATCAGTTTACCTGCCACACCAGTGATTAAAAATGTATAGCCCTCACCAATCTTTCTTCTTACTCTCCCTTCCTTTCTCTCTTGTTTACCTTTTCTTCTCTCTTGTTTACCTTTTCTTCACACACCACTTCCAAATATAAAATCTTCTTCCTAAATATCTTCTATCACACTACCTTTGATATGATGTTCATTCTCTGTAACATACCATCTCTATCTCCAATACCCATAAATTCTCGTAAACATTATCTGTCCATGTTTCAAGTATCTTTTAAATAAGATCACCTTCACACCTTTTCTGTTATATGATTCAACCTCTGCTCAATATCATAGACAGTTTGATCTAGTGAACTTAAACACAAAATAGCAATTCAAATTCTTTCATGTACAGATAACTGAAGGCCCAGGGTCACAGAAATTCTTGGGTGCATGACATAGCTTTGGTCCAATCCAAGACTAAAGTGCCATTAGCCACAACCAAGGAAAGTGAGACAAAAGCAGGCAACTGCGTGAAGCTAGACAGTGGTCACTGCAGCCTGAGTCTTACAGGATGACTGCTAAAATCTGTTTGCGGAAGAAGGCCTAATTTCTGTACCTCCCTTTTACGTCCAACAGAATCTCCATTTTTACTGTCACTTCCCAAGACACCGTCTTCTCTCTGTGGGACAAGGGTTTCCTCTTCCTGCTTTCACTCTTACCTATTTATAATCCATTTTCCACAGAGCAGGGAAAATGATTTTCTTAAAAAATAATCAGGTAGTGTCATTGCCCTGCTTTTTAAAACCTCCAGGGCCTTCCCGTCTCACTCAAAATAAAATCTAACTCCTTACGCTGGCTTCCCAGGACCTGTGTGACCCATGCACCTCGCCAACACTGTCTCATTACAGTCACTCACTACACTGAAGTCACACTACCCTTCTTTCTTTCCCTCACAAGCATGAAGTGTATTCCCAGGGCATTGAATTTGCTGTTTCTATGCCTGGAAAATTCTTCTCTCTGATCCTCATATGGTGGCTTCTTTCTCATCATTTAAGAGTAATAACACTTCCTCAATGACGTCTACCCAAAGGACAGCCCCAACGTCATTTTCTACCGTATTATCCTAAGAAAAAGTGTTAGTCACCGTCTAAAATTATCTGGCCTATTTGTTTGTTTACTTTTTTATTGCCTAGCTATCCCACTCCAATGTAGTCTTTAAAAAATCAGATCTTGTTGGTCTTCTTCACCAGTTTATCCCCAGTGCCTATGATAATAATTGCCACGAAGCAAGTCTCAGTATTTTTTTGATGGCTGGATGCACAAATGAATGTTTGTTCACATGAAGAAACAAATGAACCTATATCTCAAGATGTGAAGTTATAAATCAGGAAAGATGAAGTATAGAATATAAAGTGTAAGAACCAAAAAGGCTTTTACAATTAATCAAGTTAAATTCTTCGTTTCACATTTTGCATTTACATTTATCAAGTTAAGCTAGAGCCAGAAAAGTGAGCTTCTTGCCCAGCTTATAAGAGGGACATGATCCCAGGTTAGCTACAGCAAGTTGCTTTTGTTCTAGAAACAAATACATGCAGATGTTCAAACATTCATACAAGACGCCTTCCATAGTGGGAAGTCAGATTCTAATGAGAAGTATCTGTGAGTTTGAAAGAAAAAGTGCTTTGCCTGAAAATACCAACCAGCTTTACAAGGACTTACTTAGATGGTTGATTAAGTCTCCTGGCTCTTCCATGTCTGTAACAGGGAGGACAGGGTTAAGCCTGGTTGATCGTTTGGATCCCCCAAAAGTACATAGTCATTAAATTTGGTCATGGCCTGACCAGGACAGGAGCCCTTGGACCAATGATTGTTCTAATACACCCAAATGTTTCATGACCATAGCACATTAGTGGTTTGTGATATAGACATCATGCTATATCTTTTAGCACTTGATACATTGTTAAAAACACAAATAGGAATACACTTGGCCTCTGTATCCATGGGTTCTGCAACGGTGGATTCAGCCAACCTAGGATTGCAAATATTTGGAAAAAAAAATTCCAAAAAGCAAAGCTTGAAATTGTCATGCGTCAAGCTCTACTAGAATGAAATGACATGTAGGCATACCCAGCTGTATCCTTCCACCATTTCACAGATCTCAGTCTCTCTCCAGGACAAAGACTGAGAACGCAGTAAGCCTTAAGCGTAAGCATTAACGACCATTTGTATAGCATTCACATTGTCTTAGGTATTATAAGTTACCTAGAGGTGATTTAAAGTATATGGGAGGATGTGCATAGATCAGATGCAAATACTACACCATTTTATGTAAGGGGTTTGAGCATCCGTAGATACCGGGGGATAAGTATGTTCTTTTTGAATGCTGGTGATGAGTCTTAAAATCTGAATATTAAGGATTAGTTTTTATTTTTCAACCCATACTTGTTTACTTTTTACTGGCATTTTTAGATTCTAATCACCCTAGAGAACAAGTAGGAGCCCCGGTGGGTCACCAGTGAAGTGCTCGGCTGCTAACCGGAAGGTTGGCCATGGGACCCACTCACCAGCTCCAAAGGAGAAAGATCAGACCCTATGGGGCAGTTCTATTCTGTCATATGGGGTCACTATGAGTTGAAATCTACTGCACCACAACCGACAACAACAGACAACGGGTCCTGTGTCTCTTTAATCACATTGAGTGGCATATCTGATAGGCTACATTCTTCTCAGACGCTCAAAACTATTAAAATGTTGCTGATTATGATTTTAACATTTCTGTTGATACCCATAGAGGTAATGTTCTGAAGGATAAAACCAGAATTTTTATATTAGATGGTTTCTTTAGGTTTTTTAATTTTTCTGAAGAAGAGCATTTACAGCTTCTGTTTAAGGGCTGATAAGAAAAACTTTGAAGAAAAGGTCATTGGCCTGACAATTGCACTATGGTTCAGAAGAATTCATACGCAGGCTGACTCTTTCAGTATCTATGTTATTTCATTTCTCTGGTATAAGATGGCCTTGCTGGGACTCATCCTGCTGGGACTGTTTGTAACCAGTTGTACTAACCCCAGTTGAAAATCTTTTTGGAGAAAACATCAAGAAAACCTCCACACTGCAGAGGGTGCAAGACGGATTAGAAATGTAATTTTATTCTCCTTAACTCAGTCTTCTAACCACAAACCTCTACAAAGGTCCCAGAGCGATTGAAAGATAAGATCTCCTGAGTTTGCAATAATTGATGGTGCTTATTAAACACATTTTCTGTAATCAAACAATGACAAGCTTTAGCTTAACACAGAACGTGAATGTCTCGCAATAGGCAAAGCTCTAAAAATTGCAAAGCGTGTAGTTGGTGTTAGTTACATTTGATCTTTTACAAAGAAATTCTAGCATTTTTTTTTTAATAATGTCTTTCTACCACTGTTTTTCACTTTTCAAAAGCTGTAGCTTTTGGAGTCCTGATTAGTAGATTATATACTTGCCTGTATTTACATTACTATTCAAGGCATCTATAATCTTAAGAAGTGATTGGGACCAGGAAAGGATAGGTAAAATAAACCCAATCCAATCTAAATCCTTAACATTTACAGAAAGAAAGCCAAAAACACACACACACACTCTGAATGTGTGAATTATTTTTACTCTCCAGGGAACTCTATGCGGGGAATAAAACAACCTTCTATTCTCTAATTGTTTATGATAAGAAAAATGAAAGATGGATTTTCTTCCAGTAAAAACGGATTTTCTTTGTGAAAATGGGAAAATTCTAGAAGTGTTACAAAATTTTGTAGCAATAGTCACAAAGTAATTAATTTGCAAACAAGGTACTTTGTTAGTTATTCCATTGAGATTTTTTTGAAATTGTCCTCCTAGCGAAATCACATGAGACTGAGGGAACCCAGCTCTCTTCCTCAAATGGGGAGGGAGGCAGAATTTTATCTGCACCCAGGAAATCCCAGGTTGTTTCCATCCCTCGGCTGATGTGCAAATCTCTCTGGGCAGACAGACGGGAACAGGGTGCTTGCTGGGTGAACTCATTTACATCATGGTTCCAACTACCATCTCTCTACGCCAGTAACCCACATCTTCATCTCCAGCTTGCCCCTTCCGTTGGCTCCAGATTCCTATTTCCAATGTGCTTTCAACATCTGAATCTGGATATTCCTTGACACATCAAGCTTACCATTCCCAAACTGATCTCAACGTTCACTTGTCAAACCCAAGCCCCGTTACTTAAAGAGATCACTGGTCCATCTCTAGGAATCTGAGTCTTTCTCATTTCTCTCTGTTCCTGATTCTTCTCATCCAGTTGGTCAGCAAGTCCAGCTGACTGTAGCTCATGAATGTCTCTTGAATTCGATCCCTTTTCTCTGTTCCCATTGCCAGTCCTGACCTTTGTCATGTCTTCTCTCATCTGTGGAAACAGATTCTTTTTCTTTTCTTTTTTTTCTTTTTACTGCGCTTTCGATGAGTGTTTACAGCTCAAGTTAATTTCTCATTCAAAAATTTATACACATATTGTTTTGTGACATTGGTTGCAATCCCCACAATGTGACAGCATGCTCCCCTTTCCACCCCGGGTTCCCTGTGTCTATTCATCCAGTTCTTTCCCTTCCTGCCTTCTCATCCTGTTTTTGGACAAGAACTGCCCATTTGGTCTCATACATTTGATTGAGCCTAGAACATTTCTCACATGTGTTATTTTTTGTTTTATAGGCCTGTCTAATCTTTGTCTGAAAAGTGGGCTTCAGGAATGGTTTCAGTTCTGGGTTAGCAGAGTGTTCAAGGGCCATAGTTTTGGGGGTTCCTCCAGTCTGGTCTTTTTATGTGAATTTGAATTTTGTTCTACATTTTTCTCCTCTTCTGTCCAGAACTCTCTGTTGTGATCCCTGTTAGGACAGTCACTGGGGGTAGACAGGCATCATCTAGTTCTTTTGGTTGACTGATCTTCTCAACATCAGTCTCTCCCCTTCCAGTGCATCTCCATAAAAAACCAAACCTGTTGCCATCAAGTTGATTCTGACTCATAGCAATGCTACAGGACACAATAGAATTACCCCTGTAGGATTTTCAAGCAGCAGCTGGTAGATTTGAACTGTTGACCTTTTGGTTAGCAGCCAAGCTCTTAACTCCTGCACCACCAGGTCTCCTGTCCATCTCCATGTTACTCCTAAAATTGTACTTCTAAAAGCATTTTTTTTTTTTGCTCCCCAGCTTCAAAGTCTTCATTACCTTCCTGTTGCTCATGAGATAAAAATCAAATTCCTTGGCATGACACAAAATCCTTTCACAATCTTGCAGACTATATTCAAACCAGACTAAACCTTTTGGTGATTCCTTTCACATTGTTACTTCTGTTCCCATAGAGTAGAATATCCCGGTACTTTTTATTTTTTCTTTTATCTGCCTAGAAACCTTCATTTGTTCTTTAAGAACCGTTTCAAATGCCACCTCCTCTCTCTCCCCTGAGACCCTCAGACAGAGTCTCTTATTTCCATGTTCTCAATAATACTTTGTCTACAACAATACATTTATAATGCAGATTATCTTGTATCCTAATTAATTTTGTCTATTTTATGTATTTAACCATGAGCTCCACAAGGATAAGGACTGTATCAATGGTCACCTAAATAATCCCAGGACCTGGAACAAAGTAGAAGTTCAATCGTATTAAATAAATAAATAGAAGAATATGGAGGCTGAGCATGGTTGGGAAATATCCCTATAATGGACCTAAGAGAGGAATGAGAAAGTACAGCAAGGGATTCTATTTACTTCTATATTGGAGAAAAACTCATTTCTCAGTATGAAGGCAAAGGCTCAAACTGAATGATGCCCAGCCAATTCTATGAAACCCAATAGGTCTAAGAATTACTTAAGTATCTAAGCTTTCAGTAGCTGCCAAAAATAAAATAATAACAATAATAATAACAAAAGCAACAACTTATAAGTAGTGAGTGCTTATTATGCATTGGGTACTATGTTCAGTGTTTTACATACAATATAACATTTAATTCTCATAACAGCCTTTAAAGTCAGATTTTTGTTAACAACCCTATTTACAGATGAGGAAACTGGGGCTGGAATAACTTCCCCAAGGTCTTCAGTCAATATATGCTGAAGCCATGATTTGAACCTAGACGATCTGACACCAGAATTCATACTTTTAACAAATCTTAGTCCAATACCTTAGTCCAAGCCTCTCATTTTACAGAAATGAAAGCCCAGTAGGTAAAGACAGTTCATAAGAAATAAGAAAAAAAGAAAGAAGAAGAAGGAATAAAATCAAGTATAGGATTATCATGCTGAATGAGAGTGGCCTGAATTTGTTTATAAAAAGAAAAGATTGACAGATTTGGATTTTTAAAACTTCAGCATGGGTCCTGGCAGGTGACAATGCCAGGAGACAGAATTTATACAAGATTTTTTTTTATTGGAGAGGCTGGGAGGGGCTCAAAGGTCAGCTCAGCAACACAATTTAATCTCTTAACTCTTGGGGAGAAGCAGGTGCAGGAGACACCAAAGGACTGTTTTCCCTGAGGTGGGGAAATTCAAGAATCAAGAATACCTGGGTTAGAAAGTAAGGTTTAAAGTGGACACGAGAGGTATCCTTTCAGTTTCCTTACAGAACACATCATGAAATATACACATGTCTCATAAGTCCAGTGCCTTTTTCACACTGCTTCCAGAGCCATCTTTCTAAAATCAGAATTCATCAAGTCACCCCCATGGTCCCCATTGTCTCTAAGGTCTAGAAAGAGTGTCTTCTAATTGTAGTTAGAGGTTCACATCTTTCCCAGATCCTTGTACAAAGAGGAATTTCCCATTGTTCCAGAATCATTTAAAAGAACAAGACTGCTAAATTTCACATTGAGATCAATAGAAAACCTTACTTGCCACCCAAATATCAACAGTGATGAAAATTTCTCTCCTTTGAGATTCATGCTATACCTCTACGACTTCAACATGCTGTACAAAGAGTTCGATGATGGAGTCAGACACTTTTGAGTTCTAATCTTGATCCTGCCACTAATTACTGTCTTCTTCATCTGAGTTTCTTCAAACATTAACTGAAGGTAATAATACCTTTCTCTTAGTAGGGTGGACACCTAGGTGGGAGGCAGCCTTTCTAGTTGAGAGGATTACAAATATGACGATAAAAAGAACCTGCAAGTTCTTACTTCACTTCTGTTTGGCTCCTGCATTTTGAGCTTTTAAAATTGTAGTTGCTGGGTAAATCCATTTCTGTGGTGTTTTGAATATGATCATTACCATATTTATTATCACCATGTAGCTCTCATGCCTGTTAAAGAAAATGGCATGCCACATAGCGTTTGCTGTGTGATGAGAGTGAACACCGGTTTTATTCATTTAAAATCTAAGATGAATAACATTCTAGAATTACAATTTATTCATCAACTGGATTTATCAACTCACAGAAATAATGCCAGTGCTAATTCAAATCTCCTGAAAAGGAATCTCCTGTATCATCATAGCCATGCAAACGAGTATGGCATACTGGGATGCTTTTTAGCAGTACAAACAAACCCTTCAATGACTTGTCCCACTCACCTGAGAAGAAAAACCAAAGTCTTTAACAAGGCCCATGCACTCTGAATGATCCAGTCTCTGCTTCGCTTTCCAGCCTCATCTTGCACCACTCCAACCCTGTCCCTCTCTGTGTCCAAACACATCTGCCTCCTTCAAGGCCCTTGACCTCACCTCATTCACTCCTGCCGTAAGTCCTTTGTACTTGCTCTTCCCTTGACATGGACTGTTCTTCCCCACCTCCATACCATTCTCCCCATTTACTCCTACTTGTCTTTCAATCTCAACAGCAGCTGGCACAGTGCCTCCTACATGAAAGATACTCAGTGACACAAGACTGAATACATGAGTGAATGAATGAATGAATGAATGAATATCAATTCAAAAACACTATACATATGCCATTCATATGGCTAAAGGATTTCTTTAGGTTGTAGAAAAGGCATAGTCAAGTAAGTAACTTCAGTGACCTAGAACTGCTGTTGGGACTTATTGTAAGTAGACTTTATATCCTCATTCCTTATTCCTCTTAAGAGTGTATAAGCCACCTTGAGCTATCACTAATCAAGTGTCTGATCAATCTGCTATAAGAAAAATTTTTTGGAGAGAAAGGTAAAATCTATTTCTTCATACTACTACAAAATTTATTTCTTGGTGGGATTAGAGCTACTAAATGTTTTGCTTTTACTTTTAGTGGTAATAGAACGTCCCCATTTAATATTTCACTTTGCTTTTCCAGCCACAAGAACATGGCTCAGAATTCAAGAGAAAATAAAAACAATATAAAAAGATACAGAGTAAGAAACAAAAGAAACACCTTCAATAGTAGGTAGCATTATTTAAATTATTCATATAGAGGCTGATATATACCTGTTTACAAAAGAAAGAATCAAGGACTCCAGAATAATTTTTTTTTTTTTTTACATCCACAGAACTGGAAGTGTTTTTACCTCATCCACATCTCCTCGACCTTTTGGAGGGGCACTGATGTTTTGTGTCAATAAAAGCTCTGTGGCTGCCTGGGCATTGCAGACAACAAAACATCCAGATAAGACTGAAATCAAAATCCTTCTTTTCCAAGCCCTCCCATTTTATTTTCTCCCACAGAAAAAAATTCCCAACCCAAATGCCAAAAACCCACCCAGTGCCGTTGAGTCGATTCCGACTCATAGCGACCCTATAGGACAGAGTAGAACTGCCCCATAGAGTTTCCAAGGAGCGCCTGGCAGATTCGAACTGCCAACCTTTTGGTTAGCAGCCGTAGCGCTTAACCACTATGCCACCAGCATTTCCAACCCAAATGCCAGGAGTATTTAATTTTTATTCTGTTGAGACAGTCATTTTTCTTTTCATCTTTCTCAGAGAACAGTAGGCCACTCTTCTACTTTATCCACTTACAGGTAACTCCAAGGAAACAATTCAAAAATGTAATGATCTCATGAAACAATTTTTTGACCATCTTAAAACATAATATCAAAGGCAGCAATGCAAACAATGACATTAACAATGACATGGATGACATGGTGCCCTTAGCCATGTGCTTGGGATCTTCTTTCAAAAAGAAAAAAAAAAAGTCTTTCTATTTGGTGTTCAATTTTTCTACCTTTTATTTTTCTCAGTATTCACTTCAATTATAACTTAAGAAATATTCAATAGGCCACTTACCTCTTAGAACTTCAAGTTGGAAGCAGAAGAGAAAGAAATACCAGATGTCTGACTTCATGTTTGCCAGAAACACGTTCAGTCTCCTCCTTCAGTGTTTAAAGCTGACAGTGAATTCATGCTCTCAATTGTTTCTATTTGCTGGAAAGGAAGTGGTTTTTGTGGAGGATGATGTCACATCACATTTACCATCAAGCCAAGGAGGTGTCTTTTAATTGATGTCAACGGCTATGTGGGAGGCATTATTGCTTATGGAAGGAGTACTGGTGGCACAGTGGTTAAGTGCTTGACTGCTAACCAAAAAGTTGGCCATTCGAACCCACCAGCCACTCCACAGGAGAAAGATGTGGCAGTCTGCTTCTGTGAAGACTGCTACCTTGAAAACCCTATGGGGCAGTTCTACTCTGCCCTATAGGGTCGCCTTGAGTCAGAATCGACTTGATGGCAAGGGGTTTATTGCTTATGGAGTGAAAGCACTTAGTCCATGGATTGTTGATGATTTGGAAGACAGAGGAAAACTTTACCTTCATTCTAGTTACAAGAAAACAAGTTAAAGAGACGATATTGGGAATAACAGGATCTAAAAATACCCACAGAATGAATGATACATTTATTTGGACACGTTTCTATCTTACGCTATTTGCTGCAGAGATGAGAAAGTTTTAGAATAAGACAAGAAATAAAGAAAATTATTACATAAATTGAAATGAAGAAATTCAAAAGAGGAGCAACTAAGTGTTACAGATTGAATTGTGACCCCCCAAAATTACGTGTGTCAACTTGGCCTGTCTATGATTCCCAGTATTGTGTGATTGTCTACCATTTTGTCATTTGATGTGATTTTCCTATGTGTTGTAAATCCTACCTCTATGATGTTAATGACATGGGATTAGTGGCAGTTTTGTTAATGAGGCAGGACTCGATCTACAAGATTAGTTGTGTCTTAAGTCAAAAAAAAAAATTTTTGTTTTTTTAAGTCAATCTCTTTTGTGATATAAAAGAGAGAAGTGAGCAGAGATACAGGAGTACCTCGTACCACCAAGAAAGCTGCGCCAGGAGCAGAGCGTGTCCTTTGGGCCCGGGGTTCCTGCTAGAAGAAACTCCTAGACCAGGAGAAGATTGATGACAAGGATCTTCCTCCAGAGCCAACAGAGAGAGGAAGACTTCCCCTGGAGCTGACGCTCTGAGTTTGTTTGGACTTCTAGTCTACCAGACCATGACAATAAATTCTGTTTGTTTAAGCAATCCATTTGTGGTATTTCTGTTGTAGCAGCACTAGATAACTAAGATAATAGGATTCTGAGAAATAATATTTGCATGATATTTACTGTAAATTATAATTTTCCAAACGATGGGGTCAACTTTAAACTAATAAATCCTACTCTGCATATCACAGCAGAGTCTGGGAAACCAGGGATTGTGCACCTATAGTCTCAGTTGAAAGCAAGAAAGTTGAAGAGCCTACCCATGGTCTCTCTGTCCCCATAGGGAGATCCCCATAGGGAGATAGACTAGACAATAATAATAATAGTATTAATATATTATTATTTATTATATTTATATATATTTAAATGTTTTATATGAAATAATGCACCTTAATGGAAAGCATATATGAAATTAATTGTAAAATAATATATGTTATTGTTGTGTGTCCCCAAATGGATTCCGACTCTTAGAGACCCCATAGGACAGAGTAGAACTGCCCCATAAGATTTCCAAGGAGTGGCTGGTTGATACAAAGTGGTGACCTTTTGGTTAGCAGCCTGAGCTCTTAACCACTACACCACCAGGGCTCCGAATAATACATAGTATATCTAAATAAATATATACAATATCATAAATACGGAAACCCTGGTGGCGTAGTTGTTAAGTGCAACCTACGGCTGCTAACCAAAGGTTTGGCAGTTTGAGTCTGCCAGGCGCTCCTTCGAAACTCTATTGGGCAGTTCTACTCTGTCCTATAGGGTCGCTATGAGTCGGAATCAACTCGATGGCACTGGGTTTGGGCACTGGGCACCATAAATACAGCTAATATTATTATATTTACATTGTTTTACATGTATTTAAGTGTATTATATATTTAGATTATGTTTTATGCATATATTAACTCCTTTAATCCTGTTAACAACCCCATGAGGCGGGGACCACTATTCTTCCCATTTCACAGATAAGGAAAACTGAGACACAGAGTGGTAAAGGACCTGAACCGAGGCCATATGGTTAGTAAGTGGCAGTGCTAGAATCTGCAGAGTCTGGCTCCAGAGTCCTCACTCAACCAAAGCAGGTGGAATCACCAATGCTAAGGTCTGCTGATCCTGCCCTCCTGAGGCCTAAACCGGCTTCCAGGATTCTGGATCCAGGTTGGGTCCAGGGAGTGACAGGTGGGACTGACTCTCAGTTTGCAGAGGTGGTATCCAGATGAGAAGATGAAATCAAAGGTTAGGCAGCACAGTCAAGGTGTCAGTGCAAAATGCCCAGGCCCTGAAGCAGAAGCCATGGCTGGAGTAATAGAAACAGTGATTACGGAGACTTGGCCAGAGCCAACGGATTTGAAAGGCAAGTTAGGAGCTTGATCTTGCTGTGATTTCCTCCAAGCTGCAGGGGCTTCCCCTAGGCACCCTTTTTATGACTCCTGGGCCTCAGCAGTGGGTGCAAAAGAAGCTAATTAAACAACCTACAGACTGGGAAAAAAAATTGGCCATGACATATCTGATCAGGGTCTAATCTCTAAAATTTACAAGATACTGCAAAACTTCCACAACAAAAAGACAAATAACCCAATTAAAAAATGGGCAAAGGATATGAACGGGCACTTCACCAAAGAAGACATTCAAGCAGCTAAGAGATAAATGAGGAAATGCTCACAATCATTAGCAATTACAGAAACGCAAATCAAAACTACATCTCACCCCAACAAGGCTAGCATTAATTGAAAAAACACAAAGTAATAAATGCTGGGGAGGTTGTGGAGAGACTGGGGCACTTATACACCGCTGGCGAGAATGTAAAATAGTACAGCCACTTCGGAAATCTATTTGGCGCTT
The DNA here is from genome assembly GCF_030014295.1 of Loxodonta africana. Classification (NCBI taxonomy): domain Eukaryota; kingdom Metazoa; phylum Chordata; class Mammalia; order Proboscidea; family Elephantidae; genus Loxodonta; species Loxodonta africana. Next base: position 42,294,554 of record NC_087347.1, read on the forward strand.
CCTTAAAAAGCTAGAAATAGAACTACCATATGATCCAGCAATCCCACTCCTTGGAATATATCCTAGAGAAATAAGAGGCATCACACAAATAGATATATGCACACCCATTTCATTGCAGCACTGTTCACAATAGCAAAAAGATGGGAACAAACTAGGTGCCCATCAATGGACAAATGGATAAACAAATTACGAAATATTCACACAATGGAATACTACCCAACGATAAAGAGCAATGGTGAATCTGCAAAACATCTCACAACTCATGGATGAATCTGGAAGTCTTTATTCTGCATGAAATCAGTCAGTCCCGAAAGGACAAATATTATATGAGACCACTATTATAAGAACTCAAGAAAAGTTTTAAACACAGAAGAAAATATTCTTTAATGATTATGAGGGTGGAGAGGGAGGGAGAAGGGAATTCACTAACTAGATTTAAAAAAAAAAAACAGTAGAACTGTTCCCATAGAGTTTCCAAGCAGCACTTTGGTGGATTCAAACTGCCGACATTTTGGTTAGCAGCCGTAGCACTTAACCACTATGCCACCAGGGTTTCCAGTAGGTAGACACTAGACAAGAATTATCGTAGGTAAGGGGAAAGACAACACACAATACAGGGTAAATCGGCATGACTGGACTAAACCAAAAGCTAAGAACACAACCAGACACTTCGAGGGACAGAGTAGCAGGGGCAGGGGTCTGGGGGCCATGGTTTTGAGGGATATCTAGGTCAATTGGCATAACAAAGTTTGTTAAGAAAATGTTCTGCATACCACTTTGGTGAGTGGCACCTGGGGTCTTAAAAGCTTGTGAGCAGCCATCTAAGATACATCAATTTGCCCCAACCTACCTGGAGCAAAGGAGAATGATGAGCCCTAAAAACACAAGGAAAATATTAGCCCAAGAGACAAAAGGGCCACATAAAGCAAAGACTCCATCAGAGTAAGACCAGAAGAGCCATATGGTGCCCGGCTACCACCAATGATAGCCCTGACAGGGAACACAGCAGAGATTCCCTGATGGAGCAGGAGAAAAGTGGGCTGCAGAACTCAAATTCATGTAAAAAGATCAGACTTAATGGTCTGACTGAGACTAGAGGAACCCCAGAAGACATGGCCCCCAGACTCTCTGTTAACCCAGAACTAAAACCATTCCCGAAGCCAACTCATCAGACAAAGATTAGACTGGATTATATAACATAAAATAATTCTCGTGAAGAGTGTGCTTCTTAGTTCAAGTAGGTTGGTTGGTGGTGGGTACACGAGACTAAATGGGCAGCTCCTGTCCAGAGGCAGGATGAGAAGGCAGAAAGGGACAGGAGCTGATTGAATGGACACAGGAAACCTGGGGTAGACAGGGGAGTGTGTTGTCACGTTATAGGGATTGCAGCTAGGGTCACATAACAATATGTGTATAAATTTTTGTATGCGAAGCTAACTTGAGCTGTAAACTTTCACCTAAAGCACAATTCAAAAAAAGAAGCTAGCTGAGGTACTGAGCTGCCTGAGCAGTGAAGATTGGGTCCCGCCAACATCGGCTACCCTGATTTCCTTCAGTTCTCTTCCCTTCCACTCTGCCCCTTGACAGCATCAAGAGGAGAGGCTCCCAGACCCACTGCTGTGCTGAGTCCTCTTTTGGAAAACAGACGGCAGTGGGGAATCATCCACTTTTCCTAACCTAGTTGTGGCCTGGCTCTGGAACGAAACAGGGCACTTCTACTTCAATTGATAAAAGCTGCCATGTATTCTAGAGCTCAGCTGCTGTGACACAGAGGAAGGCAGGAAGCTAATAACATTTACTGGGTACAAACTATGTGCCAGACACTGTCTTCACATGAATTATCTCATTCAGTTCTCACAACGACCCTATGACGTAAAAATTATTCCAGCTTCATAGATGAGGAAACGAGAGTCACACAGCTGAGAAGTGTCCGAACTGGGGCAAACCCAAGTGATGAAACTTCGAAACCCTCACTCTAAATTTCCAAGGGACACCCTCACACTAATTCTCATTTGTTTGGCTGTAAATGATTTGCAGCATCATCATTTGGCCTCATATTTTGCAGAAGTAAGAGTACTTAGGTCCTAGATGAAGTTTCAAAATATTTTAATGCAAAATAAAGATTTTCTAATAAAATTTAGGTGTAATGTTTCCACTTCAAGGGAAGAAAAGTCCCACAAGTTATAGATGACCTCGCCATTAGTTCGACTGCATATGCGTGTTTTTATTTGATATGAATCTGTTTGCTTTCTTCCAACCAGCACGCTTCTCTGCACGACATTTGGTGGTAACTGATCTTAAACGGGAGCAGACTTTGCTTCTATATAAATAGTGTCTTATGTCAAAGACCCCCTATATGTAACACTTCACGTGCCTCTCCCTTCTCCAAAATTGTTAAGAATACGATTGTTTGTGGTTTTAAATATTCAGAACTACTTTTCATGCGCCAGGCAAACAAAGTGGGCAAAAATTTCCATTCACCCCACAGGAAGTCCTTTTTGTTTGCTTTTCTTTCTTAATTCCATGACTTAAGAGGGTTTTGATTTGTGTGTGCAGAGGCCTGGGGTGAGGGTGGTGAATGGAAAGTTGGTTACAGTAAAAGTAGAATGTTATTTCTTACCTTGCAGGCACCAGAGTTCATAACGTGTCATGCTTGCTTTTCTGACGTCCACAGGTAAGTAGTTTTCAATTGCTTTGCTTGAAACCTACAGAGAACAACATTTGTGTGTGCAGGAGCCCACACACCAGGGCCACTGGGTCCAAAACATAGGGTTAAAAAGCACCCCAAAAGTACCTGTGCTTCACCTAAACCTGGTTTGCCATTTGAAAGGAGAAAACATCCAAAAAGAAGGATTCTTCTGAACCAAGGTGTTTCTGCTCCTATGTTCCCAGCTCACCAGCCGGGAACCTGGGTATCAGCTCTCCCTCTCCAGATAGTTCATCAATAAAGCCCTAATTATGCTACTTCCTAGTTGTCTTCCAGGTCTTTTTTTCTTCCCTCTGTCCCCAAGGTCACTTCCTTACATCAGGCCTTGATTGTCTCTCTCCTGGACAGCCTCCTGTCTGGTCTTTCGGTCCCCACTCTTGTCCTGCTTCAAAGTAAATCTAATTATTCTGTGCTCCCCAATTTAGCACCTTCCATTGAGACAGTACCATCCCATACTAATTGAGTTGTGAGAACTAACAGCCATTCTGTTGAAGTTACTTTCCTCATTCTATATACTCGTTCCCGAGGGATCAAGCAGATATCACTTGTTAACTAAGGAGCCCTGGTGATGCAGTCCTCCACTGCTAACTGAAAGGTTGGCCACTCAAACCCACCCAGATGCCCCGCAGAAGAAAAGACCTGGTGATCTGCTCCTGTAGAGATTACAGCCTAGAAAAGCCTATGGGGCAGTTCTACTCTGTCATGTGGGGTTGCTATGAGTGGGAATTGACTCAACAGCGTACAATAAGAATTTTTTTTAAAAAATCAGAAGCTATATGAACTTATGAAATGTGATTTACTCCTCTGGGCCTCCCTTATTTATTTGTAAAGTGTAGGTGATAGCTATCACTGAAATTTGCTATGATGATTAACAAAATAATTCTAATTTTTTTATCTCATGACTTTTTAATGCTTTTTTATATCTTAAAAAACACCTCATAACATTTTGGGTTTTTTGTTTTTAACATTTCTGACTCACCTTGAGTTTTTATACACAAAATTCAAAAAAAAACATGACAGCTTGCAGCATCTTTGACCTATTTTGGGTGACTATTCAGAGCAAGATTTTAATAATCTCTCCCCGATGGTTGATGTATTTTTAAGATGTAAAATATTAACTCCAAACCTACAAAGCTCAATTCTATCTTGACGCTGCTTTTGTTTTCTGTGCATGCACTTTGAGGGCCAAAGTAGCAACATCTCTAAATTTTATTTAAGGTCTAAATACACTTCATCTAAAGGGCTCAGATAGGCTAGGACAGAACACTGGAATTTGGTAAAAATTACTAAGGCTTGAGTCAATTTATGTTAGGTGTCTTGGGTTGTGCTTCAAGTGAATAGATGACACCTACTGGTATAAACTGAAATCTGCTTTTTCTTTTTAAAAAGAAAAGTAAATGTTCAGCTGTTAGGCCCAGAAAGTGAAGCATGGAGTAGAGTCCAACGCTGTAGAAATCTCAAGTGAACAATTTCATGGAATTTTGAGACAATGTTCAGGATACATTAAGTGGAAAAAGTAAGCTTCAAGTATTACATATACCTGAGCTTAATACTCGAAATTTTGTAAAAAAAATTTATGAAGAAAAAAATGTATAAAAACTATACATAGAAAATTTGAAAGTATAAGCACCAAAATATGAATTTGCTGATTAATTAATTTGCTAGTATTACAATGATTATTTTTCCTGTATGATTTTCAGTACGTGTGTGTGTGCGTTTTTTTCTTTCTTAAGAGTTTTATGAAATTACCTTATGCATGTGCAATCAGTATACCTAAAGCACAAAGTGACAAAGTGATTGAATTATTATATCTTAATAATGCGCTTTCTACCACTTGTCTGTCAGTTTGTCCTACTGTGGTGGCTTAAGGGGTTGCTGTGATGCTGAAAGCTATGCCACTGGTATTTCAAATAACAGCAGGGTCACCCATGGTGGACAGGTTTCAGCGGAGCTTCCAGACTAAGACAGACTAGGAAGAAAGATCTGGAGACCTAATGTTTTAAAAATTGGCCAGTAAAAACCTTATGAGTAGCAGCAGAACATTGCCTGATATAGTGCCAGAAGATGAGCCCCTCAGGTTGGAAGGCACTCAAAATATAACCGCGGAAGAGCTGCCTCCTCAAAGTAGCACGAGCCCACCTTAATGATGTGGATGCAGTCAAGCTTTCAGGACCTACATGAACGGACTCAAAATGAGAAGAAACAGCTGCAAACATCCATTAGTAATCGGAACATGGAATGTATGAAGCATGAATCTAGGAAAATTGGAAGTTGTCAAAAATGAAATGGGATGCTTGAAGATAGGTATCCGAGGCGTTAGTGAGCTGAAATGGACTGACACTGGCCGTTTTGATTGAAGCAATCCTATGGTCTACTATGCCGGGAATGACAAATTGAGGAGGAACAGCCTCACATTCACTGTCGAAAAGAACATCTCCAGATCTAGGCAGAAGCACAGCACTGTGAATGATAGGATAGTATGGAAGACCAGTTGATATGACTATTATTCAAATTTAGGCACCAACCACTAATGCCAAAGATGAAGAAATTGAAGATATTTACCAACTTCTGCAGTCTGAAATTGATCAGACATGCAATCAAGATGCATTGGTAATTACTGGTGGTTAGAATGCAGAAGCTGGACAAAGGAGAATGGGTAGTTGGAAAATATGACCTCAATGACAGAAAAACACCAGAGATTCCATGACAGAATTGTGCAAGACAAATGGTCTGTTCATTGGAAATACCTTTTTTCAACAACCTAAATGGTGGCTATACACACGGACTTAACCAGGTGGAATACGCAGGAATCGAATTGACTACATCTATGGAAAAAAATGGTGGGGAAGCTCAATACCATCAGTCAGAACAAGACCAGGGGCTGACTGCAAAACAGACCATAAATGCTCATATGAAAGTTCAGTTTGAAGCTGAAGAAAATTAAAACAAGTCCACAAAGGCCAAAATACGACCTTGAATATATCCCACCTGAATTTTAGAGACCATGTCAAGAATAGGTTTGATGCATTGAACACTAGTGACCAAAGACCAGAAGAGTTATGGGGTGACATCAAGGACATCCTACCTACATGAAGAAAGCAAAAAGCCATTAAAAACATAGGAAAGAAAGAAAAGACCAGAATGGATGTCAGAAGAGACTCTGAAACTTGCTCTTGAACATAGAGTAGCTAAAGTGAATGGAAGAAATGCTAAAGTAAAAGAGCTGAACAGAAGATTTCAAAGCACAGCTCAAGAAGTTGAAGAAAATATTAGAAAGAAATGGGCAAAGACCTTTAGTTAGAAAACCAAAAGGGAGGAACACACCTGGCATTTCTCAAGCTGAAAGAACTGAAGAAAAAGTTCAAGCCTCGACTTGCAATATTGAAGGATTCTGTGAGCAAAATATTGAATGATGCAGGAAGCATCAAAAGAAGACAGAAGGAATATTTAGAGTCACAGTACCAAAAAGAATTGGTCAACGTTCAACAATTTCAAGAGGTAACATATGATCAAGAACTGATGGTACTAAAGGAAGAAATCCAAGCTGCACTGGAGGCATTGGTGAAAAACAAGGTCCCAGGAATGGATAGAATACCAATTGAGATGTTTCAACACACAAATGCAATGCTGGAGGGGCTCACTCACCTATGGCAAGAAATTTGGAAGACAGCTACCTGTCCAACCAACTGGAAGAGATCCATAGTTGTGCCCATTCCAAAGAAGGGTGATACACCTGAATGCAGAAATTACCAAACAATATCATTAATATCACCAATAAATAAATAAACCAAACCTGACACCATTGAGTCGATTCCAACTCATAGCGACACTATAGGGCAAAGTAGAACCACCCCATGGGGTTTCCAAGGAGTGGCTGGTGGATTTGAACTGCCGACCTTTTGGTTAGCAGCTGAGTTCTTAACCACTGCACCACCAGGGCTCCATTAATATCACACGCAAGTAAAATTTTGCTGAAGATCATTCAGAAACTGTTGCAGCAGTTTATCCACAGGGAACTGCCATAAATTCAAGCCAGATTCGGAAGGGCATATGGAACAGGGGATATCACTGCAGATGTCAGATGAATCTTGATTGAAAGCAGAGAATACTAGAAAGATATTTACCTGTGTTTTATTGACTATGCAAAGGCATTCAACTGTGTGGATCATAAAAAACTATGACTAATATTTGAAAGAATGAGATTTCCAGAACACTTAATTGCGCTTCATGTGGAACCTGTATATAGACCAAGAGGCTGTTGTTCAAACAGAACAAGGGGATATTGTACAGTTTAGAATCAGGAAAGATGTATGTCAGGGTTGTATTCTTTCACCATACTTATTCAATCTGTATGTTGAGCAAATAATCCAAGAAACTGGACTATATATATGAAGAACAAATCAGCATCAGAATTGGAGGAGGAGTCATTAGCAACCTGCATAATACAGATGACACAGCCTTACTGAAAATGAAGAGAACTTGAAGCATTTACTTATGAAGATAGAAGGATTTTTTTTATGGATTTACTTATGAAGCATTTACTTATGAAGATCGAAGACTACAGCTTTCAAAATGGATTACACATCAACATAAAAAACAAAACAAAACAAAAATCTTCACAACTAGACCAATAAGCAACATCGTGATAAATGGAGGATTCCATTTTACTTGGATCCACAATCAACGCCCATGGAACCAGCAGTCAAGAAATCAAAGGACGTATTGCACAGGGCAAATCTCCTGCAAAAGACCTCTTTAAAGTGTTAAAAAACAAAGATGTCACTTTGAGAACTAAGGTGTGCCTGACCCAAGCCATGGTATTTTCAATTGCCTCATATGCATGCGAAAACTGGACAAATGAATAAGGAAGACAAGAATTGATGCCTTTGAATTATGACGTTGGCGAAGGCAGTGAGTATACCACGGGCTGCCAGAAGAATGAACAAACCTGTCTTGGAAGAAGTACAGCCAGAATGCTCCTTAGAAGCAAGGATGGTAAGACTTTGTCTCACATACTTTGGGCATGTTCTCAGGAGGGACAAGTCCTTAGAGAAAGACGTCATGCTTGGTAAGATAGAGGGTCAGTGAAAAAGAGGAAGACCATCAACGAGATAAACTGACACAGTGGCTGCAACAATGGCCTCAAACACAGCAACAATTTTGAGGATGGCGTAGGATCGGATAGTGTTTTGTTCTGTTGTACATAGGGTTGCTACAAGTCAGAACCGACTTGATGGCACCTAACAACAACAACATCTTTAGATTATTGGGTCAGTCTCCTTGAACCAATACCCTAGCTCAACCCAATCACCTTCATTTGCAGGTTTTGCTTGCTAAGGATTATTCAGTTAGTTGGTCGATGTCTAAAATAAACAGGCAAAGTCTAAAAAGCAAGGGAAAGCAATGCAAACAAAGAGCCCCAGGCAATCACAATTATTTTGTTCTCTTCCTAGGAATAAATACTGCCCAAATATCTCCCGCTTCCATTGCAATTATTGAAAAGTCATAGAGTTCCCTTCAGGTATTTGTGCTTGGAAATCTACTGCCTTGGAAATAAATGTAAAAGCATCAAGTAAGTTTGGGACTGATTAAGAAACAAACTCAAAGAAAATCAGAATCAAACTGGTAACGTTTTAGAGATTTCAGCCCCCAAAATGGAACACCACATGTGACAGAATCCCGTTCGTAGAGGCATCTGTTTTATTCTGTCTTGTCCTAGTTTCAAGTTTAAGACTATTCATTTTTACATAATTTAGTGAGGTGCCGTATCCTGACCTACAGTTTATATGAGTGAGTTTTTCTTTTAAATGTGATTCTTATTATATTCAGGGCCCAGGAATTTTTCCAGAGGTATACAACTTGACTTCAGAATAGAAAAACTGGATTCCCTTCACAGACTCTACTTGGCTATAAACTCTGTGGTGCAACGTTGCGGCACCGCGTCATTCAGAGAGGCTGCCTGGTGTGGAAATTAAGAACTTCTACAGGGTCGCTATGAGTTGGAACCAGCTGGATGACTAGACGATGACGAGTTTGGGCTTTTTTGTTCATTTGTTTTGTTTTTGTAGCCAGGTCTTCTGGGTTTGAATCCAGGTGTTGCTTTCAAACTAGCTGCACACGCATGGGAAAGTGACTAAACTCAAAATTCTGTTTTCTCATCCATAAAATAAAGATAATGACAGTACCTATTAGTTTGTTGTGGTAATTAAATAGTTAATCAAGTACTTCCAAGAGCACTTGGTGTGTTTTATTTGCTGCTGTATAAATATCAGCTGCTGCTATTGTCATTAAGGTAGTAGAGAAATTGTAGATACCTTCTCGCCCCTTATCTATCAAAGGCATATGTTTCAGCCCTGCCTCCTACATCACTCAGAACAACCAGTGGAAGGTTTGAAGAGTGTCCTTGTGAATCAAAGGGACACCTATGTGGCCAGCTGGTCAACAGCTCGAGCTGTTATTTAGGGACTCTGAACTAGGGCTGTGTCTTAGTGTCCTAGTGTGTGCTGCTGTAACACAAATATCACCAGTGAATGGCTTTAGAGATCAGAAATTGATTTGTTTTCACAGCTCTGGAGCTAAAAGTTCAAATCAGCGTTTCCACCATGTCGACTCATTTTCTCTTTAGATCAGCCTCCAACATTAACAGAATTTAGTTAACCCAGTCCCATACCTTACCACCTCTGGGGGTAATAGAGTTTGTAGTGGAAAGACTGAGGGTACCTCCCCTGAGAAGAGCTGTTAAGGAGTCAATGGCCTCTGGGTGACATCCCATCATTGCATCACACCTGTGTTATTCAATATGGCGGCCATGGGCCACATGTGGATACTGAGCACTTGAAACATGGCTAGCCCAAAGCGATACGAACTGTAAGGGAAAATACAACTGGATTTCAAAGACTCAGTACATAAAAAAAAAAAGGAAAATCTCCCATTGATAGTATTTTATGCTGATTACACATTGAGATAATAATACTTTGGACATATTGGGTTAAATAAAGTATATTATTAAAATTAATTCTATTTGTTTCTTTTTACTTTTTTTAATTGTTTTATTTTGAACTAATTTTTGGCTTAGGGAAAAGTCACAAAAAATGTAGTTTCCACATACTCTTCACCAAGCTTCACCTTAAGTTAACCTTTTATATAACCGTTGTTGTTGTTGTTGTTGTTGTTGTTGTAAGGTGTCATCAAGTCGGTTCTGACTCATAGCAACTGTATGTGCTAGGAGTCACCCTAAAAAGACACTGCCAGGTCCTGCACCACCTTCACAATCGTTGCTATATTTGAGGGCCTTTGTTGCAGCCGCTGCATCAATCCAACTCATTGAGGGTCTTCCTCTTTTCCACTCACCCTCTACCTTACCAAGCATGATGTCCTTTTCCAGGGACTGGTCCCTCCTGGTAACATGTCCAAAGTACATGAGATGAAGCCTCACCATCCTTGCTTCTAAGGAGCATTCTGACTGTCCTTCCTCCAGGACAGACATGTTCATTCTTCTGAAAGTCCATGGAATGTTCAATATTCTTCATCAACACCATAATTCAAAGACATCAATTCTTCTTCAGTCTTCCTTATTCATTGTTCAGCTTTAACATGCATATGAGACAATTGAAAATACCATAGGTTGAGTCAGGTTCACCTTAGCCCTCAAAGTGACATCTTTGATTTTGACACTTGAGAGAGGTCTTTTGCAGGAGATTTGCCCAGGGCAATACGTCCTTTGATTTCTTGACTGCTGCTTCCATGGGCATTGATTGCAGATCTAAGCAAAATGAAATCCTTGTTGTTGTTGTTTTTTAATTTTTATTGTGCTTTAAGTGAAAGTTTACAAACCAAGTCAGTCTGTCATACAAAAACTTATATATACCCTGCTATATACTCCTAGTTGCTCTCAATCTAATGAGACTGCACGCTCCTCCCTTCACTCTCTATTTTTCTGTCCATTTGGCCAGCTTCTGACCCCCTCTGCCCTCTCATCTCTTCCCTAGACAGGAGCTGCCCACATAGTCTCTTGTGTCTACTGGATCCAAGGAGCTTACTCTTCACCAGTATCATTTTCTATCTCATAGTCCAGTGCAAGCCCTGTCTGAAGAGTTGGCTTTGGGAATGGTTCCTGTCTTGGGGTAACAGAAGGTTACCATGACCCCTAGGGTCCTTCTAGTCTCAGTCAGACCATTAAGTCTGGTCCTTTCATGAGAATTTGGAGTCTGCATCCCACTGCTCTCCTGCTCCCTCAGGGGCTCTCTGTTGTGTTCCCTGTCAGGGCAGTCATAGGTTGTAGCCGGGCACCATCTAGTTCTTCTGGTCTCAGGCTGATATAGTCTCTGGTTTAGTGGCCCTTTCTGTCTCTTGGGCTCATAATTACCTTGTGTCCTTGGTGTTCTTCATTCTCCTTTGCTCTAGGTGTGTTGAGACCAATTGATGCATCTTAGATGGCCACTTGCTAGCATTTAAGACCCCAGAAGCCACTCTCCAAAGTGGGATGCAGAATGTTTTCTTAATAGATTTTATTATGTCAATTGACTTAGATGTTCCCTGAAACCATGGTCCCCAAACTCCCACCCCTGCTGGCCTTTGAAGCATTCAGTTTATTCAGGAAATTTCTTTGCTTTTGGTTTAGTCCAGTCGTGCTGACCTCTTCTGTATTGTGTGTTGTCTTTCCCTTCACCTGAAATACTTCTTATCTACTGTATAATTAGTGAAAACCCTTCTCCCTCCCTCCGTGCTCTCGTAACCATCAAAGAATATTTTCTTCTCTGTTTAAACTATTTTTCGAGTTCTTAGGAAACTCTGGTGGCATAGTAGTTAAGTGCTACAGCTGCTAACAAAAGGGTCAGCAGTTCGAATCTGCCAGGCGCTCCTTGGAAATTCTATGGGGCAGTTCCACTCTGTCCTACAGGGTCACTATGAGTTGGAATCGACTCAATGGTACTGGGTTTGATTTTTTTTTCTATAATAGTGGTCTCATATAATATTCGTCCTTTTGCAGCTGACTAATTTCACTCAGCATAATGGCTTCCAGGTTCCTCCATGTTATGAAATGTTTCACAGATTCATCATTGTTCTTTACCGATGCGTAGTATTCCATTGTGTGAATATACCATCATTTATTTATCCATTCATCCTTTCATGGGCACCTTGGTTGCTTCCATCTTTTTGCTATTGTAAACAATGCTGCAATGAACATGGGTGTGCATATATCTGTTTGTGTAAAGGCTCTTATTTACCTAGGACGTATTCCAAGGAGTGGGATTGCTGAATCATATGGTAGTTCTATTTCTAGCTTTTTAAGGAACTGCCAAATCGATTTCCAAAGTGGTTGTCCCATTTGACATTCCCACCAGCAGTGTATAAGTGTTCCAGTCTCTCCACAACCTCTCCAACATTTATTATTTTGTGTTTTTTGGATTAATGCCAGCCTCGTTGGAGTGAGATGGAGTCTCACTGTAGTTTTGATTTGCATTTCTCTAATGGCTAATGACCATGAGCATTTCCTCATGTATTTGTTAGCTACCTGAATGCCTTCTTTAGTGAAGTGCCTGTTCATATCCTTTGCTCATTTTTTAATTGGCTTATTTGTCTTTTTATAGTTGAGTTTTTACAGTATCATATAGATTTTAGAGATCAGACGTGGATCAGAAATGTTATAGCTAAAAACTTTGTCTCAGTCTGTAGGTAATCTTTTTACTCTTTTGGTGAAGGCTTTGTATGAGCGTGGGTGTTTGATTTTTAGGAGCTCCCAGTTATCTAGTTTCTCTTCAGCATTGTTAGTAATGTTTTGCATACTATTTATGCCATGTATTAGGGCTCCTAGCATTGCCCCTATTTTTTCTTCCATGATCTTTATCATTTTAGATTTTATGTTTAGGTCTTTGATCCATTTTGAGTTCATTTTTGTGCATGGTTTGAAGTATGGGTCTTGTTTCATTTTTTTTGCAGATGGATATCCAGTTATGCTAGCACCATTTGTTAAAGAGACTGTGTTTTCCCCGTTTAACTGACTTTGGGCCTTTGTCAAATATCAGTTGCTCATATGTAGATAGATTTATGTCTGGATTCTCAATTCTGTTCCATTGGTCTATGTATCTGTTGTCGTACCAGTAGCAGGCTGTTTTGACTGCTGTGGCGGTATAATAGGTTCTAAAACCACGTAGAGTGAACTCTCCCATTTTGTTCTTCTTTTACAGTGATGCTTTACTTATCTGGGGCCTCATTCCCTTCCATATGAAGTTGGTGATTTGGTTCTCCATCTCATTAAAAAATGTCTTTGGAATTTGGATCGGAATTGCATTGAATCTATAGATGGCTTTTGGTAGAATAGACATTTTTACAATGTTAAGTCTTCCTATCCATGAGCAAGTTATGTTTTTCCACTTATATAGGTCTATTTTGGTTTCTTGCAGTAGTGTCTTGTAGTTTCTTTGTATAGGTCTTTTACTTCTCTGGTAAGATTTATTGCTAAGTATTTTATCTTCTTTTGTGCTACTGTAAATGGTGTTGATTTGGTGATTTCCTTCTTGATGTTCTTTTTGTTGGTGTAGAGGAATCCAGCTGATTTTTGTATGTTTATCTTGGGTCCTGATACTCTGCTGAACTCTTGTATTAGTTTCCGTAGCTTTCTTGAGGATTCTTCAGGGTATTCTGTGTATGCGATCATGTCATTCATCTCCAAATAGAGATACTTTTACTTCTTCCTTACCAATCTAAAAACCCAGTGCCGTCGAGTCAATTCTGACTCATAGCGACCCTATAGGACAGAGTAGAACTGCCCCATAGAGTTTCCAAGGAGCACCTGGCGGATTCAAACTCCCAACCCTTTGGTTAGGAGCTATAGCACTTAACCACTATGTCACCAGGGTTTCCAATCTAGATGCCCTTTATTTCTTTATCTAGCCCAGTTGCTCTGGCTAGGACCTCCAGCACAGTGTTGAACAGGAGTGGTGATAAAGGGCATACTTGTCTGGTTCCCAATCTCAAGGGGAATGTTTTTAGACTCTCTCCATTTAGGATGATGTTGGCTGTTCACTTTGTATAAATGCCCTTTATTATGTTGAGGGATTTTCCTTCTATTCCAATTTTGCTGAGAGTTTTTATCATGAATGGGTGTTGAACTTTGTCAAATGCCTTTTCTGCATCAATTGATAAGATCATGTGGTTCTTTCGTTTTATTTATTTGATGGATTATATTAATTGTTTTTCTAATGTTGAACCATCCCTGCATACCTGGTATGAATCCCACTTGGTCATGGTGAATTATTTTTTTGATATGTTGTTGAATGCTATTGGCTAGAATTTTGTTGAGGATTTTTGCATCTAAGTTCATGAGGGATATAGGTCTGTAATTTTCTTTTTTTTTTCGTGTCTTTACCTGGTTTTGGTATCAGCGGTGTGCTGGCCTCGCAGAATGAGTTTGTCCTTTTCTATGCTCTGAAATACCTTTAGTAGTAGTGGTGTTAACTCTTCTCTGAAAGTTTGGTAGAACTCTGCAGTGATGCCGTCCGGACCAGGGTTTTATTTTGTTGGGAGTTTTTGATTGCCTTTTCAATCTCTTCTTTTGTTATGGGTCTATTTTAGTTGTTCTACCTCTGTTTGTGTTAGTTTAGGTAGCTAGTGTGTTTCTAGAAATTCATCCATTTCTTCTAGGTTTTCAAATTAGAGTACAATTTTTCTTAGTAATCTGATATGGTTCTTTTAATTTCAGTTGGGTCTGTTGTAATATTGCCCATCTCATTTCTTATTCAGGTTATTTGCTTTCTCTCCTGTTTTTCTTTTGTCAGTTTGGCCAGTGGATTACCAGTTTTGTTAATTTTTTCAAAGAACCACAGCTTTTGGTCTTGTTAACTCTTTCAATTATTCTTCTGTTATCTATTTCATTTAATTCGGCTCTAATTTTTACTCTTTGTTTCTTCTGGTGCCTGAGGGTTTCTTTTGTTGCTCTCTATTTGTTCAAGTTGTAGGGATAATTCTTCGATTTTGGCCCTTTCTTCTTTTTGGATGTGTGCATTTATTGATATAAATTGGCCTCTGAGCACCGCTTTTGCCATGTCCCAAAGGTTCTGATAGGAAGTGTTTTCATTCTCATTGGATTCTCTGAATTTCTTTATTCCATCCTTAATGTCTTCTATAATAAATGCAGTCTTTTTTGAGCAGGGTATTGTTCAGTTTCCAAGTGTTCGATTTCTTTTCCCTACTTTTCCTGTTATTGATTTCCACTTTTATGGCCTTATGGTCAGAGAAGATGCTTTGTAATATTTCAATGTTTTGGATTCTGCTAAGGCTTGCTTTATGACCTAATACGTGGTCTATTCTAGAGAATGTTCCATGTGTGTTGGAGAAGAAAGTATACTCAGCTGCTGTTGGGTGGAGTGTTCTGTGTATGTCTATGAGGTCAGGTTGGTTGATTGTGCCATTTAGGTCTTCCATGTCTTTGTTGAGCTTCTTTCTGGATGTTCTGTCCTTCATCAAAAGTGGTGTGTTGAAGTCTGCTAGTATAATTGTGGAGCTATCTCACCTGTCAGTGCTGACAGAGTTTGTTTTATGTATCTTGCAGCCCTGTCATTGGGTGCATAAATATTTAATATGGTTGTATCCTTCTGGTGTATTGTTCCTTTAATCATTATATAGTGTCCTTCCTTATTCTTTGTGGTGGATTGAACTTTAAAGTCTATTTTGTCAGAAATTAGTATTGCCACCCCTCTTTTTTGATTGTTGTTTGCTTGATATATTTTTTCCATTCTTTGAGTTTTAGTTTGTTTGTGTCTCTAAGCCTAAAGTGTGTCTCTTGTAGGCAGCATATAGATGGATGGTGTTTTTTTTATCTGTTCTCCCACTCTCTGTCTCTTTATTGGCGCATTTAGTCTATTTACATTCAGTGTAATTATGGATAGGTATAAGTTTAGTGCTGTCGTTTTGATGTCTTTTTGTGTGCGTTGTTGACAGTTTCTTTTTCCCACTGAATTTTTTGTGCTGAGTAGCTTATCTTTATATATTGTCTTTTCCTCTTATTGACTGTAGTTGATTTGTTTCTGCTGAGTCTCTATTTTTTTCTTGTATTTTATTTTGATGAGTAGGATTGTTAGTCTCCTTTGTGGTTACCTTAATATTTACCCCTGTTTTTCTAAGTTTAAATCTAACTTTTATTTCTTTATATCGCCTTGTCTTCTTCTCCATATGAAAGATCTATGACTACATTTCTTAACCCCTCTTTATTGTTTTAATGTTGTCTTCCTTTCCATAATGACACCGCTGTTTCCCTGTTTTGAGCTTTTTTATCTTGATTTATTTTTGTGATTTCTGTATCTGGGTTCACTTCTGATTGCTCTGTCCAGTGTTCTAGTCTTGGGTTGATATCTGATATTATTGATTTTCTAACAAGAGAACTCCCTTTAGTATTCCTTGTAGTTTTGGTTTGGTTTTTATGAATTCCCTAAACTTCTGTTTATCTGGAAATGTCCTAATTTCACCTTCATATTTGAGAGACAGTTTTGCTGGATATATGATTATTAGCTGGCAATTTTTTTTCCTTCAATGCTTTATATAAGTCATCCCCCTGCCTTTTTGCCTGCATGGTTTCTGCTGAGTAATCTGAGCTTATTCTTATTGACTCTTTTTTAGGTGACTTTTCATTTATCCCTAGCTGCTCTTAAAATTCTCTTTGTCTTTGGTTTTGGCAAGTTTGATTATAATATGTCTTGGTGGCTATCTTTTAATGTCTACCTTATGTGGAGTTCAATGAGCATCTTGGATAGATATCTTCTCATCTTTCCTAATATCAGGGAGGTTTTCTGCTAAGAAATCTTCAACAATTCTCACTGTATTTTCCGTTATCCCTCCCTGTTCTGGTACTCCAGTCACTCATAGGTTATTCCTCTTGATAGAGTCCCACATGATTCTTAGGGTTTCTTCGTTTTTTTAATTCTTTTATCTGATTTTTCTTCAAGCATATTGGTGGCAAGTGCTTTATCTTCAAGTTCACAAATTCTGCCTTCCACTTCCTCAGTTCTGCTCCTCTGACTTGTTAGTGAATTGTCTAATTGCATAATTTTATTGTTAATCTTCTGAATTTCTGGTTGTTGTCTCTCTATGGATTCTTGCAGCTTATTAAATTTTTCATTATGTTCTTGAATAACCTTTTTAATTTCTTCAAATGCTTTATCTGTGTGTTCCTTGGCTTGTTCTGCATATTGCCTGATCTTGTTCCTGATGTCTTGAAGAGTTCTGTATATTAATCTTTTGTGTTCTGCATCCAGTAATTCCAGGAAGGCTCCTTCATCCAGAAGATCCCTTGATTCCCTGTTTTGAGAGCTTGTTGAAGCACTCATGGTCTGCTTCTTTATGATCTTTTTTTTTACAATGTCCCCCAATTCAGGTTTGTCTGATGTTTTCTTATGATTGAAATGAGTTTATGGATTTTGGGCAAGAAAATCACAGAGGTGATATGTCTTTCTCAGTGCATCCTATTGAGGGGTTCATTATGTCAATACGTCTTATCACTGGTGCTTTTTACTTTTATTTATTGTGGCTACAACAAAATATTTAATAACATATGTGGTTCACAATGTATTTCCTTCGGTCAGCTCTGGTCCACATCATTCACAGATAAAATAATAAGTGTGTGGCTTAAAAAGAGCATGTTTGCAATAGAAATATATGGATGTAAATTTTTGTGTTTTTATAGATCCTTTTTGATGTACTTTATCTTTTAATACTAATAATAGCTAATGTTTATTGAGAACTTACTCAATGCCAGACTCTTTTCTAGATATTTTACATGTGTTAAATCATTTAATTCTTATATAACCCAATAAGGTATCTACCTACCCATCTGTTACTGTGGAGTTGATTCCAACTCACAGAGACTCTGTATGACACAGTAGAGTTTCCAAGGCTGTAATCTTTATAGAAGCAGACTATCACGTTTTTCACCCAGGAGCAGCTGGTGGGTTCCTATCATTGACCTGTGAGTTAGGAGCTGGGGGCTTAATCACTACGCCATCAGAGCTTCCCCATAGATCCTCCTATTATCCCTGCTTTGCAGCTGAGGAAACTAGGGTTATAAGTTCCCCAAGATTCCAAATTTTCTTAAGCAGCATATTCAGGTATTGAGCACAACCAAAGAATTCCAAACCTTGGCCTTATAACCACTATTGTTGTTTTTGTTATGTGCCGTCAAGTAGGTTCTGACTCATCGCAACCCCAAATACAACAGAACAAAACGTTGCCTGGTCCTGTGCCATCCTCACAATCGTTATGCTTAAGCCCATTGCTGCAATCACTGTGTCAGTCCATCTTGTTGAGGCTCATCCTCTTTTTTGCTGACCCTCTACCAAGCATGATGTCCTTCTCCAGGGACTGATCCTTCATGAAAACATGTCCAAAATATGTGAGATGTAGCCTCGCCATCCTTGCTTCTAAGGAATATTCTGGCTGTACTTCTTCCAAGACAGATTTGTTCATTCTTTTGGCAGTCCACGGTATATTCGATATTCTTCTCCAAAACTACAATTCAAAGGTGTCAATTCTTCTTCAGTCTTCCTTATTCATTTTTCAGCTTTCACATGCTTTTGAGGTGATTGAAAACACCATGGCTTGGGTCAGGTGCACCTTAGTCTTCAAGGTGACATCTTTGCTTTTCAACACTTTAAAGAGATCTTTTGCAGATTTGCTCGTTGCAATGAGTCTTTTGATTTCTTGACTGCTGCTTCCATGGCTGTTGATTGTGGATCCAAGTAAAATGAAATCCTTGACAACTTCAATCTTTTCTCTGTTTGTCATGATGTTGCTTATTGGTCTAGTTGTGAGGATTTTTGTTTTATTTATCTTGAGGTGTAATCCATATTGAAGGCTGTGGCTTTTGATCTTCATCAGTAAATGCTTGAAGTCCTCTTCACTTTCAGCAAACAAGGTTGTGTTATCCACATAACACGGGTTGTTAATGAGTCTTCCTCCAATCCTAATATTGGCTTCTTCTTCATATAGTCCAGCTTCTTGGATTATTTGCTCAGCATACAGATTGAATAAGTAGATGAAATAATACAACCCCGACGGACAACTTTCCTGACTTAAAACCATGCAATATCCCCTTGTTCTGTTTGAATGGCTGCCTGTTGATCTATGTAGAGGCTCCTCATGAGAACAATTAAATCTTCTGTAAATCCCATTCTTCACAATGTTATCCATAATTTGTTATGATCCACACAGTTGAACGCCTTTGCACAGTCAATAAAACACAGGTAAACACCTTTCTGGTATTCTCTGCTTTCATTCAGGATCCATCTGACATCAGCAATGAAATCCCTGGTTCCACATCCTCTTCTGAATCTGGCTTGAATTTTTGGCAGTTTCCTGTTGATATACTGCTGCAGCCACTTTTGAATGATCTTCAGCAAAATATTACTAGTGTGTGATATTAATGATATTGTTCAATAATTTTCACATTTGGTTGGACCACCTTTCTTGGGAGTAGGCATAAATATGGATCTCTTTCAGTCAGTTGGCCAGGTAGCAGTCAAATTTCTTGGCATAGGTAAGCGGGCACTTCCAACACTGCATCAGTTTGTAGAAACATCTAAATTGGTATTCCATCAATTTCTGCAGCCTTGTTTTTCGCCAATGCCTTCAGTGCAGCTTGGATTTCTTCCTTCAGTATCATTGGTTCCTGATCATATGCTTCCTTCTGAAATGGTTGAAAGTTGACCAATTCTTTTTGGTATACTGACTCTGTGTATTCCTTCCATCTTCTTTTGATACTTCCTGCATCATTTAATATTTTCCCCATAGAATCCTTCACTTTTGCAACTCGAGGCTTGAATTTTTTATTCAGTTCTTTCAGCTTGATAGAAAAGGGGAAGAATGCACTCTGCGTTCTTCAAGCTGAAGGATAACCACTATCCTTTTTTTTAAGCTGGTGGATTCGAACTGCTGATCTTTTGGTTTGCAGCAGAGTTCTTAACCATTGTGCCACCAGGGTTTCTTTTAAAGCTACAGCATCATTTAATTCAAATTCCACAACTGTAAGCTCTCTTTTTAAACTTTTTTTTTTCCTACATTACATAGAGTAGGAGAATCGACATTTATTTATTAAGCTTCTATACACTGTTTTAAGAATTTAGTATACATTATCTCATTTAATCCTCACAGCAGTTCCAATTTAGAGATAAGAAAACTGAGTCTCAAAAAATAGCAACTGGCAGAGGCTGGGATTCACACATTTGACTCCATATTTTTTTCATTATACTCACATATTCTCCAGTTGGCTCAGCTGCATAAGTGTTTCCTTTTAGCAGCTTCTTATTATTTATTGACTTTGAGAAATCAGTGCTCAGGTATACATATATTATCTATTGACAGCAATTCAGCATATCAGTGGTTTTAAGGTAATTGATAACGGCCCTGATGTACCTTTTCAGGGAAAGAGTATCATTTAAGTATAAAGTACAATATTGGTTAGGTTCCAAATGTGGAAAACTTAATCATCTGTGTAAGGGATATAGGGTAAGTCTTAGTTATCCCAGACATCTAATACAGAAAATGAAGCATTTTAACTGTTTGTAATCATCTGGGCTAATTCCCTTATCAAGTAGTACAAATACTTGACATTCATAGCAAAGGAAGTGATATCAAAATGGAGGTGCATGTTGCTGGAAACACATTCCGTCGCTTCCATCGTGTTAGCCAATACCCACTCCAGTGGATTTTCTTCTTTAACAAAAGAGTAGAACTTCACTTCACTTCCCAAGGATGAGCTGCTTAGTGAAGGCAGGCAGAAGCGTGGCCCAGATGGAATATTCCATAATTCTACATAGATATGCAATTTTTTCTATTTGTTCAATTGAGTTGCCTCAAAAAAAATGAGGCCATTGAAAAGAGGCATAAGAAGTTAAATATCCTTGCAGAAATTGGAGGTGTCTCATATTAATAGGTATTAAAAAGGAAAAATAAATTATTTCTAAGTGTTTTCTTCTCTGTCCCAAGATTCCTTTACATCTCAGTCTTCTACAGTTCCTGAACATCGCCACTAGGGGGTGCTGCTGAATTATGCTTAACTCACAAAACCCACGGCTGTGCAAGAGCTTTCGTTCCTTTTCTGCAGAAAAACTATGAACTGACTCCATAGGCATGCATGCAACATGAAGTAAGGGGCAGGATTTTTTTTTTTTTTTTTTGGAACAGTTTGTTGTACAGGCCCAGAGAACAAACATACCCACTAATCTCTATGTGGATTTTTAAAACACTAGTGAATTCCCATATTGTCACAGAAGCAAACAACTTCACCAAGAAGAGGACAAATTGTGTGATTCTTGTCCCTTGAATTGTTCATTTGAAAGAATTTTGTGTTCAGATTGATGATGACTACCTGAAAAACTTAAAATGTCCATTTTTGTATTGTTTTATTTTGGAGGGCTGTGGGAAAGCTTTCATACAGAGGTTTGAGAGGGAAACCGAGATAGCCCTGGAGGATGGCAGTATCCCAGTGAGGGCAAGAAAGGCAGTGGAAATTGCTGTGTGTCTTCCAGGCCCACCTTGGCCCCATTCCCACATCCCCGAACGGCAAACACTCATCACTTCCATCCTGCAAATCTTGCCTGGCCAACAGTGGATCTCTGCTCCAAAGAGCAAGTTAAGGAACTGGAAACAAAATTGTTTATCTCCACATACAGGAAGGAAACAAAAAGAGTTGGCAAACGATAATGAGAACAAAGCAACATCTGTGTGGCCCCCACCCCCACCCCCACCTACTGGAATAGGTCATGAACCACCTGAAGAGAATGGACAGTCAGGATGCAGGTATGCCCCAATCTGTTGTGAACTTATGTTCTCAAAGTGCACATGTTTGCAGTTGACAGCCATTAAGGGTGGTTAGAGTGCTAGGCCAGCCAACCAAAGCTCATTCAATCCATAGGCTGGACTGTAGCACTGGCAGAGAAAACTAGCTGGCACAGAGCACTTGCTACGTACCAGTCTCTTGGAGAAGTTCCTTCCATACGTTACCTTATTTTACTCTTGAAGCAACTGCAAAATCACTTCTTCAAGAATTACCCAGTTAGGCCAAGCTTCACAGATTAAGGAGGGCACAGCCTTCCTCAAGAATATCCTAACTTCAGATGCCAGCCTTGAGCCACTACCCCCTCAGGTTCCATAGGTAACTAGAATGACTCACAGAACTCAGGAAAGCACTATACTTATGATTAAAGTTTTATTGTAGCAAAAAAAGGACACAAATTAGAACCAGCCAAAAGAGACCCACAAAGTGAGGTCTAAACCAAACCAGTTGCCGTTGAGTTGATCTCGACTCATAGCGACCCTATAGGTCAGAGTAGAACTGCCCCATGGAGTTTCCAAGGAGCTCCTGGCAGAGTTTCCAAGGAGCTCCTGGCAGATTTGAACTGCCAACCTTTTGGTTAGCAGCCATAGCACTTAACCACTAGGCCACCAGGGTTTCTGGAGGGTCTCAAGTGCGAAGTTTCCATGTCCCCTCTCCATTCAGTTAGGACACGTCACCCTTCAACACATCAGTGTACCACCAATCAGAGAAACTTGCCTGAGCTTCGGTGTCCAGACTTTTTATTGGGGTTTCATTACATAGGTAAGATTGATTTAATCATTAGTCACTGGGGTTTTATTGCTTAGGCATGACTGCTTTAATCAGTAGCCATTTGACTGAACTCAATCTCCAGCCCTGTTCCACTCTAGGTGGGTCTTTCTGGAATGGTCTGCCTGACCATGAGTCATCTTATTAACACAAAACTATCAGGTGTGGTCTAGAGCCCTCCATAAATAACAAAGACAAAGACACTGTAATTACTCCTTACTTGGGAAATTCTAAGGGTTTAGAAGCTAGTTCTCAGAAACCAGGGACAAAGACCATATTCTTTGGATAAGGTTAATTTTTCACTCCACAGCAACCCTTTAAGGTGAGAATTACTACGCCCATTTTACGGATAAAAATTAGCGTCTAGAGAGTTTGTAATAACGTGCCCAAAGTCACACAGCTAGTGTGGTATGGTGGAACAAGAATTCAAAGCTAGGCCTGCTGAATTCAAAGCCTGCATCATATTTTTAAGCAAATAACATGCACCTCTGTGTTTGTTTGCCACAGCAGGTATTTTTGTAAGCAGCTATGCCAATTTTTTTATAACAACGTGTGAAAGAGGATTGGCATGACAACGAGTGAGGGTGCCTGGGGGAGTAGGGGAGGGTGGGAGGGGTTGGCAAATAAACACAAAAGACGTGCATTATTTATGCAAAAATATGGTACTCTTTTGGCTTTACCCAGTTGTATTTATTGGGGACTTTTAGTGTACCCGCTACAATTCTGTGTGCATCAAAAGCATCATCTCATTTACAGCCCATGATAGTCCATCCTGTAGAGACGGGTACCGTTATTATTCCATTTTAAAGATGAGGCAACTGAAACACAGAGAGGTTAAGAAACTTACTCAAGGTCACATAGCTCGGAAGTGATGGAACATGGATTCAAAGCCACATCATGGGATCCCAGAACTGTTGCTGTTAAACAAATGGCTATACAAGTGACCCTCACGACCCCTGAGCAGGTTTTCGGGCACTGGCCAAGTTACAAAACCTCAGACCAAAGATCTTGATTGCAAAGAGGAAAAGGGTTTGCTCTCCCTGTATGGGACATGAGATTAAGTAACACTTGTTTGGAACTGTGAGCCAGGGGCAATGTTTAGTGCTTTATGTATGTCCCTCAGGATAGGAAGAGAGCTGTAATTATTGTCATGCTCAAGTGGGAAGACTTGTGACAGAAAGCATACTTAATCCGAGGACAAACAATTAATAAGCAGCATAGGCAGGACTGAAACATAACATCTGTTTAACTTAGAGGGATTTCCCCGAAGTGTTATTGAATGAGAAAAACAAAAAGCAAAACATATATACAATGTGCATATGGCTAGAATTACATTATTGTAGAGACAAATATAGAAGGATACATATTATGTTGTTAGTCTGGATCATAGGGGAAGGGGTCATAAGGATGGAAAACGTATAAACATCACACATTTATACATCTATGAAATTAGGCGTTTCTGTAAGTATAAACAAACAACAACAACCAAAAAAAAACCAAACCCATTGCTGTCAATTTCGACTCATGGTGACCCTATAGTAGAACTGCCCCATAGGGTTTCCAAGAAGCGGCTGGTGGATTTGAACTGCTGACCTTTCTGTTAGCAGCTAAGCTGTTAACCACTTCGCCACCAGGGCTCCTCTGTAAGTATATGTGCATATAAAAACCTTACAAAACTTACAGAAAAATTTTAAAAATTAATTAATGGACATTTGGTAAAATGCAATATCTATTTCTAATAAAAGCTTTCAGCACTCTTTTTCAAATTATGGATTGTGTCCTCCTAGTGAGAAGTAGCATTATTTTTAAGATTAAACCTCTAGGTGGGTGCAAATTAAACTCAAGAACAAGCCTGGGAATCTACCTATCATTCTCTATTTAGTTAACATCATTTTAGAAGTCCTGATTAATGCAATAAGACAAGAAAAATAGTTAAGAAGTGAACACTTTAGAAAGACAAAATTACAGATGATTGTGATATAAAAGAAAAACATGTATCTATACATCAACACAACACTGCCTCCACACAACACAGGACCACCCCTGAACACCACTTTTAAATGGGTGAAATGTACCATTGGGACCATTTACCTCCCCGACTACCTACCGTCTACTAGTTTACGTCTCCTCATGCCTCGTGCTATTACATTTCCTTAAACCCCCAAATTATAACCGTCTTCTTTCCTTCCCTACCCGTAGCCAAAGCTCTCCTCTCCACTGATGCTACTAGTTGCTATGGAGTTGATTCTGACTCATGGCAACCCCATGTGTGCAAAGTAGAATTGCTCCACAGGGTTCTCAACGCTGTGACCTTTGGAAGCAAATCTCCAAGCCCATCTTCCGAGGTGCCCTGGCTTTGAATCCAGAGCTCAACCATTTGCACGACCCAGGGACACCCTTCTTCCTCACGGGGGTGGATAACCATTAAAATCCTCAAACTGTTCCAAATGTGTTAATTTATGTTTTAAAACAAAATGCTTGCTAAACTTGATTAGGTGTTAATTAATAAAATTTTAGTCAATGAAACAAAATGAATTTTCAAATATACAGCTAAAAGTCAGGTTGGACACCAGACAGGAGGAATTGTCCTTGCTAAAAAGTCTGGCTTCAGAGTCAGTTCCGGGTAATTCCTGTTTTCATACCTTCTGCTCTTCCTTTGCCTCTGAACCCACAGATTCTCTAAAAGTTTCAGGTAATTTTTAAAAGTGAGTTCTGGGGCAGCAGCAGCAGCAGGAAGCAGTGACTAGGGAGACTAGGATTGACAATGATGGGGGCCGTGGGAGTGGATCGTTTCTCTGCAGAAATATATAGGTGAAAGGAGATTCAAAAAGTAAGGAAGATGTGGAACTTTAACACACCAGGTGTTGAGGGTGATAAGGAAAATATATATTCTCACACATATGCACAAGGTCTGTGTGTGTATGCTACACATAACACAAATAATTACAAGTATTAAAGGTCAAGCATGTAGCTAAAGAAAATTTAAAAATTACAATCAGATTCTAATCTTCCGGAGAGGAAAAAAAAAAAAGTACCTTCCCCATAAGAAGTATGAGAGAATCAGACTTGTCAGTGGACATACACTTTCAAACTTCTGAAAGAAAGTTCTTTTCAGCTTACATAGCCTTAGGCACCACCACCCATTTGTCATACTGCAGTGCCTTGTGTGTTGCTATGATGCTAGAAGCTATGCTGCTGATATTTCAAATACTAGCAGGGTCACCCATGGTTGACAGGTTTCAGAAAATCTTCCAGAGGAAGACAGACTAGGAAGAAAAAAGACCTGACTAATTACACTTCCAAAAATTAGTCAGTGAAAACCCTATGGATCACAATAGAATATTGTCTTGTCCAGTTACCAATGATCATGAAGATGGCACAGGACCAGGCAACATTTCATTCTGTTAGAGCCAACTTGGTGGCAACTAACAACAACAATCCTTAGTCAAGTGTGAGGCCTAAGCAAAGACACGTTCAGTCTTGCAAGGGACTAAATTATTGCCTCCCACACACCCTTTCTTAAGAATTTGCTCGAAGATATGCCCTAACCCATTACCCTTTGCCATTGAGTTAATTCCGACTCATGGCAACCCTATAGGACAGAGTAGAACTGCCCCATAGGGTTTCCAAGGAGCACCTGATGGATTCAAACTGCCAACCTTTTGGTTAGCAGCCATAGCTCTCAACCACTAAGCCACCAGCGTTTCCAAAGATATGCCCTAGGAAAATAAAAATGTGTCCTTAATTTCCTGAGAGGTAGCATGAGAGTCAAAGATCAGGCTCTGGGTCCTGAAATTACTCCCTACAGAGCCCAAAGCTCTGACACAACTGCCAGGGCTCCCAGCGGTGAGTGATGACAATAGAGTGGGTGAAATTGCAACTACTGTCCTCATTTCAAAGAGGGACGCTCCACTTGGAACTGCTTTTTATTGTGGTTTCCGTGGAAGGCTTCAGTTGAAGAAGGGATTCTGCAGCTTTGAAGCATTTGGAACCTCCAATTGGACAACACTCCATGAGCCCATGAACACAGGCAAGTCTGATCAAACAATGCCATTTGTTGAAATGTGCAATGCCAGAGCTCCGTTTCTGCTGACTGTATCATAGCACCCTTCATCAAGACGGAAAAAGCTTTCAGAGATGGGCCACAATTTCTCTCAGCTCAACTTGAGTCTTTCTCTTTAGAGTTTACTTTCTGAGAGCTGAAATCTTCTGAAAGACAGGAAAGAACAATAGGTAGTGTTATGGATTGAATCGGGTCCCCCCAAAATATGTGTTGTAAATCTTAACCCTAACCCTATACCTGTGGTTAAGGAGCCCTGGCTGCACAGTGGTTAAGTCTCAGCTGCTAACCAAAAGATAGGTGGTAGAAACCCACCAGTCACTCCGCAGGAAAAAGAGTAGTCTGCTTCCATGAAGATTATAGCCTTGGAAACCTATGGGGCAAGGTTTTGGGAATTCCATTTGAAAACAGAGTTTTCTTTTTTGTGTTAAAGAGGAAATATTAGTGTAGGGTATGTCTTAAATCAATCTCTTTTGAGCTTCAGAAAAGCAGATTAAGCAACCAGCAAGCAAGCAGAGATGGGGAAGATAGATGCTAAAACATATGAGATCTCCAAGGAACCAAGAAATAGAAGCTGAGAAGAGACTGCACCTTCCCCTAGGGCCAACAGAAAGAGAAAGCTTTCCCCTAGAGCCAGAGCCCTGGTTAGGACTTCTAGCCTCCTAAGCTGTGAGAAAATAAATTTCTGTTTATTAAAGCCACCCGCTTGTGGTATTTCTGTTATAGGAGCACTAGATAACTAAGACATGTAGGAATCAGGAAACCTGGTTTCTAATTCTAATTGCATTATTTTAAACGAGACAGTTAACCTACGTAGACCTTCATTTCTTTACTTGCACAAATGGAAAGTTGGAGAACATTTTTGACTCAAAAAAGAACGAAACAGAATGTCATTGAGAGCAAGAGAAACCCTGCTATGATTCTAAGTCCAACATTGTGAAACTGTATAATTTTTAAGTAATAATATTAGGTACTTCACTCTACTGAAAATAAGGAAAAAGAAAACTCCGGGTTCTCCACAGCTGTGGCTGGCCTGCCTGCAGAATATTTGCCAGTTTATATTAGGATGAACAAAGTAATCATGAAATAACTCAAGTCAATGAAACATTTAAAATGCAGTAGCACAATCTACTAATAAATAATAAACGGAGAAAAGATTGATGTCAAGGATTTCGTTTTACTTGGATCCATAATCAAAACCTATAGAAGTAGCAGTCAGGAAATCAAATGATATATTGCACTGGGCAAATCTGCTGCAAAAGACCTCTTTAAAGTGTTCAAAAGCAAAGACGACACTTTGAGGACTAAGGTGTACCTGACCAAGCCATATTTTCAATGGCCTCAAGTGCATGTGAAAGATTGACAATGAATAAGGAAGATCGAAGAAGAATATGATGCCTTTGAATTATGGTGTTGGTGAAGAATATTGAATATACCATGGACTGCCAGAAGAACAAACAAGTCTGTCTTGAAAGCAATACAGCCAGAGTGTTCCTTGGGAGCGAGATGTCAAGACTTCATTTCACGTATTTTGGACATGCTATCAGGAAAGACCAGTCCCTGGAGGACATCAAGCTTGGTAAAGTAGAGGGTCAGCGAAAAAAGAGGAAGACCCTCAACGAGATGGATTAACAAAGTGGCTGCAACAATGGGCTCAAATGATTGTGAGAATGGTACAGAACCTGGCAGTGTTTCGTTCTGTTGTACATAGGGTCACTATGAATTTGAACTGACTCGACGGTACCTAACAACAACAAGAAGCTCAATCTATGGGTAGTGTCATTCTTTTGTATGTTCTAAACACATTCTTATAAGTCCATGGGGTCACTGCTAATTTATAAACCCCCCCCAAAAAAACCCGTTACTGTCCAGTCGATTCCGACTCATAGCAGCCCTATAGGACAGAGTAGAAATGTTCCATAGGGTTTCCAAGGAGCGTCTGATGGATTTGAACTGCCAACATTTTGGTTACCAGCCATAGCTCTTAACCACCACGCCACCAGGGTTTAGAAATTTCAAGGGCACACACGGTGATTTAAAAATCACACTTGAACTTCAAAAGTCATCAAAATGTTTGTTATAGATAATTGGAATGATTCTCCAAAGGTTACGTAGCCCAGCCTCAATGTCTAAAATGTGGAAGATATGTGCCGACTGGCCCAATGTTCCACGGGGACAAAAACCCCAATCTGGGTCTCAGTAGGCTCTTTCAAGACTAATAACTGTTCAGTTTCAGGCATTCTTTCTTGTTGTTGAACCAAATCCTCTGTGATTTTAACCCAGTTCTTCTTATTTTGGCCACCAAAAATATTTAAGTTTCATGCCCTTTACATTATAACCTCTTTATCTCTGTGGATTGATGTTAAGACTCCAAGATAAGCAATCCAAGTCTTTCAAACTATTTTCAACATCTTTCACCACCCCAACAGTTTTCTAATTCCTAACAGATAAAGGAGTTAAGGAGACAAGCTCATCAGATAAACTAAACATGGAGCTACAGGAAGAGTAAATGGTAGATGAGACTAGAAAAGAGTAGAGATACAGGTAAGGTCAAGCTAGAGCAAAAAAACCAAACCAAACCCGTTGCCATTGAGTTAATTTTGACTCACACTGACCCTATAGGACAGGGCAGAACTGCCCCATAGAATTTCCAAAGAGCACCTGGTGGATTTGAACTGCTGACCTTTTGGTTAGCAGCCATAGCACTTAACCACTATGCCACCAGGGTAGAGCCCCCAAAACATGGTAAAATCCTCTAGTATAGCTTTCACCTATTTTTGCATTTCAAAGTGAATTTTCAAAAAAATAAATTTAATCAATGCAGGGCTTTCTTAGCTTTTCATTTCACCAAGTAATAACTTTAATTTTTTCAAAAAAGATCCTGGTATAACCTGGAGTAACAAATTTGTAGAAAGAAAGGACCTATTTGACACCAAAAAGGCAGAAAGGCTGTATTCTTAAAGTAATGACAATTCTTTAAATTGAATTTTAAAATGCACTACATCGCCATATTGTTCTCAGTTCACTACAGATCAGTGAGATTTTGTCAAAGGAAAATACTCTTCCTCCTAAACCTGGTGTTTGAGATCCACAAGATTTCTCCATTGTGAGCACTAAATCAAACAGAAGGGCCCAAGGAGCTGCTGGCACCTGTAGCTCTGCACAGTGAGGAGCCATCTTAGATGAACTCCCATCAGAAAGCTATTGTTTTTGCCAAAAGGACCAAACGACCAATCTTCACCACGCTTCTGGGGTGATACAATTGATTTTCACATATTGATCTTGTATCCTGTAGCCTTTCAGAGCTTGTGTATCAGCTCTAATCATTTTCTGTCAATTCTTTAGGGTTTTCTATATAAAATCATATCATTTGCAAATAGAATGTTGTACTGGATAGAACCTCCAGCACAATGTTGAAAGCAGACATCCTTGTCTTGTTCCTGATCATGGGAGGGGGCGAACATTGTCCTACCATTAAGTATGTTCTTGGCTGTAGATTTTTCTTAGATGACTTTATCAGGTTGAGGAAGTTCCTTCTATTCCTAGTTCTTTGAGATGATCTATTGAGATGATGCTTTATTCTATTAATATGGTGCATTACATTGATTTACTCTTGTATGTTGAGCCAACCTTGTATTCCCATAACACATCCCATTTGGTCGTGCTGTGTAATCCTTTTTATATGTTGCTGGATTCAGTTTGCATGTATTTTGTTGAAAATTTTTGTGTATATATCCATAAGGGATGTTGGTCTATAGTTTTCTTGTGGTGTCTTTGGTTTTGATATCAGGGTAATATTAGCCTCATAGAATCAATTTGGAAGCACCATTTGGGGAGATAGAGGCAAGAAACAATGGACAGAGCAACACAAAACTCCCAAAATGAGACAGAAAAATAAAGAGAAGTTGTGCCTCATTGAACAACTAATGGCAGCAGGTATTTTGCACACTATACTATAAACAAATGTATTTTCAGAAAATAAGAATTTTGTGCAGTTGGCTAGAAGGGCCTAGATACAAGGAAATGACAATCCTAGCGCAGAAAACGTCCACTGCAACCTGATGGCTAAAAGTCTTATTAATTCCTAATGGGGAGAAATTCAAGTTTAATATCACAGCCCCAATGCATACTATTTATTATTTGTTCAATATAATTATGAGTTAGCGGCATAGGAAAAAAATGTTTAAAACTTTTATTCTATAGTCACAGTTCAGTTGTTTCCAGTCAATGTAAATGTCTCTCCATTACCTGTTCTCTCTTCTTTTCCAGTAATAGAAAGTGTGTCTGAACATATAACCACCCAGCCACAGACTACATTTCTCAGCCACCCTTGTAACTGTGAGTGGCCATATGACTAGGTTCTGGCCCGTAGAAAGTGACATGTAACTTACAGGTCATATCCATAAAAAGATAGGAATATGATCTTCCCTTCCCTCTTTCCACTTCTTGCTAGTTGAAATACGGAAGCGATGGTGGAAGTTAGAGTAGCCATCTCAGATCACAAGACAGAAGCACATGTAAAGGACGGCAGCCCAAGAACTCCAGAACCCAACAAACCCAACATAATAGAGCTTCTTGGACTGTTTCGTGCTGACCATTAAGCGAGAGAGAAATAAATTTTCATCTTGTTTCAGCCACTACTATTTTGCCCTTTGTTACAGCAGACAAACTAGTATCATAACTAATACAATCTTTGTCTTAAATTCCTCATTAAAAAAACAACCAAACTAACAACAACAAAAAAAATCCTCCTCCAGATATCGTTGAAGACAGATATTTTTATCTAACAGCCTGCAACCTTCAATTGTCACCATTTTGATACTACAAAACGAATGAACAAAAAAAGCAGATAAGTAATATCCTTTATAGAGCATTGCCTTATTATTGTTGTTAGGTGCTGTCAAGTTGATTCTGTCTCATAGGGACCCCATGTGACGGAATAGAATTGCCCCATGGGGTTTTCTTCGTCTGTAATCTTTATGGGGCAGATCACCAGGTCTTTCTCCAGCAGAGTGGCTGGGTGAGTTCAAGTTGCATGTTGGGTTTAAACCACCAACCTTCCACTTAGCAGACAAGCAATTAACTGTTGCACCACAAACGTTCCTTTAACACTGCTTTTAAATGGTTTGTTTCTGCCACTTATTTCTCTCTTCTCACTCATCCTTGAGCACACTTCCCATTCCTTCACCAGAATTGCTTTTATCAGGATCAACAATCACCAGAATTGCTTTTATCAGGATCAACAATCACCTACATGTAACTAAATTCAATGGTTAATTCTCAGCCCTTGTACTTGGCCTGTCAACATCTGACATACTTGTATATTTTCTCCTCTTCGAAACACTTCACTTGGTTTACAGAACTCCTCATTCTCCTGGACTTCCTCTATCCTGTGCAGCTGCTCTTTCCAGTCTCCTCTTCATCTCCCCTAACTTGGGTTATTAAAGTGCTCCTGAGTCCTTGGAAAGCTTTTTTCTATCTCCATTCACTTCCTTGGCAATACCTCTCATCCAGTCTATAGCTTCAAATCCCATCCAGATACTACAACTTCCAAACTTGTATTTCCAGCCCCCTAGAGCATAAGTCCCATGTGGCAGGGATCATTGTCTGCTTCTTCTCTGCTACATTTCCAGGGCCTAGAACTGAGCTTGCCACATATCAGCGCAGCAAATTAACATCCGTTGAATGAATGAATAAATAACTGGAAGTTGCTTTACTTCATAAATAATCTTTTTTAAGTACTTAGTATTTACCTTCCCCTTGAAAGTCTTACTACAGGGCAAGGAAAATCCATATCCTTGCTCAGCGCATCAAGCATATGCACAATAAATTTCAATTATAAGTTCCTTGTGGCACAGCCAAGCTGTGTTTCACTCTCATTACTCTTGGCCAGATATGCACAGGCGATGATGACAATGTTCTGAGATGATTTAAGAATTTATAACACTGCAGAATATGTAATGATATGCCAATGTCAATAACAGGCTTAAAGGAAATGCTTGCTTATTAGTATTCAGCTCCTCATGTCTGAATTCTAATCCCCCCCAAAAACCCTATCCAGCTTTTATGGCCATAACAATGCTCAAAGACTAGCAGCACTTCCAAAGGGTGTTTACAGGGCCTGCTTTGCTTCCAGGTATAGTTAACAATCAGTTACACTCAGTGGGGCACTTGGGTACATGTGTCTAATTAGAAGTGTTATCAGTTCAATGCAGGCTCTCTTAGCCCTAATACAACCTGTGCTTGCCCAAAATTGGGCCAGGAAGTACAATTAGCTTTTCCTCTTTAAAACCATGCTGTGTGAAGGAATTTAATTTCTTGGGTGTGTTTGTTGAAATGTCTCTGAGTGAGCAGCTCAAGGTGAGTGGCTCTTTGTGTGTTTTTCTGTGTGGCAGTGTACTTCTGTGTGTGTGAGTTTGTGACAAGAAAGCATGCTTGTGTCTAGGTTCTGAAAATACTTTGTTCAGATCTCCGGAGGAAAAAGAAAAGCTGATCATTACCAGTTGACCTATTTGTAAACAGACAAAGCGGAACCTTCAGGAGAAAATATACTTCCCATCTAGGAACTGAACTTCAGAGAAACTCTTTGGCAGATCATTGTCAACACTTTAATTTAGCAGTGTAGACCCACCTCTCACATCTTAGAGAAGTACAGAGGATAAAGACAGGTCATAGCATGGACCCAGCTGACCGCCTACTCAATATCCATTTTCCCCTTCTTCCTTCTAACAAAACTCAGTTTTTGTTTGGATACCCAACCCTGCCCTTCAGGCAACTCAGGGAAAAGTTGACCCCATTCTCAGCTCTAGAGGTGGATTGTGACTCATTTAAGGCAGAAATTGGCAAACGTTTTCTGTAAAGGGTTAGATAGTGAATATTTTAGTGTTTGCAGGCTACATGTGCCCCTTCACATATTGTTTCTTTTGTTGTTGTTTGTTTTTGTTTTTTATATTCTTTAAAAATGTAAAAACTTTTCTTAACTTATGAGCCATACAAAAATAGGCCACAGGCTGCATTTGGCCCACAGGACGTAGTTTACCCAACACCTTTAATAACCAATCATAATAACTCCATTCCCCTTGTCAGTAATTGCTGTGAAAGGGAGCATGTTAACCATTTCCAGCCAATGAGATATGAAGGGAAATCTGCTGAGGATTCTTGGGAGAAATTCTCTCATCTCTGCAAGAAACTACTTTCGCCATTTTGCCACCAGTCTGAATACGAACCCATGCTCAGACGAGGCAGAGCCAGGAGAACTAAAACCAGAGCCATAACTGCACCATGCCTGTAGCCCACCCAGGGATGGATTACCCAATATGCAAGGTACACAAAGATGTGAAGAAACCCATGTGAAATAGTGCGCTACAGATTAATAAGTAAACACAATAAGCCAGTGTGTAACTTGCTTACTGTAAGCCCATGTGCACCTTGCTTAATGATTAATCCACCCCTGACACCCACCTCTGAACATACTGATATGTGAGATAATAACTTTTGTCACTGTTTAAGTCAGTTTGAATCAGTATTTTCAGTTACCTGCAGCTGAAAGCATTCTAATTGGTCCAAATAGTGAGGAGTTCAGGGCTGATGAGAGGAGGAGACAAAGAGAATAATTGGAAAGATAAGATGGCAGATGTTTCCTCACACTCTTAGATACCCTGGGCTTCCCTTTATCTTCTTCTTCTCATATCTCAGATTTCAATTTTTAAAGAATAATATGAATGAATGTTAATTATTTTAGTTTTGAAAACCATAGGACTTTAGAGTTGAACAAGACAGTAGAGATAAGTGCGACGGCTGCTAACCAAGAGGTTGGCAGTTCGAATCCGCCAGGCTCTCTATCGGGCAGTTCTACTCAGTATGAGTAGAATCGACTCAATGGCAGTGGGTTTGGTTTTTTTGGTTTCATTGCAATTCCTTCACACAGGGGATGAGAATACGGAGCCCAGAGAGAAGTAATTTGTCCCTAAGAAAACAGCTTCTTGATGGCAGAGATGCTTTTAGAAACCGGGCCTATAATTCAAGTATATACACTGGAACAAGTGATCTAGTGTCTACACACTAGAAAAAATGATCCAAGGCCTACACACATGGTCTCCCAACAATGCTTATCAAGAAAACCTAGAGAGCAAGGTTTCCCTTTGAACATCAAGAGATTTTGTGATGTCTGGGCATAAAATCACTACATCTGTCATCACCGTATTTCTAGGATTTCTGGATCTAAGTAAAAAGGAGGCAGGCGTGCAGGCACGACCTCCAATGCAATGTCTTTGACAACTGCCCCTGGCTCAGAGCTATGGGGATTGTGATGCCAGGGGAAAAGAGCTGCCAAGGTCTCTTTGCTCAGACAGTTTTGGGAGTTAGGAAAGAAGGTGGGTAAATTAAAGGTAAAATGACAACCTCATTTATAGCAAAATCTGAAATATAAATTCTGGCATTTAAGAATATAATGGAAAAAAGAGTAAAAAGGTAAGAGATGGCTTAGAGAAATTTACTCTTAAATCATAAAGAGGATTATGAAAATTCAGAGTATTTGTGAGCAGTCTTTGTGGTTTTTCTAGAAAGCAGGAGTCCCCAAGTTTTGGTGACAAGGAGCCACTTTTCATTCCCCCAGCGTCTTGCGCTCACAAGTAGAGTGGAGCAAGGAGGGAGAAAAGCTGTAATTGAAAATTGGGGGGAAGGAAGCTTTTCCTTGCTGATTGGAATTTTTGGCGAACAACATAGCTCTCTGCTGGTAGTTGTAAGATGTTAGAGTTTCACCATTAAAGATGCATGGTTGAGGTTCATTGGCACCAACAACCTAATATTCTTGTAAGTTTTCAAAAGTAAAAAATAACGGGAAGAAAAAAATGAGAAGGAGCTCTATGGAACTCACATAAAGTATTAAGATTTCCAGAAATTAGAAGTAATGTCAGCACATTCTAATGGGAAATGAAAGACAGATGAGGAACTTGCTCTTTAAATATATTAAGAAAGGGTTCTTGGTAATGAAGGTTCTATTTATGGACTTTGATGAAATGTCCTCTGGAACTTTTGGGTGTCGAGCAGGAATTATTTTTAGGTAAAGTACATTTTGCAATTTCACTGCCTGGACTGCATTTTCGGTCAATATTCAGACCATCAAATGGATTACATAGCCTATGGATAACACAGCCTAGGGAGTCCACACACAGGAAGGAAGGAGACTTAACCATTATTTGAGAATGCGATGCTATGGCTTGTGCTAACACCAATGTTAGGGAGAGCACCCAACCATATCGAAAGTGTAACACACCTGAGCAGCAATATCCTGTTTTTTAAAAATTACATTAACAGAGGTCGGTTAATTACCACTCTTCAGATATCAGATCTGGTTACACCCTTCTGAGGCTGACAGCATTCTTCTAACCAAAGAATGTACCTGGAAACCCTCCAAAGAGGGTCATGTGACCCCCATCCTACCTGACAACTCATCTTCTCACCTCCTGCCAGACCAAAAAAAGTGAGATGTGGTTCTCATTCTCAAGGCCACAGAAGTGTCACCTTGTTTGCCTGACCTCCGTCAGAACTGTGGCAAGGCATAGAAAGATTGGAAGTAAAATATCTGAAATTGGGTTGCAAATTAAGAGACCCAAGTAAAAATGCTCAGTGTTTGCTTACAGTCCAGGCCATTGCAAGAAACTGAATTATTACCACCTCAGCAGGGTTAGCTTCTCAAGATCCTTCAATGCAGAGTGCCTTCTTACCACCACCATAACACCAAGGCTCACAAGGAGTGATGCAGACCCTAGGAAAGGGAAGAGAGGATGGTAAGGGGATCAGGAACCTTGACTGATGGTTTTCCAAGCCAGATTATTACATTAAAATATATATAATATATATTTTAACCAAAGAGAAGAAGTGTTTTATTTTTGTTTATTTGTTTTTTGTTGTTGTTTTACAAAAAATAAATGCTGTGGGATTTGGAGACATGATAGTATAAACAGTTTAGCGACAAAATAAAGTATCCTCTGAGTCCTGACTACTTAAAACACTTAAACTGAAGAGGCCAAAGACATTATTATATTTAGGCCTCACAACAACATTGGTTGGTAGATGTAATCAATTCCTCTATCTTTTATAAAAGAGAAGAAAGTGGGACTTAAACAAATAAAACAACCTGCCTAGCGGTAATTAAGAAGCCTGCCTGGGATTTAAGCCTGACCTTCTGATTTCAGAGGGTTTATCCTTTCTAGTTTATAATGAAACATTTCTTCTAAACTGAGAAAGGTGAGGGGAAAGGAAGAAAAAATATATATAGGAAAAATTTTAAAGGCGTTTGTTTCTTTTAACCTTTTTTTCTTTCCATTTTTTGTACAATATCTTTTTAAATCTAGCTGTATACTTGGAAACAGCTAATATGCATATATATAGCACTCAACTACTAACCAAAATATTGGTGATTTGCACCCACCCAGAGGCACCTCAGAAGACAGGCCTGGTGATCTGCTTCCAAAAGGCCACATCCTTGAAAATGCTATGGAGCTTTTCTACTCTACACACGTGGGGTCACTATGAGTCAAAATCAATTCAACAGCAACTGGTTTGGTTAGGTTTGGTTTGAATAATATGCATATACAGTCATGCATTGCTTAACGTCCCCAACACATTTTGTGAAGTAGAACGTCATGTGATTTGGACGTTATGTGAACATGCCTAAATCACAAGCAACAGCATTCACTGATTTTCCACCTGCACGTTGTTTAATAAACTTTGCTTTCACTTCCGAATTGATCCTTTTCCTTTGCCTCTTGTTGCTTCTATCACTAACACTGGTTTTGCTGTGTTTAGAAGCCATGATGTACTTCACAGTAATATTTTCAAAAGAAAATTAATGAGAAATAATGCTACAACACTCGAGAGACATGCAATACGTGAGATTGGATGTTATTGCCTACAAGTTGAAACATACACTGTTATACAGTAAACTTTTTATTTGTAAGTACAGAAAGTTCATAATGAAATGATAGAAAGTACAGTACATTCATAAGCCAGTAACATAGGTGTTTATTAAGACTATCAAGACATATATTATAGGTAATATATGCACTGTATACATGAAGCTGAAGAAAATTAAAACAAGTTCATGAGAGCCAAAGTACAACCCTGAGTATATTCCACCTGATTTTAGAGACTATCTCAAGAACAAATTTGACGTATTGAACACCAGTGACCAAAGACCACACGAGTTGTTGGATGACATAAAAGACATCATACATGAAGAAAGCAAAAGGCCATTGAAAAGTCAAGAAAGAAAGAAAAGACCAAAATGGATGCTAGAAGAGACTCAAACTTGCTCTTGAACGTACGGTAGTTAAAGTGAATTAAAGAAATGATGAAATAAAACAGCTGAGCAGAAAATTTCAAAGGGAAGCTCGAGAAGGCAAAGTAAAGTATTATAACAAAATGTGCAAAGACCTGGAGTTAGAGAACCAAAAGGGAAGAACACATTCAGATTTCTCAAACTGAAAGAAGTGAAGAAAAAATTCAAGCCTAGAGTTGCAATTTTGAAGGATTCTATAGACTCGACAGCACACAACAGCAACAGCAAATGGACAAAATATTGAACGACAGAGGAAGCACCAAAAGAAGATGGAATACACAGAGTCACTGTACCAAAAAAAAAAAATGGTTGATGTTCAACCATTTCAGGAGGTAGCATATGATCAGGAACCAATGATATTGAAGGAAGAAGTCCAAGTTGCACTGAAGACATTGGAGAAAAAAAAGTCTCCAGGAATTGATGGAATACCAATTAAGACATTTCAACAAATGGATGCAGCACTGGAGGTGCTCATTCGTCTATGCCAAGAAACTTGGAAGAGAGCTACCTGGACAACCAACTTAAAGAGAGCCATATTTGTGCCCATTCCAAAGAAAGGTGATCCAACGGAATGTGAAAATTATCAAACAGTATCATTAATATCACACACAAGTAAAATTTTGCAGAAGGTCATTCAAAAGCAGCTTCAGCAATACATCGGCAGGGAACCGGCAGAAATTCAAGCTGGGTTCTGAAGATGACATGGTACAAAGGATATCATTGCTGATGTCAAATGGATCTTGGTTGAAAGCAGAAAATATCAGAGAACATAGTTGTGTTTTATTAGCTATGTGTGTTTTATTGACTATGCAAAGGCATTCAACTGTATGGATCATAACAAATTGTGGGTAACATTGGAAAAAAATGGGAATTCTGCAACACTTAATTGCACTCATGCAGAACCTGTACATACACCAAGAGGCAGTAGTTAGAAAAGAGCAAGGGGATACTGCGTAGTTTAAAATCAGGAAAGATGTATGTCAGGGTTGTATCCTTTCACTATACTTATTCAGTCTGTATGCTGAGCAAATAATTCGAGAAGCTGAACTATGTGAAGAAGAACGCAGCATCAAGGTTGGAGGAAGACTCATTAACAACCTGCATTATGCAGACGACACAACCTTGCATGCTGAAAGTGAAGAAGACTTGAAGCACTTACTGATGAAGATCAGAGACTACAGCCTTCAGTATGGATTGCATCTCAACATAAAGAAAACAAAATTCCTCACAACTGGACCAATAAGCAACATCATGATAAATGGAGAAAATATTGAGGTTGTCAAGAGTTGCAATTAACTTGGATCCACAATCAACACCCATGGAAGCAGCAGACAAGAAACCTAATGACATATTGCATTGGGCAAATCTGCTGCAAAAGATCTCTTAACTTTAAAGTGTTGAAAAGCAAAGATGTCACTTTGAGGACCAAGGTGCACCTGACCCAAGCCACGATATTTTCAATTGGATAATATGCGTGTGAAAGTTAGGCAATGAATAAGGAAAACCGAAGAAGGATTGATGACTTTGAATTACAGTGTTGGTGAAGAAAATTGAATATACCATGGACCGCCAAAAGAACAAACAAATCTGTCTTGGAAGAAGTACAGCCAGAATTCTCCTTGTAAGTGAGGATGGTGAGACTTCATCTTATGTACTTTGAACATGTTATCAGGAGGGATCAGGACAGCATGCGTAATAAAGTAGAGGGTCCGTGAAAAAGAGGAAGGCCCTCAATGAGATGAATTGACACTGCGGCTGCAACAATGGACTCAAACAGCAAAAAATGTGAGGATGGCACAGGACCAAGCAATGTTTCCTTCTGTTGTACACTGGGTTGCTGAGTCAGAACCAACTCCATGGCATCTAACAACAAATATAGTGTACCACTATATGCCTGGCAGCACAATCGATTTGTATACAAGAGACATAAGATATACCTGTCGTGTGCGGGAAGCTGTTGTGTTCTCTAGGACCAGTTACATCCACTATGTCCCGTTCTCCGATCGGGGTTTCCGTTATATATACTCTATTATAAACTTATGGGACCACTAACGCTTATGGGATGGGAAGTTGCCTGAATGGACGTTATGTGGTGTATGACCGTATGTATAAGCAGTTAAAAAAAAAAATTGCCTTGGAGTCAATTCCGACTCATAGCGACCCTATGGGACAGAGTAGAATTTCCCCACAGGGTCTCCAAGGAATATCTGGTGGATTTGAACTGCCAGCCTCTGGTTAGCAGCCAAACTCTTTACCACTATGCCACCAGGGTTTCCATAGAAGTAGTTACAGAGTAGTAATGATGTAACTTTCTATAAATAACCCCTAAAATAGCTGCTTGTCTATCAAGTTTTCTTTTTTCTCTCTTTTCAGGGTAAAAATTACAGAGGAAATAAAAATGTAGCTTTACTTTTGCTTTACTAAATAAATGAGCTCTATCAAAGTTGACTTTATAGGAAATTTCTCTTAAATAAATCTAAATCCCATTGGTTTTTACAACAGCTGGGAGGAATATTACCATTAGAAAAGACATGTATGTGGTAGAGGTTGAGTTAATAACCCTTAGCAGAGAAAGATTCTTGGGGTACCTCTGCTTTGGACAGACTCAGTCTAGGGTGTTCTGTGCCTGGAGCCACTTCCAGCTCTAAAAGGGTCAAGATAAGGTGTCTGATTCTTGACCAGTAAGTTTCAGTTGATGGACAAGGGGGATGGGATCCTCTGCCATCAGGACAAACTAATGCTAGTTGAAAAGCATGGCCAACTAGGCACTTAGAGTTAACTGGGTACTTGGAGGATCAGACTAAGGCTGCTCAGGAAAAGGAAACTAAACGAGGTATCTGTTCGTGATTATGTGAGATGAGGGGATGGCATTTCACAGTCAACATCCCCATGTTTCAGAACGCGAAGGATTTCAGGTAGGTCAATTACAGTGACGGATTCACTCTCTCTTTCTCTCTCTCTCTACATATATATGTTGTTGTCAAGTGCCATCAAGTCGGTTCCAACTCAAAGTGACCCTATGTATAACAAAACAAAACCCTGCCCAGTCCTGTGCCATTCTCACAATCATTGCTTTGCTCTAGACCATTGTTGCAGCCACTTTGTCAATTCATCTCATTGAGGATCTTCCTCTTTTTCACTGACCCTCTACTTTACAGAGCACGATGTCCTTCTCCAGGGACTAGTCTCTCCTGATAACACGCCCAAAGTACATGAGACAAAGTCTCGCCATCCTTGTTTCTAAGGAGCATTGTGGATGTACTTCTTCCAAGATAGATTTGTTCATTCTTCTGGCAGTCTGTGGTGTATTCAATATTCTTTGCCAACACCGTAATTCAAAGGCACCAATTCTTCTTCAGTCTTCCTTATTCATTGTCCAGCTTTTGCATGCATATGAGGCGATTGAAAATATCACGGCTTGCGTCAGGCGCATCTTGATCCTCAAAGTGACATCATTGCTTTTCACTTTAAAAAGATCTTGTGCAGAAGATTTGCCCAATGGCAATGCGTTGTTTGATTCCTTGACCGCTGCTTCCATGGGTGTCGATTACAGATCCAAGTAAGATGAAATCCTTGACAACTTCAATTTTTTCTCTGTTTTTCAAGATGTTACTTATTGGTCAGGGTGTAAGGATTTTGTTTTCTTTATGTTGAGGTGTAAGCCATACTGAAGCCTGTGGTCTCTGATCTTCATCAATAAGCACTTTGGGTCCTCTTCTCTTTCTGCAAGCAAGGTTATGTCATCGGCGTATTGCTGATTGTTAATGAGCCTTCCTCCAATCCTGAAGCCGCCTTCTTCTTCATATAGTCCAGGTTCTTGGATTATTTGCTCAGCATACAAATTGAATAAGTATGGAGAAAGGATACAACCCTGATGCACACCTTTGCTGACTTTAAACCATGCAGTATCTCCTAGGTCTGTTCCAACAACTGATTCTTGATCTGCGTACCGGTTCCTCGTAAGCACAATTTAGTATTCTGGAATCCCCATTTTTTGAAATGTTATCCATAATTTGTTATGATCCACACAATCCAATGCCTTTACATAGCCAATAAAACATAGGTAAACATCTTTCTGGTATTTTCCACTTTCAGCCAGGATTCATTTGACATTAGCAATGATATTCCTCCTTGCATGTCCTCTTCTGAACCCAACTTGAGTTTCTGCCCATTCCTTGTTGATATACTGCTGTAGCCACTTTTGAATGATCTTCAGCAAAATTTTACTTGCGTGTGATATTAATGATACTTCTCAATAATTTCCACATTTGATTTGATCACCTTTCTTGGGAATAGGCATAAATATGGATCTCTTCCAGTCAGATGGCCAGGTAGCGGTCTTCCAAATTTCTTGACACAGACAAGTGAGCACTTCCAGTGCTGCATCTGTTTGCTGAAATATCTCAATCGGTATTATGTCAATTCCTGGAGCCTTGTTTTTCACCAAAGCCCTCATTGCAGCTTGGAGCTCTTCTTCAGTATCATCAGTTCTTGATCTTATGCTACCTCCTGAAATGGATGAATGTCAGCCAGTTCTTTTTGGTACAGTGACTCTGTGTATTCCTTTCATCTTCTTTTGATGCTTCCTGTGTCATTTAATATTTTTCCTGTAGAATCCTTCAGAATTGGAATTCGGGCCTTGATTTTTTTCTTCAGTTTTTTTCAGCTTGAGAAATGCCGAGCATATTCTTCCCTTTCAGTTTTCTAAGTCTTTGCACATTTTGTTATAATACTTTACTTTGTCTTCTCAGGTCACCCTTTGAAATCTTCCATTCAGCTCTTTTACTTCATCATTTCTTCCTTTTGCTTTAGCTATTCGATGTTCAAAAGCAAGTTTCAGAGTCTCTTCTGATATCTATTTTGGTCTTTCCTTTCTTTTCAATGACCTCTTGCTTTCTTCATGTGTGATATCCTTGATGTCATTCCACATCTTGTCTGGTCTTTGGTCATTAGTGTTCACCATGTCAAATCTATCTTTGAGATGGTCTCTAAATTCAGGTGTGATATACTCAAGGTCATACTTTGGCTCTTATGGACTCGTTCTAATTTTCTTCAGGTTCATTTTGAAATTGCATATGAGGAATTGATGGTCTGTTCTGCAGTCAGCCCCTGGTCTTGTTCTGACTGATGATATTGAGCTTTTTCACTCTTTCAACAGATATAGTTGATTTGATTCCTTTGTATTCCATCCAGCAAAGTGCATGTGTATAATTGCCATTTGTGTTGTTGAAAAAAGGTATTACAATGAAGAAGTTGTTGGTCTTGTAAAATTCTGTCATGTGATCTCTAACATAGTTTCTATCACCAAGGCCATATTTTCCAACTACCAATCTTTCTTCTTTGATTCCAACTTCTGCATTCCAATCACCAGTAATTATCAATGCATCCTGATTGCATGTTTGATCAATTTCAGACTGCAGAAATTGGTAAAAATCTTCAATTTCTTCACCTTTGGCCTTAGCGGTTGGTGTGGAAATTTGAATAATAATCATATTGACTGGTCTTCCTTGTAGGCATATGGATATTATCCTATCACTGACAGCGTTGTACTTCAAGATAGTTCTTGAAGTGCTCTTTTTGTTGATGAATGCAATGCCATTCCTCTTCAATTTGTCATTCTTGAACAGTAGATCATATGATTGTTTGATTCAAAATGGTCGATACCAGTCCATTTCAGCTCACTAATCCTAGGATATTGACGTTTATGCGTTCCATTTCATTTTTGACGATTTCGAATTTTCCTAGATTCATACTTCCCATATTCCACATTCTGATTATTAATGTATATTTGCAGCTGTTTCTTCTCAATTTGAGTCATGCCACATCAGTAAATGAAGGACCCAAAAGCTTGGCTCCATCCACATCATTAAGGTCAGCGCTACTTTGAGGAGGCAGCACTTCCCCAGTCATCTTTTGACTGCCTTCCACCCTGAAGGGCTCATCTTCCAGCACTATAGCAGACAATGTTTCAGTGCTATGCATAAGGTTTTCACTGGTTAATTCCTTTCAGAAGTGGACCACCATGTCCTTTTTCCTAGTCTGTCTTAGTCTGCAAGCTCAGCTGAAACCAGTCAGCTGTGGGCAACCCTGCTGGTATTTAAATAGTGGTGGTATGGCTTCCAGCATCACAGCAACACGCAAGCCCCCAAAATCAAACTGACAGACACGTGGGGGATATATATATATGAATCCTGGTGGCGCAGTGGTTAAGTGTTTGATTGCTAACCAAAAGGTCAGCAGTTGGAACCCACCAGCTACTCCAAGGGAGAAAGATGTGGAACCTTGCTTCACTAAAGATTACAGCCTTGGAAACCCTATGGGGCAGTTCTACTCTGTCCTATAGGGTCACTATGAGTTAGAATACACTCAAAGGCAATGGATTTTTTTTTGTTATATATATATATATATATATATATATATATATATATACACATAAATAATGTTTACAATTCATAATATATAAATATATATATATACCATATTTTTATGCCAATAACATGCACCTTCTACATTTATTTGCCAACCATGCCCTCATCAGTGAGGTATTTTCGTAAGCACCACTATGCCAATTTTTTTTTTTTACATGTTACTATAAAAAGTTAGCCTAGCACACTTACAAAAATACTTTACAGAGGGAGGGCAAGGTTGGCAAACAAATGTAGAAGGCATGCATTAATTGCATAAAATTATGGTAATTTAGGAGGGTCTGGTTTCCCTTCTTGGCAGACCATTCCCCGTCTTAAGGAACTTAAGGAACTTTGTTTATACCACAAAGATGTAGGCTTTCTGATCACATTCCTCAGAAATGGTATCAGAGAAGACAGCCACATCCTCAGCTAAAAAAAGCTGGAGCCCTATTCATGGAAGATGTGGACCCTGAGGTGAAGAGACAAGAATCCAGTATGAGTGACGACATCCTCAGTGACCCAGAACAAAGACAGAAGACTTATCAAGGTCCAAAGAAACAGCATGCACGTGGAAACTGTTGCTTCAAGCTCCTGAGTCTTCCTTCC
Organism: Loxodonta africana; assembly: GCF_030014295.1. Classification (NCBI taxonomy): domain Eukaryota; kingdom Metazoa; phylum Chordata; class Mammalia; order Proboscidea; family Elephantidae; genus Loxodonta; species Loxodonta africana. The sequence continues at coordinate 42,339,266 of NC_087347.1, forward strand.
TGATTCAGTTATCAGTCTTTCCCTAAACAATAAATTTTCTCTTTTGCCTGAATTTCCCTTGAGTTTGAGTTCCAGTGCCTATTCCTTAGTTCTCTGCATCCCTCTTTTGACCAGTCTCATTTATAAAGCCTAATAAACTGGGGTTATAATGCCCCACTTCAACGTATCACTTCGTAATGGCAATCTAGAGAATTTCTTGTGTTCAGAGATTCTGGTGCTATATGAATTCGTTATCAACTCTCTAAGTTTAAATTCTAAAATGAATTACTTTCAGAGGAATTCTTGAAACATGGGGTGGGTATATGCGGGAAGCAGAAGTATTTCCCGGTCCTAGTTTTATTCCACAGTTTGCAATGATAAGAAATATTCGATTGTCCATAGCAACGTGTTCTGATCTAGCACTTTACCTGTGGTTCTCAACCCTGCCGATGCTTTAGAATCACCTGGGAAGCTTTTAAAAAATAATGTGTGCCCCACTTCTAGTGATTCTAATTAAATTGGTCTGAGTTGGGACCCAAACAACAGTGTTTTCTAAAAGACCCTCAGAGAGTTGTAATAAATAGCTCAAGTTGGGAACCACTGCTAACTTCATAAACAGTACCTTATTCATTTTTACTAGTAAGAATTCTATCTTCATCTCTGAGGAGAGTGGCTAGGAGGAGATGTTTCCTGGAGTCATGGGCTGCTGTCGCCTGTCATTTAACCTTCTATCTAGTTGACTTAGAATGGGGCTATGACTCATTTCAAAAGTCAAAAAAGCCCAAATTCCATTTTAGGTAGATCTGAACAATTACAATTTTTGTCTCCTTGCATTTGAAGAGTACATTATATTTAATTATTTTCTGATGCAATATCTAATATGATCCTCACCAACCCTGAGGTAAATAAGTCATATAGTATCCTTTCTTTTTAAAAATGAGGAGATTCATGCCTGAAGAAAGGAAGTGATTTGCCAGGGTCACACAGAGGGGAAGTGGCAGAGGTTGGTCTAGAACCCACGTCTTCTATCTCAGAATCTTGTCCTGTTCGCATTACCCAATGTTGCCCACAGCCAAGTTTTCTACCCAGTCCTATTGACTCAGTACTATGGCCTAACATTTTTTGTTCTTTACCATGCTCTCAATCTTAATGTGAATTACCTGGGACCTTGTTAAAATGCAGATTCGGAGTCACTGAGCTGGGTAGAATCTGAGATTCTGCATTTCTAACCTGCTCCAAATGATGCTGCTGACCGATGAACCATACTTTGAATACCAAAATCATGACAAAACCACAAGATGCATCATTTCAAATAATACCGAAGGAAAAAATTAAGCTGGGCTTCACTTGTCTTCTGGATACGCATGAGACAACACATATTTATTGAAGCAAATCCTTGGCAGTTCTCTCTCTGGCTAGAGCACGTGTCATTCTTTCAGCAGCCAGATCATCACTGTGCTCACGTCTGGAATCAGATCAACAGCTGGAGTTGCAGCAGCCACTGGCTGTAATTCCTCTTTCTCTCTGCTTCTAGTTTTCTCAGGCCAGCAGCAGTGGCCTTCTGGGGCCACTCGGCCATCTGGCCATGCATCTGGTCTGGGCTTCCAAGTGTGGGAACACAATGGTGATTAACTGCATGCAATCCAAGTCTTTAGATGACATCTTCAGTTCCTGGAAATAAACTGCCAGGGACTAGTCATATTAACCAAGAATTTTGTCTTGGAAGCCCCTTAAAATAGTTTTGTATTGGTATTGAGGAAGAAGTCCTTTTTCAGTTTGTTCTTATCCTTAAAAAAAAAAAAAAAACCAAACCCGTTGCTGTCAAGTCGATTCCAACTCAGAACAACACCATAGGACAGAGTAGAACTGCCCCATAGAATTTCCAAGGAGCACCTGGTAGATTCGAACTGTCAACCTTTTGGTTAACAGCAGTAGCACTTAACCACTACACCACCAAGGTATAAAAAAAAAAAATTTTTTTTTTTTTTTTTTACAACCAGTGTTAAATACCTGTGCAGCATATAGAAAACTTCCTGGAGAGCACAGGGACAGGGACCCGAAACACTTGAGTTCAGTTCTATTCCTGCATAAACTAGAAAATTTGAAGCAAATCTTTTAATCTTTTCACACTTTGAAAAATAATACTTAATGCTCCCCAGCAAAGCACTAATATTCTTTAAGTCAGTTGTTCTACCTTTACAAAACAGGAAAAAAAAAAAAAAAAAACCAAACCCCTTGTCATCGAGTTGATTCCAACTCATTGTGACCCTATAGGACAGAGCAGAACTGCCCCCATAGGGTTTCCATGGCTGTAAATCTTTACGGAAGAAGACTGCCACATCTTTCTCCCATGGAGTCCTGCTGGGTTCGAACTGCTAACTCAGTTAGCAGTGGAGCGCTTAATGTACGCCACCAGGGCTCCTCACAAAGCAATAGGAAAAATAACTTTAGAGAATTTTTATTTCTCTGCCTTCCACTCACCTCTTACCCCAAAAAAGAATCCCACATTCCAATCTCCCCAGGTCATTTGGTTATTGTCCACTGTGCTATAAGGTCATCCAATCCTAAGCAGTAATTTTTAAAAGCTGCTCATTTGTATCCAGTTTTAAAGAGGCACCATTGAGAATGCACAGCCAAGTCTCAACCACATATTAGTTGGATTCTCCTTTCTTCCTAGTCTCCTTCATCCCCTTCCTTTGCTGGCATTTTGATGAGCATAAACATTTAGATCCATAGAGATATTAAGGGATAATATTTTGAAAGAATTACTTATTTTTCATTCTCAGTATTATCTCCTTTTGTTTCTTCTCCCCACTCTCCTCCCCATGTTCCCATAACCTGCCACTGCTTTTCATTGTGTTAGAGGAGGAAAGTGCCAGAGAAAAAGGCAGAACTACCCTCACTACTCTTTCTGCCATTTGTTAGCAAAGGTCCTTAGGGTAAATGAGGCTTTCAAAGAAAACTGAGGGAAAAAAAGATTCCCCTCAACTTCTAAAGAGACTCCCTCAGATGTCAAGGGAGAGAGAGGTAGGTCATGGGAGCAGAGCGGACCTATGCTCCACTCCTTGGTGCTACCACCTGGAAGAGAGCACGACCTCAGAGAAGGAAGGGAGTGTCTATAGTGTGCGCACAGGCTGATGGGACCAGAGACAGCCTCACCCAAGATATCCCTGCCCAAGTGGAGCATGAAAGTCATAAAAGAGTCACCATTCCTAGAGGGTGAAAAAGACAGAAACAATGGAAGTAGACAGATGTGGAAAGACCCGATAGCACCCTACCATAGAGCCTCAGCATTGCCAAAAATCCAGAATTTACACACAGCCCTGGGGAGAGATGGGGAAACCCCAAAAGAACTGAGGTTAAGGTATCTTTCCACTAGCTTAGCAGAATGAAGTTTGGTGTCAGAAATTAAAATCTGAAGTTGAGTTACTAAAATAAAGAAAATTGTTAGATATATTATTCCCTCCTAAGATTCATACTCATAGTAACCCTATAAGACAGAGTAAAAATGCCATATAGGGTTTCTAAGGCTGTAAATCTTTAAGGAAGCAGACTGTCATATTTTTCTCCCACGGAGTGGCTGGTGGGCTTGAACCACTGACCTTTCTGTTAGCAGCCAAGCAGGGCTCTTTGAGCCAGAATTGACTCCACAACAATGGGTTTGATTTTTTTTTTTGGTAAGATTTATACCTGCTATATATCTATTGGAAACCCTGGTGGCGTAGTGGTTAAGTGCTACGGCTGCTAATCCAAGGGTCGGCAGTTCGAATCCCCCAGGCACTCTTTGGAAACTCTATGGGGCAGTTCTACCCTGTCCTATAGGGTCACTATGAGTCGGAATTGACTCGGCAGCACTGAGTTTGGTTTTTTTTGGATACATCTATTCGGTTTTATGTTGGCATTGCCCCGCTTGAGCAACCCCAGTTGGAATCTACTCTTCAAAATAAGGGAAATCCAATGATCGATTTTTTTTTTTTTTTTTGAGTATTTCTTGTAAACTCAGAGCTATGTGTCTTTGAATCACCTAGAGTCATGCATGGCACACAGTAGCCTCTATAAATATGGCTGGCTGGCCGATTGTCTAAATGACCAGCATACTTAGTGATGCACTAAAACAACTCCATTCCTTTATTTTATTGTGATAGTTTGAATACGGAAAGACTGAAAACTATCCCCATCAGTAAAATGTGAGATAAGAGCAGCCCCTTAATAATAGTTTTTTTCAGATCTATTTCATCAGATTAGTCCAAAGGCCTATACTGAAATAGTTCAATCATTTTCACCACAGAGCTGACCCTGGAAGGCAGACAGCTGCTATATGTGGTTTTATAAGGACTGTAAAGGTTTTATAAGGACTGTAAAGGTTTTAACAGCTTGAAGCCCTAGGACCACTGTGAAATCTAGGATACTGTGTTCTGAAATAAGAAGTTCGCCCTTGGCGGCTGAGCTGAATGTAACCAGGCATACCAAGAACAGAACTGAAATTGAGAACAGCTCTGCAGCAGCTTGGTCCTCGTTATTTTGCACATCACAGGTCACGTTGCTAAAAATATTTCTAAACCTCTCTCTTTTCATACTTTGGAAGGATTACGGTTTTATATTGAGAAATAGCTGAATAATAATCACATTCCTACTAAAAGTTCAGAGTAAACCCTAGCAAGGGCACGACGCCTCTGAGTGGCAGCCATATTGGATTCCGTCTGTTGCAGTGGAAGTCTCCCTCCTCCCTGTTAAAACACACTTGAAACAACAGCTTCTACATCTCTTCTTGCTGGAAAGTGATATGGTTTCATATTCTAAATCTTTAGCTGTCACTGTTTGAAGGTATTAACTCATCGCTCACCCACAAATAAGGCTTTGTCACTTTCCTTCTCTTAAAAAATATTTTTGAAATGAACTTGAAAATTGGAGTATAAAGCAAGAATGCAGGAAAGAAACTCTATTTAAACTCTCACTCACAAGGAGCAGAGTTGTGATACTGGGGCTTATTTCAATATCAGTCCTGATGCCTGATGGGAATACTTCACTTACTGATGCTTCAAGCCCTAGCTATATTTAGCTGAGAAGATGATTTTACTGTTTGCTGTAGCTGTTGAACCCAAAGCAAAAAGAATGAAGCAGTAAAATCAATTTTCACTACCCACTCCTAGTAGAATGCCAAGGGCTATGCAGACATGAAGTGACTAACAAGAGCCTTGTGCCTCTACATTTTAAAAACAGCAACTAGAAAAGGCGAAGCAGCAGATTCAAGATTTTCTAGCAAGTATGAAACCTACAGATAAGTTATAGGGTAAGGATAGACATGCTCTCAGCCTAGCCTAGATACTCTTCCACAAGCTTAGCTGAACCCGTGAAATTAAACTGTCCAGTCTCTGAAATACCCCATTTTCTCTGACCACCCACACAATCACTCAGGTCTTAACCGTGTGATAGCCCCCAATTCTGGACTTCTACTGCAAAGTAAAAATCCTCCCACACTTTTTTCCCTTGCCTGATCTCTTTAACCAGTCTCCACAATCACCTCTAGTATGGAGCCATCTTATCCAGCCCCTCTACTTATTAGCTAGTTGATAGTGGACACAGTACTTGACTACTCTGTGCCTCAGTTTTCTCATTTTACAAGTGAAGGTAATGTTCTTATAAAGGAAAACCTGAATAATTCGATTTTAAGGGTTTAAAATCATTTTTGGTGCATAGCAAGTGCTGTTTGTAATCATTAGACTTGAGGACTCTGAAGAGTTTTTTTCCTAAAACACACACATACCCTCTGCTTGCTAATATTACAGAAATGCGGTTATTCATGGATGTGTCGTGATTATCCTAGAAGCAGTAAGTTAATTGCATGTTTTTTGCTTGAGTTTTCTCATAGTGTGGTGTGTTCACCAACACTTCCTTGAACAAGGTTCCTTGAACAAGGTGACCTTTGTGAGTCACATCACTTATAACTTCTTCATCAAGCAGTCAATAAGAAACTTGCAGGCATCACATGTGAATCTAAGATTAGCCCCATTGACCCAGAAGCCATCCTTACTTTTTCAGTCTGAGAAAGTTCTCTCTGCCAACCTACCAGCAACAGAAGAAAATGCTGACTCTGCAGCTGGGCAGAAACTGCTGGGGACTGTTACACTGGATGCATAACGAACGAGGAGATGGCTGAAGATTTTTCAGTGTATCTTGGCTAGTAGAACCTGTCCCAGAGAAGCTCAAAACATCTTCTCTCCTCTCCCTTTGCCCTTTCCTCTTAGACTAGGATTTTAGACAAGACCGACTGCAAAGGGTTATAACCAGCAGTGCATTTCTATACCAATGAGGCTATAATTCTCAGTTAAATGTGTTTGTTCGTATAAACAGAAAATTTATAAAGCTGAGGCAGATATCACAGCTGAAGGGCAACTACAGAATCAAGCTTTTTCTAACTTAAAAATGACTGGTAGGACATTGAAGGGATCCCCGATAGTTCCCAGTCCATGCTTTTCAGATCCTGAAATCAAAGCACCTTGTGGCTCTGGAATTAGGCTAAATTGTAGTATTTCTGGATCGTAGATATATACTTCATTTGGACTTCTTCTTAAGCAGCCATGAACTACCAAATGATCTCCCCTTGCTTACTCTTTTCAATATTCCTTACACCACCAGCCCCATCTCAGTTCTTTTCTTCCTCCTTGCAAATTCTGACGTCTCTGCTTCTCATCTATCCTACCCAGTCCGAAATCTGTCATTACTTAATGGCTATGTGGTGGTAGGTGGTCAGATCCTGTGCAAGCTTCTTAAAGGAGAGATGTTACCAACAATATGTTGGTGCAACAAGTTCTTATTAATGCTTGTAATACCTAGCTAGCACTGTGCTAGATACTACAGGAGATACCACAGAAATATAAGGCATAGACCTTGAATTTATGAAACTTATAGTTATTATTTAATCTTATCTAATGCACAACAACTCCTGCTCTACCAGGTTCTAAGAAAATGATTAATAAATTCCAACTGAGGTGACCAATGTTATGGTGACAATAAGTGAATGCCAAATTCCCTTTTCCACAACACCCCCCCTCCAAAAAAAGCATTAAGTCTCTCCAAAATTAAGTGGGTCTCTGAATGAGAAAAGCCATCAAATCACATGACAGGGTCATCAAATGCATGGCCATAATTAATGTTTTTTTCTCTGAGTCATACATCTGAAGTTCTTTTGTGAATAAGTGCCTCAGAGCTTGACAAATGGGTCAAGCTTGGTCTGTGTCTTTAAAAAAACAAAAAACAAAAAACCCTCACATCTGTTTCTTGTAATTCATTAAGTGGCAAAATACCACTCTACTAGTTCTATGCATCTATTGTTTAACTTGGCTCTGTTTTCAGCAGTCTGGATGGTGTTCTCTCAGCCGGACAATGTGTTTATTCAAATAGTTGTAGCTGTTCTGTTACTGGAAGTGTGTGTCTGAAATGGATTTATAATGTCTGGAAGGAAGAAAAAATACCTAGAAGAAAAAAAGATGAGCATATATAGATTTTTGTTTTAATGCTTTTTGCCCCTTACACAAATATCAAACTCATTGTACTCCTCAGAACATCTTTATAGAAGCTATAGTTACCAAAAAAGTAAAAGACTAGCTCTAGATTGAGGCTAAGTGAACAAGTTCCAATTTCTCAATGCTCAAACATGGATAGGTTTCTGCAAAATGCCCTTGTCCTTATAGAAGACAGATAAGCTTCTGATTATATTATAATGCTCAAAATGGCAAAACAAATCCCCCCACTTGAAAAAAAAAATGAAGTTTTTTGGTATCCTAATTTTGTGTTATCATATCACGTCAACAGCATCTGATTTAAGACAACATTTTGTAGGGCAGAAACCCTAAGATGATGGATGACAGTATGGAAAGCAATCAGAGAGATCTCCCTAATGGGCGAACAAGGAAAAGTTAGTTGGCTACTCTTGGGAGAAGGAACTTTTTAACTAAATGGCCTCTAGAGTCCCACCAAGCTCTATCGTTCAATGATTCTGTAACTGTATTTTTTTTTTTTTTGTAAAAAAAGAAGATTTTAGTGACCAGATTTGCTAAGGAGATAACAGGAAGGAAAATCTGAGTAATGAGAAAAGCTGCCTGTCAATCATGAAGTAATTCAATGGGTGAAACAGAAAGAGATCTCTTAAAAAATGGTTGGCCGCAGGGTGCAACACCTCATCAAATTTCTTGCTGGCGAAACCCTCTTTCTTTGCTGAGAAGTGCTCATTTGCTGAGCTTTCACAGATGAAGAAATATGGACTCAGCAGATTGCAAAGCCAATTGGTGGTTTCAATCATGTCACTTACAAGAAGAATTTGATAACCAATTCAGAAATGAATTGTGCACCTTTCCTCTCTTGATTAGCATGCCTCACCAAACCGATTCTGACTGTACCAAATGTGCTGTCTTGAGTCTTATTTGTTGTGCAGCTTATGTATTGAGTCTTTTCAGATAACAAGGTGCTTCGGTTTAGGCAGAGAAAGGGAGAGAAAAGAGTCTATTAAAAAATCAAATGACTTGTACTTTGTTGAATAATGAAGTTAATGTTCTAGCAAGCAGGACCTAGGAAACAACCTGTGTTGGATCAGTATTACTTGTTCATTTCAAAACTTATAGTACAATAATTATATCAATACTTGTGGTCCTTATCAAATAAACCACAGAGATATTACCACAATAAAATGAAGTTGAAAATAGGCTGAGCAAGTGAAAATATCCTATAAGAAAGTTTGGACCTACTATGAGTCTATATCTTACTAAGCAGTTGACATCCCTAAACCTTGAGCTTCTGGACTATAAATCATGACTGATAGATAATACCTGTCTGACATTATCCACTTCTTCGGCCAGTTATGATGATCAAAGGAACTACAGCGATATGCACTAAAATACTTCTAAAACTGAAACGTGTTCCTCAAGTGGAAGGTACTGAGAAAATTTGGGCCTAAAGAAGCTGAATGGCTTCATGAAACTGGCAGCTAATGAGTGATAGGATTGGGACTCAGAGCTGGCTGTCTTTGTCGGTTTTCCAGCAGTCTTTCCTCTCTAGGCCCTATTACCTTCCCAGTTTCTCTCTGTGAACCAATTATGAAACCAAGATAGCAACTTTCAAAGACATGTTTTAGAAATACTAAGCAACGCCTCAGGCCTTTACCACCCAAAAGGAATTGAAAGAGTGTAACATCAAAATGTGGGATAGACTTAACTGAGTGGTTGTCACTGACTAAAATTACAATATTCTGCTTTGGGTCCAATGTTTTGGAAAAATGTAGACAAAACTCTAGGTTGTCCTTCCGTGAGTGACACCTTCTCCTCACCAAATCAAAGAGGCATGTGAATTTCTACCCACTCTCCTCTTGACCCAACCCTCTCCTCTGTCACGGACCACAAACCAGATCTGCTTTCAGGCACTTCAAAGACTTCTTTAGTGACTTTTGTGCTTGAGATTTGTTCTTAAAAAATGATGAATTCCAGACCACAGTTTTGCCTTGTATCATTTCCTGGGAAGAAAGTTGCAGATCCATACCTAATAAGTAAATGTCCTACAATCTTTTGGGGGTTTTTCTTTCTCCAGAGGATTGTCTTGCACTTCCTACAGATCATGCTGTTCATACCCCCAAATTTTGCTCAATTCTTTTAACAACGTCTTGCACTGCTTACTTGTTTCTGGGTCTTTTAATGATGTACTCATACACAGCCAGGCTTTTGTCACCTGGTATCTCTGTAATTTTTTTTTTTTCCTCCCCAAGTACACTACTCCACACTTGGTCTCAATTGAAATTTGTTTTGTTTATATCTGAAAACTTCTGTACTTGATCAAGGTCACTATGAATTCTAATGATAGCTTTGTAGGTTTTCAGACCTAGAAGGGGCCTGAAAGTATATGCTATAGGGGCAAAAATGAAAATTCAGAGACATTATAGGGTATCTGAGGATATGTGATGTAGCCATCAGGATTCCAGCAGAAAACAGAATTCATCTCAGAGAGTTCAACTGGATAAATAAACTTGAATAAAGGGACTTACAGAGGAGTGAACAGGGTTAAGGGAAAGCAGTGGATGCTGATACACCCAGATATCAACAACACAAGAAGTCCATTACTTTCCTTAGGGCTAAAGGAGAAGGGGAGAAAATAGTGTGACCAGAACCCAGGGAGAGTGGGAAACCAGGGAAGGAGCCATCCAACCAGAGCTTTAGTCAAGGAAGGACACGACACTTGCCCTGGATGCTGTGTGGAAGCAGAACCAAACCAAAACTTACTGCCATTGAGTCAATTTCAATTCATAGTGACCCTGTAAGACAGAGTAGAACTGCCTCATAGGGTTTCCAAGGCCATAAATCTTTATGGAAGCAGGCTGCCGCATCTTTCTCCCATGGGCCAGTTGGTGGGTTCAAACCTTCAACCTTTCTGTTAGCAGCTGAGCATTTAACCACTGTACCATCAGGGATCCTTGGAAACAGAACAGATGGAATATCCAGTCCCTCTGTCTTCTCACTCGTCCAGCTCCTGCTAGTTCCGCCCATTGCTGAACCCAGGCGGCTGCCAGAGTGTAGGAAAGGTCAATGACATGGTCCTTTCAGGTCATCTTCCTCAGGCACAGAACAGAGCAGGGAGAGAATAGATTTGGAGGAGCGAAGGAAGAATAACTGGAGTATACAGTGAATTCTATCCCCAGCCTTACTGTGCACCTTCATTTTAGCCAGTATCAATCTAGCTACAAAGGCTGTTATTCGTCTAACAAATATCACAGAAGGGGAAATGAAGCAAAGGCAAGCAGGGAAAAGGAAAAACTACACCAAGTGCTATAAAGGACCACCAAGAAATGATGAAAGTATACTATAGTAATGTTCTTGGTGCCCAGATGGCACAGGGGTAAAAAGCTTGGCTGCTAACCAAAAGGTCAACAGTTTGAATCCACTAGCTTCTCCTTGGAAACCCTATGGAGTAGTTCCACTCTATCCTATAGGGTCACTGTGAGTCGGAATCTACTCAACATCAACGGGTATAGTAATATACTTACCATGCATATTACTGCATAATATAGTGTTTACCCCACAGCAGGCCCATTCTTAGCACTTTATACTAACTCATTTGATGCTCAACCTCATTTTACAAATGAGGACACAGGCACAAGTCTTGCGCAGGAGAAGCATGGATACTCTTACTGCAGAGGTCATGCTTTAACTCCATACAGCCTCTGTAAAGTAAAAGAAATCCTACTTGCCATCAGGGAATTCATTATTTATTTGGGGAGATAGTAATAACAATGCAAGAAAACTTAATTAGGAGAGTTGAACAACAAATTATGTCATTACAAGGCTGCACATAATGAGTCCAGACATGGGGAGTTCAGCTGGGCTGGAGCAATCAGAAAAGAGACCAGAGTGATTATTAAACAATATGTGACCCAGAAATGGGGTCCCTGGGTGGTGCTAATGGTTAATACGCTAGGCTGCTAACCAAAAGTTTGAGTCCACCCAGAGCTGCCTTGGAAGAAATGCCTGGTGATTTACTTTTAAAAAATTAGCCATTGAAAGCCTTAGGGAGCACGGTCCTACTCTAACAGACATGGGGTTGCCATGAACCAGAGTCAACTCAAGGCAACTGTTTTTTGTTTTAACCCAGAAATGGCTTCAGGCAACTGTAAACTTCTTAGGGCAGAGCCAAAGGTGGAACCCTGACTCCTAACTCTTTGAATAAGGGTGACTAGTTCCCTTGTCCTTGACAATTCACTTTATGGGACTCCACGGAAGTACCTTCGGAGACAAGGTTCCAAATTAGGTTTGGTACCTCAATTCAGAGCATGTCATGGAGATCACCTTGGCCAGTCTCCTACTCTCAGGCCAGGAAATACTTCTGTGCTCTTTTATCGAATGAACCAATTCTTCTGTGCTCATTTTCGAGATTCTGTGGGAAAGCAAAACTGTGTCCAGTTTTATTAGACCTGAACACAGACTTGTAAATCTATGTACAGGAGATTCAAGCATGGAAGTAGTGAACACAGCAGAACCATAGCAAAGACAATTGTTTGAGCACAAATTGAAGGGTATAGGCACAATTAAAGAGGACGCTGACAAATTGTGATAAATGTAACTCATGTCAATAAACAATTTATGTGAAAATTTGTAAAAAAAATTAATTGGGGGATATACAATTTTACAATGACAGCAATAACAACCGAAAAATACATGTTTGGCTAGATAGATATATAAGTATGCATAAATATGTACAGGGAGGCATAGATGAATAACTATTAGGCATAGGTATATACAAGTTTATGTGTGCTGCATATATTTTTAAGTATAAAATAAAGCACATGGGGGCACGGTTATAGATACTTCCTAGACACAACCAAATACCTTATGGGATTGGGCTTCTGAATTTGAGGGTTTAGGACCATAGTCTCATGGGGCAACTCAGCCAATTGGCATAATATAGTCCATAAAGACAACATTCTACATCTTAGTTTGGTGAGTAGTTTCTGGTGTCTTGAAAGCTTGGGAGTGACCATCTAAGAAACAACTATTGGTTGTTGCAAAAGAAGCTAAAAAAAAACCTTAAAAAAGAAGAAAACACAGACTTGAAGAAGAAGCTGGTGTACAGAACCAATAGTCTACACAAACAATGGCATCATCTACCTTGAGACCAGAAGAGCTAGAACTAAACTCTAAACTAAAACTCTCAACTACCACTGACAAGGTTCTAATCAGGGGCTCGATAGATGGTCCCAGATAAAATGGGAGAAAAATGTAGAACAAAATTCAAATTCCTAAAAAAGAGGTCAGACTTACTGGACCAGTGGAGACTAGATGAATTCCCAAGACTATGGCCCTGAAATGCTCTTTAACTTTGAACTCAAACCACTCCCAGAGGTCACCTTTCAGCCAGACAACATACTGTTCCATAAAATAAATAATATCACCCATGCCCCCACCCCACACATATGTCAGTTTGTCGTACTGTGGTGGCTTGCATGTTGCTATGATGCTGAAAGCTATACCACCAATATTTCAAATACCAGCAGGGTCACACATGGTGGACAAGTTTCAGCTGAGCTTCCAGACTAAGGCTAGGAAGAAGGAACTGGTGGTCTACTTCTGAAAAGAATTGGCCAGTGAAAACCTTATGAATAGCAACAGAACATTGTCTGATATAGTGCCAGAAGATGAGCCCCTCAGGTAGGAAGGTACTTAAAAGACGACTGGGGAAGAGCAGCCTCCTCAAAGTAGAGTCAACCTTAATGAATGTGGATGGAGTCAAGCTTTCAGGACCTTTATTTGCTGATGTGGCATGACTCAAAATGAGAAGAAACAGCTGCAAACATCCATTAATAACAGGAACATGGAATGTATGAAGTATGAATCTAGGAAACTGGAAATTATCAAAAATGAAATGGAATGCATAAACATCAATATCCTAGGTATTAGTGAGCTGAAATGGACTAGTATTGGCCATTTTGAATCATACAATCACATGGTATACTATGCTAGGAATGAAAAATTGAAGAAGAATGAGGTTGTATTCATTGTCAAAAACAACATTTCAAGATCTATCCTAAAGTACAATGCTGTCAGTGATAGGATAATACCCATACACTTACAAGGAAGACTAGTTAATAAGACTATTATTCAAATTTATTCACCAACCACTAAGGCCAAAGAAGAAGAAATTGAAGTTTTTACCAACTTCTGCAGTCCAAAATCGTTCAAACAGGCAATCAACATGCTTTGGTAATTACTGGCAATAAAATGCAAAAGTTAGAAACCAAGAAGGAACAGTAGTTGGAAAATATGGCATTGGTGATAGAAATGACACCAGAGATCACATGATAGAATTTTGCAAGACAAACAATTTCTTCATTGCAAATACCTTTTTTCAACAACATAAATGGCCAACTATACACATGGATCTTGCCAGATGGAATACCCAGGAATCAAATTGACTATATGCAAGTTCAAGTTGAAGCTGAAGAAAATTACAAGTCCACGAGAGCCAAAGTATAACCTTGAGTATATTTAGAATTTAGAGATCATCTCAAGAATAGATTTGACTAATTAAACATTATTAACTGAAGACCAGACAAGTTGCGGAATGGCATCAAGGACATCATACACAAAGAAAGCAAGAGATCGTTAAGGAGACAGGAAAGAGGGAGCCAACACGGCACTGTAGACAGAAGCACCACACCATCCCTCCACAGCAAAGACCTGAAAAACTAAGTAAAACAAAGACAAACATCAATCCTGGAACCCTAAGCATGAAATGAGGAGCTAAAGAACTCAGCCAAGCCCTGAATGGAATAAGAAACTGACAGAGAAGAGAGTGAGGGAAGATACAAGCAGAGTCCACTATCAGCTAATGCAACAGGGATTCACCACCTTGAACTCCTGTCAGAGATCGGCAGACAGGGAGTACAGGAAAGCCATTTCATGGATATCTCAGCTGGAGGCAGAGACACACTTTCCCACCCACCACCTTTCCTCCCTTCCCAGTGGGGCCAATCTGCCACTTCCTGGCAGGCCAAGCAACCAAGCCCCAAAGGTGCTGCCTCCATGCATGCAGATTCGCCCTGCCCACATCTGCTGCTTCCTTCGGTCCCATTCCTTTGTTACTGATGTTGCTTTTTTTGGCTTTTTGTTTTTTGTTTTTTTCCCTGCCTCTCACCTCGTCCCACTCCTTTCTCTCAAGCACCTGTCTCCATGTGCCATCTTTGCTTCTTCTTAACAGGCTGTGAAGCACAGCTCACCTGGGAAACTGCTTCCCCAATCAGCACCGCCACACTGGTGGAATCCCTGGGGGCTTTTTGATTTTTTTTTTCTTTTTTGTTTTCTCTTTCTTTTTTCCTTTTTATTTTTCTTCATTTCTCAGTTTCTCATCTCTTTCTACTTACCTTCCTTTCCTGTCTCCTGAATACTTGATGTTGTACACCATCTCCACCCCTTCTAGCTGGGCTGTACTGCACAGCTTGGGAGCCACTTCCCTGGTCTGCACGGTTAAGCCAGTGGGATCTCTGGGGGCTTATTTATTTTTTAATTTTATTTTTCCCTTTTCATTTTCCTTCATTTCTTGGTTTCTTGTCTCTCCATTCCAATGGTAGGCTCGCTCAACACTTTTTTGTTTGTTTAAATTTTGGGCTCCTGTTTCTCTCTCCTCTCTTTCTTCTTTCCCATACCCAACCTAGCTCCACACATCAAAACCTCCCTCCTGCCTATCTGCATTGTGTGCTGAACATCACACCCCTGAGCAGCACAGGCATAGCCTACTGGAACCTACCCTGCTGCACCATAGCTGAGAGACTGCCCCCCCATCGAACAAGGAGGCAAAAATATCATGCCTACAGATGAGCAAACAACAAAGAAGGCACACCTTGCCTACTCAGACATAACCAAGTAAAACAAAAAAGCAGGATGAAACAAACAAATCTGCAATCAATAAATGAAGAAAATAACTAGTGAATGTCCTGAAGGCAGCAGACAATACTAAAAGATATTAAAAAAAAAAAAAATAGGACAGTGTGGTTCCAGTAGGCACCCAAAATAAAAAAACCACATGGCTTTACTGTAGAAGAAAAGGAACTGGAACTACAGGGAATTCAAATCTCATATTCAGAGCTGTCCAAGAATTGAAACAAAAAGCAGGCAAAAGTGAGAAAAAAATAGACAAATTCTTGGAAAATACAGACAAAAAAATGGAAGAATTCAGAAAAATAATACAGGAACAAAACGTCAAAATAAATTCACAACTAGAAATCATACAAAAACAACAATTAGAAATCCAAAAAATAACAAGATTTCAGAAATGGACAATGACATAGAAGGTCTGAGGAGCAGGTTTGAAACAATGGAAGACAGTGTTGGCAAAATTGAAGACAAATACTCAGATACCACTTTGTTGGAGGAAAAATCAGAAAAAAAGAATGAAGAAAGGCTGAGAATGATATGGGATACAATCAAAAGCAAAAATTTGTGAGTAATTGGAGTTCCAGAACAGGGGAGAAAACAGGAGTCACAGACAGGATC
Organism: Loxodonta africana; assembly: GCF_030014295.1. Classification (NCBI taxonomy): domain Eukaryota; kingdom Metazoa; phylum Chordata; class Mammalia; order Proboscidea; family Elephantidae; genus Loxodonta; species Loxodonta africana. The sequence continues at coordinate 42,355,267 of NC_087347.1, forward strand.
ATTGAAGAATTGCTGACAGAAAACGTCCCTAATATTGTGAAGATGAAAAGTGACCATCCAAGAAGCTCAATGAACCCCATATAGGCTAGACCCCCAAACAAAATCACCATGGCATATCACAATCACACTCACTAAAATCAAAGACAAAGAAAGAATCCTGAAAGCAGTTCGAGAAAAACAAAAAGTCACATACAGAGGGGAAACAGAAAGACTAAGCTCCGATTACTTGAAAGAAAATAACAATATACCCTGTAAAACTCTCATTTGAATATGGTGGTGAAATTAGGACATTTCCAGATGAGCAGAAGTTAAGGGAATATGTAAACAGCAAACCAAACTTAAAAGAATTATTAAAAGGAGTCCTTCAATTTGAGAACAAACAACATCAGATGACAGCCTGAATCTAGGATGCAAGATCACATCAGTCAGGTACCAACCTAGGAAATCAACTCACAAGGACTATTCAAAACCAAAAGATTTACAACAGGGAAACAGAGAGGATAATCTGAAAATGACAACAATGTCAGAACAATAAAAAAAGGAATAAACAGTATAGGTATAGAACTTTCTAATGGAGCGGAAGGCAAGGCAATGCCAAGTGATGATACACTGGTTCAAAACTAGGAAGATAAAGGTAAATTTCAAGGTAACAATAAAGAAAGTTAACAAAACTATTCATGAAAATAAAGAAGTAAAGCATAAAGTCTTAGTAAAAAAAAAAAACAAAAGAAATGAAAAAAAAATCCACAAACAAAAGGAATTCAGTGCAAGAGAGTAAAAGGAACAAAGAAAACATCAGGACCATCAAAAAAAAAAAAAAAGCACTACAAAATTGCAGCAACAAACTCACACCTATGAATAATTACACTGGATGTAAATGGCCTAAATGCACCCATAAAGAGACAGACAGTGACAGAATGGATTAAAAAAAAAGTTCCTTCAATATGCTGTATACAAGAGACACACCTTAAAAACAAAGACATAAATTTATTACAAATCAAAGGATGGAAAAATAATATATCAAGCAAACAGCCACCAAAAAAGAGCAGAAGTGGCAATACTAATCTCAAATAAAATAAACTTTAAACTAAATCCACCATAAAAGACAAAGAAGGGCAATATATAATGATTAAACTGACAATCCATCATGAAGACATAACCAAAATGCATAAAACAAACTCTAACAGCATTGAAAAGAGAAACTGACAGTTCCACAATAATACTAGGAGACTGCAACACACCACTCTCGGTAAAGGACAGAACATCTAGAAAGAAACTCAGCAAAAATACAGAAGATCTAAAGGCCACAATTAGCCAACTTGAACCCATAAACATATATAGAACACCCAACAGCTGCAAAGTACACATTCTTTTCCAAAGCACATGGAACATTCTCCTCAGAATAGACCACATCTTAAGCCACAAACCTCCCCTCAACAAAATCCAAAACAATGAGATAATACAAAGTATCTTCTCTGACCACAAGCCATCAAAGTAGAAGTTAACAACAGGAAGACCAAGGAGAAAAATCAATTACATGGAAACAAAATAACACCCTGCTTAAAAACCACTAGGTAAAAGAAGAAATCAAAGATGGAATAAAAAAATTCCTAGAATCAAACTACAATGAAAATGCATCATACCAAAACCTTTGGGACACAGCAAAGGCGGTGCTCAGAGGTCAAGTTATAGCAGTAGACGCACGCATCAAAAAAGAAGGGACAAAATCAAAACATTAGCTACACAACTTGAACAAATAGAAACAGGACAGCAAAGGAAGCCCACAGCCACCGGAAGGAAGTAAATAGTAAAGATCAGAACAGAAATAAATGAAATAGAAAATAGAAAAGCAATAGAAACAATCAAAAAAACCAAAAGTTGGTTCTTTGAAAAGATCAACAAAATTGATAAATCACTGGACAAGTTGACAAAAGAAAAACAGGAGAGGATGCAAATAACCGAAATAAGGAACGAAATGGGGAACATTACAACAGGCCAAACTGAAATAAAAAAGATCATAACAGAGTATTATGAAAAACTACACTTCAACAAATTGGAAAACCAAGAGCAAATGGACAAATTTCTAGAAACACATTGCCTAGCCAAACTAACACCAAATGATGTTGAAAATCTAAACAGACTCATAACAAGAGAAGAGATTGGAAAAAAAAAAAAAAAGCCCTTGCCCAGATGGCTTCACTGGAGAATTCTACCAAACATTCAGAGAAGAGCTTACACCAGTACTACTCAAACTATTTCAGAATATAGAAAAGGAAGGGGTGCTTCTGAATTCATTATATGAAACCAGCATAACCCTGATACCAAAACAAGGCAAAGATACAAAAAAAAAAAGAAAATTGCAGACCAATATCTCTCATGAATAGAGATGCAAAAATTCTCAACAAAATCCTAGCCAATAGAATTCAGCATCATATCAAAAAAAAAAAAAAAAATGCATCATGACCAAGTAGGATTCATACCAGGCATACAAGGATGGTTCAACAATAGAAAATCAATCAACATAACCCACTACATGAATAAAAGAAAAAAATCGTATGATCATGTCAATCAACACAGAAGAGGCTTTCAACAAAGTCCAACACCAATTCCTGATAAAAACTCTGAATAAAATAGGTACAGAAAGGAAATTTCTCAACACAGTAAAGGTCATCTAGGCAAAACCAACAGCCAACATCATTCTTAACAGAGTGAGGCTGAAAATATTCCCCTTGAGAACAGAAACAAGACAAGGATGCCCTTTTTCACCACTCCTGTGTAACGTTGTGCTGGAAGTCCTAGCTAGAGCAATAAGGCAAGAAAAAGAAATAAAGGGCATCCAAATTTGTAATGAAGAAGTAAAAATGTCCTTTTTTGAGAATGGTATGATATTATACATAGAAAACCCCAAAGACTCCACAAGAAAACTACTGGAAATAATAGAAAGATTCAGCACATTAGCAGGATACAAGATAAACATACAAAAATCAGTTAGATTCCTATACACCAATGAAGAGAATGACAAGAAGGAAATCAGGAAAACAATGCCATTTATAATAGCCTCTAAAAAAAAAATATACATAGGAATAAATCTAACCAGGGATGTAGAAGGCCTATACAAAGAAGACTACAAAACACTACTCCAAGAAACCAAGAGACCTACATAAATGGAAAAACATACCATGCCCATGGATAGGTAGACTCAACATTGTGAAAATGACAATCCTACACAAAATAATCTACAAATGCATAGCAATCCTGATCAAAATACCACCAACATTCTTTAAAGAGGTAGAAAAACTAATCATTAACTTAAATGGAAAGAGAAGAAACACAGAATAAGTAAAGCACTATTGAAGAATAAAGTAGGAGGACTCTCACTACCTGACCTCAGAACCTACTATGCAGCTATGGTAATCAAACAGCCTGGTACTGGTACAAGGACAGATATGTTGACCAATGGAACAGAATTGAGAACCCAGATGTAAAACCATTTATCTATGGTCACTTGATCTTCGATAAGGGTCCAAAATCCATCAAGTGGGGAAAAGACAGTCTGGATGTCCATCTGCAAAAAAAAATGAAACAGGATCCATATCTCACACCATACACAAAAACTAACTTGAAATGGATCAAGGACCTAAATATAAAACCAAAACTATAAAGATCATAGAAGACAAAATAGACGGATGCTAGAGGCCCTAATACACGGCATTAGCAGGATACAAACAATAACTAACAACACACAAACTTCAGAAGATAAGCTAGTAACTGGGATCTTCTAAAAATTAAACACTTATGCTCATCAAAAAAAGAGACTTCACCAAAAGAGTAAAAAGAGAGCTACAGACTGGGGAAAAAATCTTTGGCTATTACAAATCGGACAAAGGCTTAGTCTCTAAAATGTACAGGAAAATGCAACACCTCTACAACAAAAAGACAAAAAAATCCAGTTAAAAAATGGGCAAAGGAAATGAACAGACATTCCAGCAGCTGACACATGAAGAAAGGCTCGTGATCACTAACCATTAGAGAAATGCAAATCAAAACCACAATGAGATACCATCTCACTCCAGCATTACTGACACACACACACACACACACACACACACAAAATAACAAATGTTGGAGAGGCTGCGGGGAGATTGGAACTCTTATGCACTGCTGGTGGGAGTGCAAAATGGCACAACAACTTTGGAAAATTATATGGTGCTTCCTTAAAAAACAAGAAATAGGAATACCATGTGATCCAACAATTCCACTCCTAGGAATATAGTCTAGAGAAATAAGAGCAGTCAAACAAATAGACATATGCACACCCATGTTCATTGCAGCATTGTTCACAATAACAAAAAGATGAAAACAACCTGGAAGCCCACCAACAGATGAATGGAAAAACAAACTATGGTATATACACACAATGGAGTACTATGCAACAATAAAGAACAACGATGAATCTGGGAAGCATCTCACAACATGGATGAATCTGAAGGACATTATGCTGAGTGAAATAAGTCAATCACAAAAGGACAAATATTATATGTGGCCACTACTATAAAAACTCATGAAGAGGTTTACACACAAAAAGAAACAATCTTTATGGTTACCAGGGAGGGGAGGGGTGGGGACGGAAAAACACTAAATAAACAATAGATAAGTGGTAACTTTGGTGAAGGGTAAGACAGTACATAATGCCGGCAAAGCCAGCACAACTTGTACAAGACAAGGTCAGGGAAACTCCTTAGACACATCCAAACTTCCTCAGGGACTGAATTGCTGGGCTGAGGGCTGTGGGGACCGTGGTCTCAAGGAACATCTAGCTAAACTGACATAACATAGTTTATAAAGAAAATGTTCTACATTCCACTTTGGCGAGTAGCATCTGAGGTCTTAAAAGCTTGTGAGGGGTCTATCTAAGATACCCCACTGGCCTCACCCCTTCAGGAGCAAGGAAGAATGAAGAAAACCAAAGACACAGGGGGGAGATTAGTCCAAAGGACTAATGGACCACAACTACCACAGCCTCCACCAGACTGAGTCCAGCACAACTAGATGGTGCCAGGCTACCAACACTGACTGCTCTGACAGAGATCAAAATAGAGGGTCCTGAACAGAGATGGAGAAGAATGTAGAACAAATTTTTAAGTCACAAAAAAAAAAGACTAGACTTACTGGCCTGACAGAGACTGGAGAAATCCCGAGAGTATGGCCCCTTTGAGCTCAGTAATGAAGTCACTCCTGAGGTTCACGCTTCAGCCAAAAATTGGACAGGCCCATAAAACAAAACGAGACTAAACGGGCACACCAGCCCAGGGGCAAGGACTAGAAGGCAGGAGGGAATAGGAAAGCTGATAATGAGAAACCCAAGGTCGAGAAGGGAGAGTGTTAACATGTCATGGAGTTGTTAACCGATGTCGTAAAACAATAAGTGTTTTATGATATCTGTTTAAGAGGAGCTAGCTTGTTCTGTAAACTTTCATCTAAAGTACAATAAAAAAAAAGTCAAGTCAGGCATTTTTCACCCATCTAGAATTTCAGTTCCAATAAAGCTTGACCTGGGTTAGAATGAAAAAAAAAGACAGGAAAGGGAGAAAAGACTAAAATGAATATCAGAAGAGACTCTGAAAGTTTCTTTTGAACAGAGTAGCTAAAGTGAAAGGAAGAAATGATGAAGTAAAAGAGTTGAACAGAATCATAGGCAGCTCAAGAAAACAAAGTAAAGTATTATAATGAAATATGGAAAGATCTAGAGTTAGAAAAACAGAAGGGAAGAACAGGCTTGGCAGTTCTCAAGCTGAAAGAACTGAAGAAAAAATTCAAGCTTCCAGTTGCAATTTTGAAGGAGCCTATGGGCAAAATATTGAATGACGCAGGAGGAATCAAAAGCAAATGAAAGGAATATACAGGGTCACTGTACCAAAAAGAATTGGTTGGTGTTCAACCATTTCAGGAGGTAGCATATGATAAGAACCAATGGCACTGACAGTCGAAGACCAAGCTGCACTGAAGGGCATTGTCAAAGAAACAAGGCTCCATGAATTGACGGAATACCAATTGAGATGTTTCAACAAACAGATGCAGTGCTGGAAGCACCCACTTGTCTATGTCAAGAAATTTAGAAAGCGGCTACCTGGCCAATTGACTGAAAGAGATCTATATTTGTGCCCATTCCAAAGAAAGGTGATCCAATGGAATGCAGAAATTATCAAACAATATCATTAATGTCACACACAAGTAAAATTTTGCTGAAGATCATTTAAAATCAGTTGCAGCATTACCTTGACGGGGAACTGCCAGAAATTCAAACTGCATTCAAAAGGGAACAGGGAACAAGTGATACCATTGCTGATGTTGGGTGGCTCTTGGTTGAAAGCAGAGAATACCAGAAAGTGTTTACCTTTGTTTTATTACCTATGCAAAGGCATTCAACTGTGAGGATCATAAAAAATTATGGATGACATTACGAAGAATGGGGATTCCAGAGCACGTCATTGTGTTCATGCAGAACCTGTACATACACCAACAGGCAGTCATTAGAACAAGACTTGAGGATACTGCATGGTTTAAAATCAGGTAAGTTGTGTGTCAGGGTTGTATTTTTCAGCGTACTTATTCAATCTGTATGCTGAGCAAATAATCCAAGAAGCTGGACTATATGAAGAAGAACGTGGCATCAGGATTGGTGGAAGACTCATTAACAACCTGCAATATGCAGATGACACAACCTTGCTTGGTGAAAGTGAAGAGGACTTGAAGCATTTACTGATGAAGATCAAAGACCACAGTCTTTAGTATGGACTACGCTTCAACATAAAGAAAACAAAAATCCTCACAACTGTACCAATAAGCAAAATCATGATAAAAACAGAAAAGATTGAAGTTGTCAAGGATTTCGTTTTACTTGAATCAACAATCAACACCCATGGAAGCACCCGTCAAGAAATCAAACCACTTACTGCATTGGGCAAATCTGCTGCAAAAGACCTCTTTAAGTATTAAAAAGCAGAGATGTCACTTCGAGGACTAAGGTGTGCCTGACCCAAGCCATGGTGTTTTCAATCACCTCCCATGCATGTGAAAGCTGGACAATGAATAAAGAAGACCAAAGAAGAATTGATGCCTTCAAATTCGAGTGCTGACAAAGATTATTGAATATACCATGGACTGCCAGAAGAATGAGCAAATCTGTTTTGGAAGAAGTACGGCCAGAATGCTCCTTAAAAGCAAGGACGGCAAGACATCATCTCACATACTTTGAATGTGTAATCAGGAGGGACCAATGCCTGGAGAAGGACTTCATGTCTGGTAAAGTAGAAGGTCAGCAAAAAAGAGAAAGACCGTCAACAAGATGGATTGACACAGTGGCTGCAACAACGGGCTTAAGCATAACAAGCATTTTAAGTGTGGCACAGGACCAGGCAGTGTTTCCTACTGTTGCACATTAAGGTCGCTGTGAGCTGGAACCGACTGAACGGCACCTAACAACAACAACAACATCACCCATGAGTATTGTGGTCCTCAAAATAATCATCTAAATGAAACCAAATGGTTAACATTTACCCTAGACCAAAGATAAGACAGCAAGGGGAGACATGGAAGTTAGATTAATGGAAACAAAACAACCGAAATGGAAATAACAAGAATGCTGATATGTTGTGAAGAATGTAACCAGTGTCACTGAACATTGTGTGTAGAAATTGTTAAATGAGTACCTAATTTCTTGTGTAAACTTTCACAAAAAACACAATAAAATATTTTTAAAAATCTATGTACAGGAAAACAAACAATAGACTATATGTAAAGTAAAACTAACCTTGTGTATTACACATATGTCCTTATTATAATCACTACTGAATGTAATTTAGACTCTTAGGGCAGATAATTATATTTACTTTCTTAACTATCTGCCCCTTAGAAACATGCAGCATTTAAGAAAAATATTTATAGAGGTGTTTTTATTCAATGACCACAGCAAGTCATTTTCATTATCTTGTGTATGCGTTTTGACCTTGAAGGGCATAGACAACAGATTTGGTTTTATGATGTTGCTGTGCGGTTTTCATTTAGGTTTCTGTTATGTTCTGCAAACAGAAAAACCAGTCTGTATCTAATTTAATACTTTTAAATTTCCACAGATGGTCGCAGAACACTGTATAGTCTAGTGGATAAAAATTTTGCAATATGTTTTTCAATTTGTGACTTAAAATCCTGTTTCTACCGCATTCTTTTTTATTAAAAATTTCCATTGACTTTTTTTTTTCCAGAGAGTATGATTATAAAAATTATTCTCTCAGTTTCACTAGGCAAAAAGACATCTGATTTGAAACAGTTTGTAGGTTAGGCAGCCAAGTTAGACAGAAATAGCTCAGCCACAACTGAATAAAAGCAGTAGTGTTGGAACTTTTGTCAAAAGTCAGATTCATCAAGGCCGGTTTGATCCCAACGCGTATAATGCACACAGAAGATGAAGTTTCTGAGGGTGGAGCCGTGGAACTCCATTTCCAGAGCAACCATGAAGTTTCTTCTATGTCTGTCTCTGCCCACAAATGAAGACTTATTCTCCTCCTACCTAAGCTTGTGCCAAAATGCTGAGGGGCTCACTGAGCAGTACAGGGTTTAAGGAAAGGAATACAGGGTTTGAAATCAGACTGACCTAACTTCAACTCCACTGCTGCCACTTACTAGTGGTGAGGTCTTGGGCAAGTTTTCTAATAAGTACAAAGCTGTCTTCTTATTTAAAGTCTGGGTAGACAAATGTGAGAAGGCGTCTACCCTCGTGTCACTCTACACAGTGAGCTCAATCTAGAGGGGAAACAAGGCCATATGCAAATCCAAGTGCGGTGATAGTGACCACATGCAAAGGCTTTGGAAGACTTTACAGAGGAAGGAACATTTGAGATGGGTCTTGGAAAAAGTAGGAAATGGTTAAAATCCTGGGGTTATCAATGACACTTGAATGCCAACTATGATGGCTATCAACAGTTCCCTAGAGAATTGTGTTGAAAAGGATTCTGAGGCTGTCCCTGGGATCAGTGGTCAAGTGGTTAATCCCGAACCCAGTGGTTTGTGATGTGACAGACTCTAAAGCACCAGCAAGTCTCCACTCATCCTGACCCTGAATCCAAGCCTGCACATAGGGGAAGAAGAAAAAAAGTTGTTACTCCTGCCTTCCAGCATGCACTGCTGCAGATCACCAAGGATGAGTGCTCCGCAAAGCCTACAAAATAAATCCAATCCATTTTTCATACGGCAGCCCTTCATATCTTGAACAGAGCTGTGATGGTTAAGATTATGTGTCAGCTTGGCTGGACCATGATCTCAGTGTTTATATGTGATCACTCCCATGATAGGATCTGCTGTGAGCAACCGAACAGTTGAAAGGGAGTTTCCTTGAGCATGTGGCCTGCATCCAAATAAAAGCAGATGTTCTGGCTTTTGCCTGCTTTGGATCCTGCAGCTGGTTCCTGTTCATCTGACCTCCAGCTCTTGGGACTTGACCTGGCAGCATACCTGCCTGTCTTGGGAATCATCGATCTTCATAGCCTGTGAGAAACAGCCCTACTCTCCGACCTGATGACCTTGAGTTCACCAGCCCCTGTAGCTACGTGAATCAGGAGAAGCCATTTCCTTGACATAACTCTTTCTATATACATATTTATATGCTTTACTGATTTTAGAGAACACAACCTAAGACTAGAGATATCATGCCATCCTTGAATCTTCTTTTCTCAGGCACAGATCACAAACACTATAAACACTCAAATTGGCACAAGTATAGTTCGAGCTACTCAGCTGTACACAGGCTTACAGCACTCAACAGTTCCTTTGTGATGCTTCCTGACACTGTTCTGCATAATCACCAGACTCTTCCCTCCCGCCACTCTACTACGCTTGCATACCTGTGCAGTGCCTACCCACCCACCCCGCCCACACACACACACCTGCTTCCACCATCACCAGGCCAGAAGGAACCATTGTCTTTAATGCCCATTCCAGTCTTTTTCTGTTTTTGTCCTGGATATCCTCACATTTCAACTTCCAGCAGAAACTACCTCTTTATAACTACCTCTACCACCATTTTAACCAACTATTCCCCTGGTTCTGACTCAGGCTTCTCTCAGTCTTCATATGGCCTATAGCATTGGACCCCGCTCTAGGAATTTTGTTCATAGACCAATCTACCTTATTTACCATTTGGAGGTATCTTCAGACCTCTATCTTTTGCTTTTTTTCTCTATTTCTTTTTTCTTTCTCTCTCTTTAAAAGGATTCATTTCTATTTCCCAGCATCCCTCAACCTCAGCTCAGAGCTTCTCTCTTCTCTTCACCACTCACCTCACCTTCCTCTTCAGGCTAATGATTATCCCTTTATAAAATACCCCTCTGCTGAGATATATAGGCAAGGTGACTCCCATTGCTTCTATAAGCTGTTACATTACCCCCAACCTGCTTTAAATAGGGAATAACCCTGGGTTTGCAGGGACAATGCTACAGGTTAGATGAGAATCAAAGCTTCCCACTGGCTATACAAAAGATTTCCATTTCTCCCATCTCTGAGTCCTGCTATCAGTGCAAGAAGCTGTAATACCCAAGGGCCAGAAAGGTGTGCCAGCCAGCAGTGTTGCTGTGCTGATTTGGGGGCCATTGGATGGGAAAACAGCTACTGCTAAAACTGTGGATTGAAACCAGTGACCCATTTTTAAATTTCTTCAACTTCCTGTGTTCCTCTCCCTGTGGTAACAACTCCCAGCTGCTGGGACTCAGAGAAGCTTCAAAGGGATTTGTCCAAAAGAGAGGCTTATATGTGCTTATCCCTGCATGCATTTGTAACTACTATGACACATGCGTTATTTCTGTAGCACTCAAATCTCCTTTCACTTCCCAGTTTGCTCTTTTCCTTCTGCATGTAGCCCCCTGAATTCAGAAATGGTCATTTGAAGAGAACATGGGCTTTGGAATTAAGCATCAGTGCTAAGCCTGACTCTGCCACTTATTACCTGTGTGATTTGGGCAACTGAACCTGTTTCCTCATCTGTAAAATGGGAATGATGATAGTACCTGTTTGTGCGGATGTTGTGAGAATTGCTCTAGCTAATGTGCACGCCCATGCGGTGCCTGAGGCTCCACAAGTCGGTTTCCTTTCCCTCTTCCTTCAGAATAAGGAGCTTACAAACTGTATCCAGCATAACAGTTTCCTCAATAGAAAAGGAATACAATAGGATATTAGTACTAATTTAAAAAAAAGCAAACTTCCTGCCCTTAAAGTCCAGCTGTAGTCACATGCAACTTTGAAATGCCAAGGGCTAAAGGACCCTGAAAGGAGACTAGAGACTATGTTTGAGTTGCTACTTAACTGCAAAGAAGGAAAGAAAAACTCATTTTCAACAAGTTGAAAAAAATAAGCCAACAGTCGGGTGAAAGTAGCAGGAACTAAAACGCTGTCAAGATGAAGCAAGAAGAAAAGGAAATGTCCTTCAGAAATGTGTTGTACGTGAGAAACCATTTTTGTTGCCTTCTAAAATTGAAATCAGCTCCTGAAATGTATTTCCTACAATTCCTTCCAGGGAGAGCGTCTTCTTTTTGTTTTAATAAATAATATCACTTTGTGTAACTAGTATCGTGTTTTTAAAACTCTGTTGATTGCTATGGTAACCTGATTGTATGTGATTAAAAAAAGAGCATGTTTCATTTCCCTGGGCTGTTGCATGACTTCCATCAGAATTTAGCAGTTTTCTCAACATATTGCAGACTCTGCCAACCAGCTCTCATCAGTGTTTTGTTCTGTGCTTTTTCCCTGTGGCATTCTTATGCAGGCTGTTAATGACAGGATGGGTCAACCGAGACTCTTTTGCTAGTGCCTTAGAAGGGTTTTTTAGAACGTTAAGGGAGAGAGAAAAGATGGCACCAACATCAGACCATAAATGATGATAACGATCACACCGAGGCTTTACAGGGACAGCTAGGATGGAGGTGAGGATGAAAGCAAGTTTTCTGGGGTAGCCTAGAGTGGTTGCAGGGAAGCTCCAGGAGCAGCCTTGTAAAGGAGACCCAGGGCAGAAAGATTCACAGTGTCACCTACTGCAGAGCCCTGAGGTGACACCTGGAAAACCTGCTTTTCATCCTGCTCTCTGACCTTGGACAAGTTTCCTAATGCCTCTGAGCCTCATTTTCTTCTAAATCGTGAAGATAATTTCCAAGGTGCCTTCTCTAGCCTTCATCGTCTATGATGGTAAGACCCTGAGTTAGACCAGGGCTTGCAAAAGGACCCACTGAATCAGAATCAGAATCCCCAAGCCCTGTCTCATATCTTACAGATGAGAAGCTCTGGGTCTATGGCCCCTCAATCTGCATTGTTTCCAAATGCTCCAGATAATTGTTGTGCACAATAAATGTAAGAACAACCAAAACAGAGTATATCTATAAAAGCAAAGGTTTCCAAGAAGGGTCAAGTGTCAGACTCCTCGCAATACAGACCGAAGGGGCTTGACTTCTAAGACAAATAGCTTAGAAGATAACTAGCTGCCTCTTTTACTGGAGCGCTTGGCCCCAGAAACACTGAGCATCAATACCATATGTGCCCAGGAATGGGAACAAGCAATTACGTCAGAATTGGAACAACAGCTGTAGTCGCAGGTTGTTCTTGCACAGAAACTTCTGAGGATGAGGTCCAGCACCTTTATGTTTGCACCGCAGTAGAGTTACAAACTTCACTGTCGTAGGGTTGGCAGATCAAATCAGGGCATCCTGTATTTTCGTTATTTTTAATTTACCTAAACCTACCAAGCCTATCTACTAACCTCTATCCCAGCCTATAGCCAAAGAAACATGAAAAGAAGGAAAGAATCTTTCTTCACTCTGCATCAATAGGGTATGTCATCTTTCTGGACTAAACAGGGAGAATTGAACTGAGATGAGGAAAAAAAAATTATAAAAATGTATAAAACAAAATTAGACCTCTAAGGAGCCTGAGATATGAAGGTACATGGCTCTAACTAAGTGCAAAGAAGTCAGGCAAGAGGAACAGTTTCTGAAGGAAGCCATTTTCTCTTTTGCTTTGAGAACTCCCAAAACAACAATGCAAATTTATAAATTCTCAATTGCTCCAATTAATAGCGCACTGACATCAATATTTTGCAAGTTTGGTTCCAAGTAAATCAATGTATGTCAGTTCTGAATATGGAAAAGGTATAAAAATATAGACAGTTTCAACAACAATCATAGTACAAAAAATTAAAATGCAAAAGACAATGCAAATTGAGATGTTACCTCCCAAGAAAGATTGGAATTAAGGCTGGATTGAGATATGAGCAGAATACGCAGGGCAGAGCAGGCAGCTAGAAGTCACCTTTCAGAGTCTGAAAGATTCGATCCGAGTGGTAGCTTGACCTCCACACAGTTTTGCTGATCAGAGGGGAAAGAGATTAAGCTGAAGCCACCTCTAAGAAAACAGCCACAGTACCAATGGACTAGCTCCTCAACTCTTTGATACATTTATTTAGGCATCTACTATATGCCTAAAGCAGTGATAACTGCAGTCTTGGAGAAATTTCCAGTCAAACTAGGGAGAAAAGACATACTTATTTGAAACTGTTAGAGATGAAACCAAGTATAGCTCTAAGACAGAAGGGAAGAAGTTCATGTGGGCTGGGAGTGTCAGAGAATCTGACAGAGGAGGCAGAATTTGAGATGCATCTTAATGGATGTGAAAATAAGGAATAAAGATATTTGGAGGTAAGAGATAGGAACATGGAAAATAGTAGAAACCAGGGCTCCATACTAGGGGAAAGGAGATGAGCAGAGGTATGTGCTGGAGGCTGCTGGAAGAACACATGGCCCAGGCAGCCTCCGTAATCTCTATCCTTCTCCCCCTTACCATCCCCTCTCCTGCCTGGAATGAGTAGCCCCAGGGAGGAAGGTTACATGCCCAGGTTCCGCCTCCATGGTGGCCAAGCTCCATTTAGATCACTGGAACTTTTGGGCTTCCCCAGGAACCTGATCACAAAGATGGAAATGGTGATCCATGAGATTATTCGTCCTCTGATTTAGGGGCAATGCACCTCTCTGAGTATTGCAGGCAAAGGGTCTGCCCTCACAAACAAACTAAGGAATTAGAAGAGGCTTCCATTTGGCACTCAGAGGCCCCCGTTGTATTTGCTTTCTCCCTTTTCAGCAGAAAGCCAGGTGCACATTTCTTGCCCATTTCTTCTGCCATAGGCAAAAGTGATCTGATAAAGTTTTAGAGCTGAGCCGTATTTTATTTTTTAAAGATTATTGAGTGAAGAGGGCAATATTTAACTCAATTACTAATAGTAGAATTTCAAATAATAGCAGGGGAAATATTTACCAGTACAGTGATTGTCGAGTTGATTCCAACTCATAGCAATTCCATGTGTGTCAATACAGAATTGTGCTCCATAGAATTTTCTATGGCTGATTTTTCAGAAGTAAATCACCAAGGCTTTGTACCAAGGCAATTCTAAGTGGACTCCAACCTCCAACCTTTCAGTTATTGGTAGAGCTAATCAAACATTTACATCACCCAGGGACTCCTAGAGGAGATATTAAGCTTATATCAAGTCCATTATTGAATGGTGTCTGAAAGTTACCTGGAAAGTTCCTTGATTAAGGTCCTGTAATTTAAATCTGCCATCAGTTATGGAATAGAGTAATCTCTCTAAAGACATTTGGAGCAGTAAAACTAGTACCACACTATCCATTGGGGCTCCTTCTGTGTGTTTCTTCATGGCTTCCAACCCAAGACCAAGGAAGCAAGAGGCATAGTCTGCCACATAGTAGGAGCCCATTCTAGGTAATACCTATTACCGTATTTTGAAAAATCTATTCATTTTATTTAATAAACCTTTATGGAATACTTACCATGCACTCTCTCATCTGTTGGTGAGCACTTGTTGGGGGAAAAAAGAGAGAGAGACTGGGATAGAGAGGGAGAGAAAAATACCTCAGGAGCTCTGCCTAAGCAGCAGTTCTCAAACTTGATGGACGTAAGAAGCACTGGGGAGCTTGATGGAAGTGCAAACTCCTGGCCCTACCACCTAAAGATTCTAAATCAGCACATCTAGGGCTGAGCACCTAGAATCAGCATTTTAAATAAGTGATCCAGTTAATTCCGCTACTGGTGGTCCCTCATTGCAGAAGACAATAACAGGATGTGGAAGTCAAACTAAGAAACCTTGAGGGGAAACCAAGGAGGCTGAGGCTACACATTGGTTACCCAAGAATCACAGAGGGTTCAGTGGGCCAGGCCCAAGTCTGCCAACTAATAACTACATAGGGCCATAGGTGTGTTTTCCACACATTTGCAAAAAGTCCATGTGGAAGCCGCAAGAGAAAGTTCCATTTGTCTCAAAGGCAGAACAAAATGGCTGAAAGGAGCATGGCTGACAACACTGGAGTTGCTGTGACAACTGTAATCAGTGCCGAGAACTGAGCTGAGAAATCCATGGGTAAGAAAGCGGAGGTGAAGAAACTGTGCTAAAGAGCATGCTGCGTGTTTATAAAGGATTGCTATGTCTGTGTTAACCCACTTTATATCCCACAGTAGTTGTGAAGGAATCAAAGGGAAGGAAAGACAAGATGGATTCCTTCCAAGAATAGTTTGCAGATAATGGACTGGTAGACAGGTGACTCGTGAAGCATTGTTTGCCCTTTTGTGTTCTTCCACTTTGTTCCCAGTATTTCTGATATTGGAGACTCTGTCAAGTGCCGAAAGAATGAATCAAAAACAAATGCAAATACAATCCTCAAATAAAAGGAAGATAAAGACAACACCATAGAACGACCACCACAGACTTTTATTTAATTAAAAATATTATACATGTTGTTGCATTTTCATGGAAAATAGTGAGTTAAAAAACACCAACAGTGTTAGTTTTCAGAAACATTCTTGCACCCCATTCTGCCACCTGCTGCTTTCTTTTGTCAGTGCTATTAACCATGGTAAGGAATTGGGGCTCCCTGGAACTTCCTTGAAGCTCACGTCTTCAAAACTCCTGGAGTAAACCATTTCCTCCATGCTCTTCTGTCAAGTTAGCTCAGATACCACCAGCTTCAGCTTCCTTGCAAGCCACTGAAAGGAGCTGACATAAAAGCCCAAAGCACCTTCGTGACCACACCAATTCAGTCCAACCGGTCTGCAAGAATCTGGAGCACCACTACGGCCTCACCCAGTTTCTGAGCCACTCAGCAAGTGACCTTGTTATGCCTGCATATTAGTGTCCTGAGCCCCTCCACCAAACCTCCCTGGAACCCATGATGGGAAGACACTGCCATATAGTGTTTATATTCAAATCATCAGCAAATACACAAAAGTACATGTGGCCCCATGCACAATACTATCAAATAAAAGAATACATATTGGTACAATACAACCTTTGCTATCACTGGCTAAAATATAGCCATATGAGTATTTTCAAAGTCTTCATGTCATTATACATTTGTTAAGAAAAATAGTACAGTATACAAATATAACTGGAAAAGATCGTTTCAGTTATAAACTTCTTATATGTAAATGCAAGGTGTGTACAATATATTTCCTCTTCTTCACGACCTCCTTTCCTTTCTTTGGGCTTGACCATCCCCTAACTTAATTACTTGATCCACATTGTAATGCTGCGTCCCCATATTGCTCTCAAGTGATGCTTTTACTAAAATTGGATCTGATGGGACAGAAAAGTCCCAGCTCTGTTTTCTGGTTCTTTTGCTTTAAATTGTAGTATACTTAATTTGGGTCGCACATCCAGCTTTATATTAAAGAGAGAAGGATTTCCCCCAAAATATACAAACAAACAAAAATAGCTGGATATCAAAATTTAGAATTGCCCCAGTTCTTAGATATTGGAAAATGGTCTTTCTTCTTCATAATGATCTCTCAATTGATGGGAATAAAATAAGGCTGAAATTGCTTTTCACATTCTGGCTCTGTTGGGGGCATTTTCACATAGACCCCGGTAGTAAGAAGGCTTCTTTTCTTTAGCTGCCAAACACAAAAAGAAACAGTAATTATTATTGAAGAATACAGAAGCCACTTCTAACCATAATAGAAACTCAATACCGATTGGGTCCCTGCCTGCTCAAAAATGAATGTTCACAACATACAGGATTATAAGCCCCAGGATATTTTCTTGATTCAGCTATTAAAATTCATTTTGGGTAAACAACTGTGCTATTGATGTAAAATAGCAATTGTTTTCCCTGACTGGAAGATAGGAGACAGAGACTTGGAGAAATCTTCAGAAATAACACAAAATGTCTATGATAATTGACTGGAGTTTGTGACAGAATGAGCATGATAAGGTAATAACACACTTTACCCTGTTTGAGAACTGTGTTTCTCAGCTCCACTCTTCATATTCCTTTTATTATTTTTTCTCCGTCTATATTAGTCCCCAGTTTTTACTACCTCAGTAAATTGAGGTCTAGTCTACTAGTCTGTGTGGCAGTTTGCAGTAAATAAAGTAGAAAGAACCTAGAGCAAGTAAACGTCGCTGTCAAGCTGAGGAGATGATCTTGGAACAGATTATGTCTTTGCATGTAAGTTCAGAGCAAGACAGAAAGAGAGAGATTGAAAAAGAGAGATCAAGCTAGAGAGTCCTCGTGTTGGCAAAGGCGGCTTTAGGTAGAGGGAGCGGAGAGGGACAGTCAGAAAGAAATCTTGACAGGAAGCACGATTCCATACCTCTGCCTCTTTCACCATCAACAGATGTAGTAAAAAAAATCTAACAAACAGGGCTGGAAAATTGGGCAAGATATCCCAGGTAAGCAGACTGGGTAATAGGGAGCCCTGGTCAGATTCTGTGTTCATGACAGGTGACAGTTTGGATAAGGAAGGCACAAGCAGGGAGGCACTAAGAGATGTCTACCAGATAAAATGAAGGAACATTAAGGGGAAAATAAAATCCATCCAGGTGATCATTTCAATTAGCATTTTGTCCAACCTAATTTATGTTTCAGGGTTACTAACTGAAGCACATTTGTCATGAAGATATAGAGGAAAACAGCTGCCCCATGTTGTTCAAACAGTTACTCAAACTGAAACCCTGTTCAGAAGCACACAAACATTCAATGTCAAACACACTCATCTAAAATATTAGTCATCCTGAAACCTCAAAGGCCAATGCCAAGGGGTCTAGTGTATTCTCTGCCATGTCCTTCCTCTTTGGCATGTATTGCTTCATTTGAAGAAAACTAAACTCAGTACCATCATTTGGTCAGTTGATATCACTAAAAGTATCCCCACCAAACATGGTGGGTTGCCAGCATCACACTTACCATTTTGCTCAAAGAAACAGCTGTGATGAGGAAGCTGTAAAAAAACAATCCTGAACTGACTGCTGCAAGAATCCAGAGGAGGAATTCAGAATCCGGACATGGTTCTGGATCTGCAACAGAAAACAGCACAGTTTCTGTGAGATAGTCTTTAAATGTTAAGGCCCTCCTCCCCTACTGGTGAAAAAAGGAAGAAATTGGAGCTCCCAGACCTTGATGTCCACCCCTAAATAGTATTGCTAGCCCACAGGTAAATCTGGGGCCACTTCCCAGGAATGTCATATCAAAGACACAAGGTTAAACTTCATGATGGTTAACATTCCGGAGGGAATGCCCCAACTTGCCAGTAGAAAAAACACTTTGCTCAACCCATCTTATTTTATGTTCAGAATTCTGTTTAGGTCACCATCCATAACAAGTAAGACTACTATGTGGAACGACAGTGCACCCTTAAAGAGACCAAGAGACTCTCCACGGAACTAAACAATGAACCACCTAAAATTAAGGAGCAAAACTGTTCTCATCCAAAGGAGACAGTAATGTGAAAGGTGTCAGCCTAGTAAAATGGCTTTGCTCACCAATGACAAAAATCTGGGTTCCGTTGCCCATGCCCACGTAGTAGGGTGGTGGGTACATGAGCTCCACCTTGCAGATGTAGAGCCCCATGTCTATAGCCGTCAGCCCTTGGATGGTGAGGTTCACTTTGTTTCCACTGGAGGTGCCAGTGCAGGTGGGATGATCTAGGAAGGTCAGCTCATTCTCCACCTCAAACGTGGAGGCACAGACTTCAGTCATCTGGCTGTTGGCCTGCCGCAGCACTGTCACCCGGACCTCTTTGACTTTGTGTAAGGATTCATACTCACACACAAAGCTGGCGACACCCCGGTTGCTGGCCAGCACCACTGCAGGCTGGGACACGTCCAGCGCTAACAGAGAAAAGCCAAAGGGAATTCCATGAACTCACTGTCATCCATGGCCCAGTCCAGGCAAAACCTCGAGCCAGGGAAGGTTTATCTTTGATGGGTATCCTCCATCTTCACCTCCCAGCCCTTCTCTCCCTCTTCAACAACTCCATCACCCTTCCTTATCACATCCCCTCTCCATCCGCCCTCTCCATCTCTTCTCCCCAAGGCGTTCTATTAGTTGTCTTCCAGAAACTCTGGAAAAAAGTGTTTCCTTATTGGGAAATAATTTCTTGAAGGCAGATGGTTGTGGCAGGAAGGATACTGATGTGACAAATGGAAGACCTGGCTCTGCCATGAAACATATGATTTAGGAAAGTCACACCTCTCCTCTGGCCTTCCTTGTTCTCCTGTGTAGTGAGTGGGGATTCATATCAAAGTGTCTTCCACTCTGGTATTGTAAAAATATAATAGAGCATTTTCAGGGGGAGTTCTGGATGTTGAAGTACAGAATCTTGCCTTAACCCTCAAAGCATACTTCCTGTACCTCTGCGTATTTCTTCAACGGGTCCTGTACCTCTATCACCCATGAGTAACAGCTGAGCCCTGGCTCACTGTGCTGGTCACCCCTTCTCTAGCATTACTGTCATAGAATGGGGATGCTGTTAGATGAAGGAAGCCACAGAGCGGAGGGCACCGGGTCGTTTCCTCTCCAGGTTGAGGCAACCCTGCTGTTAACTTCTGTGGGCTTCCCCTGCCACCACCATTACCTCTTCCGCCCTCCTTCTCTGCTTCACTCAAACACCCTCGTATTCCTTTATTCTTTTTCCTCTGGCTTCTACAGGATAAGGGAGACAGCTCTCCATACAAAGAGACTCATATCATTTAAAAAAATGGTGGCTTTATATCAAATCATCTTCAAACTGGTCTTCCTGTAACTAACCTGGCCCCTCTTCAGTCAATCAAGCGGCAACCAATCATCACCCCAAAACTTGGACTGAATGCTATAATTTGTCTGCTCAAACAGTTTTATGTCTTACTTACCATTGCTTGCAAAAACAAAATAAATACCATTCAAGGTCCTCCATGATCCAATTCCAGCCTACCAAATCCAGTCTTAGTTTCCAGGATACCCCTTCCTGCCTATAAATCACCCTATACTAAAGTCACCAGTACCTTCCCCCTAGCACCTGTACTTGACTACATCTGTCCTCAGAGAAGAGAACAATGTGGCAGCAGCCACAGCCATGGGTAATTCAGCAGCTCAGTTTGGTGAGACAAACATCTTCTTCCCCAACGCTCATCTTTTCCTATCAGAATCTTACCTATCCCTTAAAGAGTGGTTCCAATGCCACCTTCTCCTTGAAGCTTGATTACTTGGTGGAATCATTTTCACTGCCTTCTGCACATCCTTTGCACTGTTATAGGTCTGTTGCAGGACTAAATGAAATTCTGCCCTGTATTGTAGTTTTTTTGTGTGTGCTAATCATACCTCTCCCATCTTCTGCCTCGTGGAGCAATAGTCACATCCTTTCCAAATGGGCATTCGATAATTTTTATTGTATTGACTCTAGGCTTAAGTAAGACCAAGTTTCCTGCCCTCCTCCCAGTTAAGCTCCCAATTATCACCGTCAAATCTGATTACCCTCAATTTCCCAGTATCCACTATGGAAGAATCCTAGTTACTAGTTGAGATCAGTTTCCTAAAAAGGAAATTTAATTACTTCTAAGAGTATTTAATCTTTACATGTTTAAACATGTAAAATCAGGAAACATATATGGATCTTTCTTATCCAGTAAAAGTTAAATTATCAAGTATCTTTTGAACACCTACTTCACATAAACCACCTGACTTCTTAACCAAGAAGGTCTAGAGAGAGAGAAAGTTGAGATTCAACGGGAATACTTATTGTTTTTAGGCATGTAACAAACCTGATGTCCATCGCTAAAGAGGTTTATTTAATCTGAAAACTGAGGATTCTGCATCTGAAGTCCACATGTAAGTCAAGCAACGAAGTATTTTCTGCCAAAGAGACTGATGGTTGGCTTTCTTTCTTCTTCCTTTCTTTCGTTCTTTCTTTCTTTCTTTTTGTCTTTCTGTCTTCTCTTTTTTTCTTTTGTTACTTTGCAATTTCAAATTTCTTTCATTCATAAAGTAATTGGTTAACTAGTTTATAGACTTGATAAACAGAACCTTAAAACTTTGAATCAAGCAAAGAGGAGCTCTTCCCCAGGATATCCCTTCTTTACTTCTCTTTACTCAGTTCAAGATGATTTGCTTAAGTTTTAAACAAGTTGGATAGTTAGTTTGTAAAACTGAATTAGACGATCTTAAACCTTGAATTGGATAGGAAAGAAACACTTACATGGTTTTATTAAGTGAATATCTTTTTTAAAAAGGGAAATCTTGGCTTCTCCCTGATACCCAGCTCAAATGCATTCAGGACTGTGGATATCTTTTCCCTCCAAAATCCTTTTACTTTAAGATATTTACTTTCAACTTCACAGAAGATTGGGAGGAAATACCTTAAAGATTGCCAGTGTCTCCCAAACCAACTCCCATGTATTCATTAAGCACATATTATACACCTGGCACTCTCTGCTATGAGCTGTATCTCTGCTTATTTGCTGCTGCTGGCTGTTCCCTGCTTCCAGAGCCATCCAAGCCGGGAGATGGAAGTTTTACCTTTAGCTTCTGGCTTTGCTGTAAATCACTGCCCTTGACTGTCGAAAGAAATGAAACCCAGATGGGAGAAACACCTCCTCCACCTTCGTGTTCCAAAATCCTCACTCACCTTTGGAGCAGATGGGAATGAAGAGAAGAGAAAGCATTGCAGTGCAGGGCCAGGTCCTGGGCTGGTGCAGCTGAGCCCCACACCTGCGGAATACAATGTAAGCCATGGCTTTATGGGAGCAGGCTCAGGGCTTCAGGAAGCAGAGCGAAACCTTTCGGGATCCTGAAGCTTTGAATGTGTTTGAACCCACACAGAATCGAGGACTTTATATAGGCGGCTTTGATCCCAGGTATGTACTACACATGTGCACACACAGAAGGCATCTGAATAGAAAGCCTTTTTTGTTTTGGTTTTACGAGAAAGGAAGTCGTGGGTTTGGCTGTTACGTCGAAAAGTTAACCTCAAACACTCAAAATAAAACTGAACAAAACAAGCCAATCCATGGATGGAAAATGCATTCAATTTGAAACTGAAGCTTCTTGTCCACTTTGAGGATCTGGATAACTAAGTGGAGACTTGGAGAGTTTCCTGGAGTGCAGGGATCCCCACTAAATCTCAATTTTATCCAATCGTCTAAGCACGTTTTACCACCCAATTTGCTTCATTGGCATTCCTAAAACAGTTAAGCTGCCGGCTCCCTGAGCCCTTGAGTTAATGACAGAATTAATCCCTGGGCATCATTAATAAAGCTCTGCATTCTATCTGTATGGCACATCCTTTTAAGGGTCCTTCAGCATGCTGTACAGATAGTTTATTCCTCCTTGTTCTGTTTTATATTTTGTTGAGAGAAAATGCTCAAGGCACAAAAAATAAACTGATCTGTCCCTGGTTTTGCAGATCAGGAAAGAATTCAGATGTTCTTAAAAGCCTTACCTCAACAAGGACAGAACAGATTTGGAGAAGGTCCAAAAGCCCACCCATTGCCATCAAGTCAATTCCAACTCGAAACGACCCTACAGTACAGAGTAGAACTTCCCCAAAGGGTTTTCAGCTAGTGGTTGGCAGATTCAAACTGTCGACCTTTTGGTCAGCAGCCAATCTCTTAACCACTGCACCATCAGGGCTCTGGTCCAAAGACAGTCAACCACAAAATGATCCAGCAGATTAAAAACTTCCATAAGAAGATAAATTGGTTTGTAAAATGGGAATTTTTCAAGCAGTAGATCCCAAAGCTAAGGTTACATATGCCTGAAATTCTTAAATTTATGAAAGTTGTGACCAGGACAAAAATTCACCTAGTAACAGAATGCGAGATGTTGAGGTACCCCTTTAAACTGAGGAAAGATAACAGTAAGAAAATAAAGCTGTGCATCATACATTTCAATGGTTAATGAAACATTTATTAAGAACCTACTCTATGCCAGGAAGTGTATGTCCTATAGACTTAATGATGACAAGACAAAAGCATGGTTAATGTCTTGGGGGGCTTCTAGAAGACTGACATGCATACACACAGTTATAACATTGAATTTGGTGATTGCCTACTTCATTCTTCCATGTTTCCCACTGTCCATGCACCTCAGCATGGCAGAGGAAGCTGTGCAGAATATGGGCCTAATGCCTCCCTTTTTTCCTATGTTCCAGCCTTTCCTCACATGCCTCCATTTGGTCATTTCTCCAACATGCCTCTTTCAGGTCTCTTAGCCTTTACCCAAGCTATTCCCTCTGCCAAGAATGCCTTCCCCACCCCCCCCCTTTTTTTTTTAATCTTATTTAACCCTCCTTGTCTTCTCCAGGACTTAGTTGTTATCTCCTTCAGGAAGCCTCCCCTGACCTGCCCCTTCTCTGCACTTCCATAGCACCCTATATAAGTCTTGAAACTCCAGCTCAAATGCCAACAAGCAATAACAACTGAATGAGCCCTTACTAAGAGTCAGTTTTTATACCGGCACTGGAGATACAAAAACAAAAAAGGTGTGTTCCTGCCCTTAAAAGGAACTGACAGCAATGGGAGGAACAGGTAGCTAAACCTGTGATCACCATAGAGTGGAATAAACGCTGGAATTGAAGTACACACAAGCTGCAGAAGGGCAGAAACCGTTGATTCTACCTGCGGGAGTCAGAAAGGGCTTCTGATAGGAAGGAAAAATTGAAGTGATTATTGAGGACAAGGGCAAGAGGCGAGTATGCAGACAGAAAGAACAGCGTGCACCAAGGCACACGGGTTGGAAAGGGCATGAAATGCTCATGGCGAGAGACAGGCTAGTGTGGGGATTTGCAGTAAGTGGAAGCTAGTGCTGTTAGTAGTGGATGAAACATTTTAGGAGCAGAATGGCATGCCAAAGTTCACATTTTAGAGAAGTTTTCCCTTGCATGGAGGGTGAGGGAGAGGATGGATTCAAGGAAGAATAAAATATAACCGGGGAAGCCCGTAAAGAGGCTGGGGTAGTACTCTAGGTAACCAGGGGTCAGCAAACTTTTTCTGTAAAAGTCCAGACAGTAAATACGTTTGGCTTTGCAGGTCATGTGGTCTCCGTTGCCACTACTCAACTCTGCCATCGTTGGGTGAAAGCAACCATGTTGTTGTTGTTGTTAGCTGCCTTCAAATTGGCCCCTGATTCATGGCAACCCCATGCAAAATGTAGCAAAACACTGCCCAATCCTGTGCCATCCCCATGATCAGTTGTGAATCGGACCATTGTGACCCACAGGATTTTCACTGATTGATTTTCAGAAGTAATCACCAGGCCTTTCTTCCTAGTTTGTCTTAGCCTAGAAGCTCTGCTGAAACCCATTATAGCTACACACCACTGACAGATGGGTAATGGCTGAAAGCAGCCATAGACACTGTGTAAACAAATGGATGTGGCTGTGCTCTGATAAGACTTTATTTACAAAACCAGACTGCAGGCTAGATTTGGCCTGTGGGCTATGGTTTGCCAACCTCTGGTCTATACCAAGGCAATGACACTGGTGGAGACAAGGGTCCTAAGGGGACTAATCTGCCAGCAATGAGTAGATAAAGCTTATGATGGCACCAGATTTATGGCTTGGCAGGTACTGTGATGCTGCTAGAAATTGTTCAAATATTTGCCAAGTTCTATCTCATTCAAGTCTCATAACAATCTTACAAGGCAGGGGCTATTATTTTCTCCATTTTATAAAGGAGAAAGCTGAAGCACTGAGGTTACTTATCTAATCCCATAGTAGGTAGTGGAACCAGGATTTGAAGCAAAGGCTTTGAAGTCAAAGAGCACTGGATTTGAATCCTAGCAGGAAGACTTACTGGCTGTTAACCTGGGGCTGAAAGCCCTATGTCCTCAGGATAATGGGTCTATTTGTCAAGGCCGTTTAAGAGATTAAACGAGATAATGCATGTAATGTGTACAAAGGGCCTAGTACGGTGGTTGGCACTCAATAAATAAGATTTATTTTAGTATAGGGTCCCAGAGAAGATGGGGATATGATTTACTGGAATAAAGGACATAGGAAGAGCAGGTGGAGAAGAAAACACTATGAGTTCCATTTGGACGTGTTGAGTTTAAGATATCTGTGGACTTGAAAATGGAGAGACCTGAAAACCATTGTCAATATAGATCTGGAGCACAGTACAAAGATCTAAATTAAAGTCATTAGTTTAAGCAACCACAAAGTCACTGATGAAAATTTGAGAGGGCCAAGGCACATAATCCCATTTCTGCTGAGTCAATTCCAACTCATAGCGACCCTATAGGACAGAGTAGAACTGCCCCATAGGGTTCCCAAGGCTGCATCTTTACAGAAACAGACTGCCATATCTTTCTCCCACAGAGTGTCTGGTGGGTTTGAACTGCTGACCTTCTGGTTAGCAACTGAGCACTTAGTCACTGTGCCACTAGGGCTCCTCAGGCGCATAATAAGCACTCAATAAACATTTGTTAAATGAATAAATTAATTAATTAAAACATTTTAACAAAAGAAGAGATGAGGGTTGTAACTAGAAATTTCAAAGAAGTAGTACCAGATCCCCTAATTGTACTTTAATGAAACTATTTATCTGTAGAAAGAAAACTCAGTGGTTGTGAAGACAAATGCAGTTACAAAGGAGAAAAGATACGGGGTAATCCAGCACACACTGCCTAACCAACGCTCAACCTGAACATCACCTGCGACTGGACGTTCTCGCATCACGTGCCTCCGTAGACAATGCACGAGGACTCCCTACGACCTCTGTCGTATCCCTGCCAAGATTGTTTAAACTGAATCTAATGATGAAACAATAAGTCCACATTGGGATCATTCTGCAAAGCAAAATGACATGAGCTCTTCAAAAATGTTAATGTCATGGGAGGTTTTTTTTTAAGCCTGGAAAACTATTCTAGATTAAAGGAGATTAAGAAGACATGAGAATTAAATGCAATGTGCGATCCTTGATTGAAAAAAAATAAACAACGATAAAGCACATTATTGAGATACTTGGAGAAATTTTAATATAGCCTATGTATGTATGTTCCATAATAGCATTGTATTAATATCACATTTCCTGAGTGTGATGATTGCATTAGGACATGCGGAGGAAAGTCCTTGTGTTTAGGTGACTTCTCTCAAGTATTTAGAGATAAAGTGCTAGGACATGGGCAAATAACTCTCAAATGGTTTAGTGAAAATTTGTGTATATATTTCCGTGAGGAGAGAGAGAGAGAAAGAATAAAGCAACTGTGACAAAATGTTAACAACTGGTGAATCTAGGTGAACGGTAGATATGTGTATTCATGGTACTATTCTCATAAATTCTTTTTAAGTTTGAAGTTTTTCAAAACAAAAAGTTGGAAGTTAGATTTATAAGGCTAATTATTAATATATGGTAGGCACTATATCACAGATAAGCAAACTAAAATTCTAAGAGGAGAAGTGACTTTTTCAAGGTTATTCTCCATCTGCCGAGCCCAGATTCACTCTCCACTTGGGGGACAGATCCCCATGACATCCTTGGGTTCCCCTTCAGGCTGGCTTCTGGAAGGGATCAGCCAATGGGAAGCACCAGCAAAAGATCAGAGGGCAAAAGGACAGAGATCAGGTTATTTTGTCCCTGCTCTTTTCCAGAGTCAGAGCCTTGACTGTCGTAGTAACAGTATACCTCCACAACTACCGTTCTTGTTGGGTAGCCCCTGCCAGGAAGCCGCTTCTCAGTGGTCTCTTGTAACACTATTTCCTTGCCTGGTCTCTTCAATCCCAGAAGTCGTATCAGCTACTCTTGCTAGTTTCTAGGTGCCTTAACATCTTCTGTCTCTTAACCTACCTTAACATCTCTGAAAGTAGTCCTTTCATGAGTCTCTTATTTGAACCACCTATTTCTTGTTGAGACCCCAATTTATATAGTCCTACATCCAGTAAGCAGCAAAAACTGGATTTAAATCTGGGTCTTCTCATTCCCTGTTCCTGTTTCATGAGCAGTGATAGCATCTTGTTGTACAGGTTTGTATTACAGTCAGTCATGTGCAATTTCATCTCCCCCATTCTAAATTCTATTTTGACAACACACGAAACTTGCACATAGCACTGACCAGGGCCTCCTTTGCACATAGTAGGTGATGAAGAATTACTGCATTTCAATTTAAGGCTCAGCCCTTTTTTACTTCTCTTGTATCTCATTGCTAATAAGTAAGGAGGCAAAAGGCTGATAGGCACTCTTCCCTAATAAGCTCAGCATAGCATGTCTAGAGTCAGACGTGAGCTCAAATCCTGACTGCCGCTTACTAAAAAAACTAGATGTGTGATTTTGCACGAGTTTTTGTCCTCTGAGCCCCAGATTTCTCATCTGTAAAACGTGGCTAATTATCGTAATTGCTTTATAGGGTTATTGTAATGATTCAATGAGATGATGTCCACAATATATTGAAGACTGTGCCTAGAATGTGCTCAATAAATGCTAGCCTATGTAATAACGGAAACCCTGATGGCATAGTGGTCAAGTGCTATGGCTGCTAACCAAAGGGTCGGCAGTTCGAATGCACCAGGTGCTCCTCGGAAACTCTATGGGGCAGTTTTACTCTGTCCTATAGGGTCGCTATGAGTCAGAATCGACTCGACTGCACTGGGTTTGGTTTGGTTCATGTAATAACACAGAGGAAACTATGCATTTCAAACTTACGTCAGCTGTATAAACCCTTCTTTCATCATCGTCTCTAGTGAATAGATGATACATTAGACTAAGATCAGATACTAACTATTCTAATACTCACACACATTTAAGTTCTGCCCCTATGTTTC
This sequence comes from Loxodonta africana, assembly GCF_030014295.1. Classification (NCBI taxonomy): domain Eukaryota; kingdom Metazoa; phylum Chordata; class Mammalia; order Proboscidea; family Elephantidae; genus Loxodonta; species Loxodonta africana. The sequence continues at coordinate 42,383,374 of NC_087347.1, forward strand.
CATTGGTATCTGAAGCCAAATATCGTATTATTTGCCACCTGGTTAAGTCTGAAAGCTCTCAACTCTAGACATAATCTAAGAATTACATGTCTTGGGCCGTCAATTATTCTGTGGTTAAATATTCAAATGTGTGAGGGTACCACATCCTTGGATATTTTCATTTCAGGATTGGAAGGGGAAAGTCAATTTTGTTATTTGGTTTTGCTGCTCCAAAAAATGTAATAAATGGTAGAGTAAAACCATCAGGTAAATGAAATTAAAAACAATTGGTTAAAATTAGGGCTTGCGGATTCCCTGTTATTTCATGTATTCACTATTTCCCTATATCCTACTAGTTTGAATAATCCCCAGATTGGCTTTGTAGTACTTTTAGTGGTTACTGGATACTAAAGATCTCTCAAGACTTGCATAATTCACAGTGGTGCCCACAGAGAAATGTCTTCTTATTCCAGATGAGGTGTGGTTTGTGCATGGGAACTGAGTTGCTTTATGTAACTGTAAAATGCCTGTAAGTTCGTAAAGCTTTGTTGTCAGGTGCCATTGAGTCTTCCAGCTCAAAGCAGCCCCGCCTAGTCTTGCACCGTCCTCACAATTGTTACTATGTTTAAGCTCATTGTTGCAGCCACTGTGTCAATACATCTCATTGAGTGTCTTCCTCTTTTTCACTGACCCTCTACTTTACCAAGCATGATGTCATTCTCTACGGACTGGTCTCTGCTGATAACATGTCCGTAGTACTTGAGACAAAGTCTCCCTATCCTCACTTCTAAGGAGTACTTTGGTTGAACTTCTTCCAGAACAGATTTGTTTGTTCTTCTGGCAGTCCATGGTATATTCAATATTCTTTGCCAACACCATAATTCAAAGGCTACAATTCTTATTCATTGTCCAGCTTTCGCATACATATGAGGCAATTAAAATACCATGGCTTGAGCTAGGGGCACCTCAGTCCTCAAGGTGACATCTTTGCATTTTAACACTTTAAAGAGGTCTTTTCCAGCAGATTTGTCCAATGCAATGTGCCATTTGATTGGCTACTTCTTCCCATGGGCATTGATTGTGGATCCAAGTAAAATGAAATCCTTGACAACATCAATATTTTCTCCATTTATCATGATGTTGCTTAATAGTGAGGACTTTTGTTTTCTTTACGTTGAAGTGTAATCCATACTGAAGGCTGTAGTCTTTGAGATCTTCATCAGTAAGTGCTTTAAGTCTTCTTTGCTTTCAGCAAGCGAGATTGTACCATCTGCACATCACAGGTTGTCAATAAGTCTTTCTCCAAACCTGATACCCTATTTGTCTTCATATACTCCAGCTTCTCAGATCATTATCTTAGCATACAGACTGAAAAATATGGTGAAAGATTACAACCCTGATGCACGCATTTCCTGATTTTGTTTCCTTGTTTTTTTCCCTTGTTCTTGTTCAAACAACTGCCTCTTGATCTATGTACAGGTTCCTCATGAGCACGATTAAGTGTTCTGGAATTCCCATTCTTCACAATGTTATCCATAATTTGTTATGATCCACACAGTCGAATGCCTTTGCATAGTCAGTAAAACACAGGTAAACATCTTTCTGGTATTCTCTGCTTTCAGCCAAAATCCATCTGACGTCAGCAATGATATCCCTCATTCCACATCATCTTCTGAATCCGACTTGAATTTCTGGCAGTTCCCTGTTGATGTACTGCTGCAACCACTTTTGAATGATCTTCAACAAAATTTTACTTGCGTATGATATTGTTAGATAATTTCTTTATTCAGTTGGATCGCCTTTCTTCTGAATGGGCACAAATATGGATCTCCTCCAGTTAGTTGGCCAAGTAGCTGTCTTCCAAACTTCTTGGCATAGATGAGTGAGTGATTCCAGAGTTGTATCCATTTGTTGAAACATCTCAGTGGGTATTCCATCAATTCCTGGAGCCTTGTTTTTCATTATTCCCTTCAGTGTAGCTTGGACTTCTTCCTTCAGTACCATCAGTTCTTTGTCATATGCTACCTCCTGAAATGGTTGAACATCAACAAATTCTTTTTGGTATAGTGATTCTGTGTTTTCCTTCCATCTGCTTTTGATACTTCCTGTGTCATCCAATATTTTGCCCATGGAACCCTTCAATATTACAACTCGAGGCTTGACTTTTTTCTTCAGTTCTTTTGGCTTGAGAAATGCTGAGCATATTCTCTCTATTTGGTGTTTGCACATTTCATTATAATACTTTACTTTGTCTTCTCAAGCCACCCTTTGAAATCTTCTGTTTGGCTCTTTAACTTCATCATTTTTTCCTTTCACTTTAGCTACTCTACATTCAAGAGCAAGTTTCAGGGTCTCGTCTGACATCCATTTTGGTCTTTTCTTTCTTTCAGAAGTAGACAGCCGTGTCCTTCTTCCTAGTCCATTTAGTCTGGAGGCTCCACCGAAACCTGTCCACCATGGGTGACTCTGCTGGTATTTGAAATACCAGTGGCATAGCTTCCAGTATCACAGCAATATGTGAGCCGCCACAGTATGACAAAATGACAGACAAGTGGTGGTTAGAAAGCTTATTCTGGGCTTAATTCAACTTTTCAGGTTTTTCAACCTTTTTTTTTCTAAGCCCCTTCCTATTACTTGCCTTAACTAGTATAGTACACCTTCCCCCCCGTCAAAAAAAAAAAAAAATTTTTTTTTTTGGTTAAAAAACTTGCACCTGGCATTGACTGTGGTATATACTGCAAAACATCCTTTGCTTGATGGTTTCACATGTAATGGGAAGAATGAAAAGTCTAATATTTGCATAGCATGCAGTTTCAGGACATCCCATTACGTTGAGCCTATAATCATGTCTAATTAAGGTTATAGACCCTGTGTTTTTGTACAATTAGCTCATCACAGTACAGCTTCTTTCAAAATCAGCTTCAAAGGAAAAAGAAAATCATCTACCAAAGTAAGTGATGGCTGAAGAAGAATCTATCAATCATCTCACTTTGAAACAGGGTTAAAGAGAAAGGAAATGATATGCAAAGTAACTGGAAAGAAATTATAACTTCATTACCTTTAAAAGGCAAAAATAGGGGCTGGGCAAGAACCCACTTAAATGACTGTGGTAGATTAATTTTCAGTCCCTAGGCAACTGTAATCTATATCATAAAGTCATGTAGAAATGGATGTTTCTGAGCTGTGGGCTTTCTGTCAATCCCTCAGTGGAGAAAAGAAGGGATTCCTACTGGGTGTTTGGTTTGTCCTTAGGCTGGAAGAAATTGGGAATGATTATCAGAGAAGCAAATTTTACTTGCTGGGCTGGGTAACAAAATGAAATACCAAGGCTGCTTTAGTTAAAGGGTAATTTTCATCTACCAAAGCTTTACTTCTACAGAGATGAAAACATGTATTTTTGAATGAATAAACAATAAAGTCAATTGTGGTCTTAAAACAATCTGTAGGGGGAATCCATGTTTTCTTTGCCTAAGCATCTTACTTTATACAGCTAGGTCCATTTGGATATCTTATCTCCATTTACGAATAATGGTCTCACTATATTTCTGGTTGTTGTCATTATCTCTATCAATATCCTTAGATTTTCACGGCTAAAATGGAAATAAAAGTTGGATTTTTTTTTTTTTTAATTCTTAACCCTGCAGCCCAGTTGCAACATAGCCACCCATGAGTAAACGTAGATAAGTGACTTTATCAAAAGCCAAGAAAAAATGTTTTCAAGACAGATAGTTATGGCAGGTTGGGTGCTAAGATGTCATATAGGAGATCTGGTTATTTTACAGAAGGAAGCTGAGAAGTTAATTGACTTGCCCAGGGTCACACATTTAGGTTTCATTCCTTCATCATCAAGGAGAAATGGACAAAACGAAAAAGGTACATAGGACAATACTAGACATCTGGCACAGCCCAGCTCACTCCACTTGAACACTACACTCAGGGTGCGCCTGATTCCCATTTAGAACAGTACCATTTCCATTTTGTAAGAGAGGGAACTTTATAAGTTACTAATGTCTTCTTTCTTTGGTGCAAGGAGGAGAATATCCTGGAATGTGACTAAAAATTTTCATGAATGCTGAATAACCCACACACCTACTCCTCAAAAGTTGCTAGATGTCTATAAAGAGTGGCAGCATAAGAGCCAGATATTTGATGGAACCCATTTCTCAGCATGATATTTGTGGCTGGTGTAACCTCAGCCTCAGGCGCTTATTTCAGTTTCTTGGGTACAGAGACAATCACAGTTTTCATATTTTGAGCTGTGTTACCTCAGGCCCCAGTGCTACTGCAGTGTTTGAATGATTTAAGCCATAACCCTCTTCACACCTCCAGTTCATAGGAAACTGTTTTGTTCACACGTTGAGCAAAGAAAAGGGGCAACTTGTGGTTAAGCAAAGTGTGTCAGCATAGATGGGTGCATAGCCTGTTGCAGGCATTGAATTCTAGAGCTAGAAGAAGCATTAGTGAGTACTGATCTCCCATTTTACAGATGAGGAAACAAAGGCCCATGAAGGTGAAATGATCTACCCAAGATCACATGCACTGCCTATTAGTAGCAAAACTGAGATGAGAAGCCAAGTGCCCTTGACTCTAATTTAATTCTCTTCTTGCTTTGTCTTCACCATCATTCAATATCTTCCCAAGACCTATTGAACAAACATGGCTTCTGGATCTAATTTCTGCCAGGTTGCAACTTGAAATACAGTTCCACCAAACACCCTGCTAGGTCCTAGGTTCCCACAAACACAGACAAGCAAATTAGATTTTATTTAAGTTAAAAAAAAAATTATGATCTCATAACAGCACTATTCACAATAGCCAAAATGTAGAAACAACCTAAATGTCCATCAGCTAATGAATGGATAAACAAAACATGGAACCGGACAAGAAAATATTATTCAACCATAAAAAGGAGTAAAGTACTGAAACATGCTACAATATGGATGAACTTGGAAACATTATGCTAAGTGAAGGAAGCCAGACACAAAAGGCCACATAGAGTATGATTCCATTTATACGAAATATCCAGAATAAGCAAGTGCATAGAAGACAGAAAGAAGATTACAGTTGCCAGAGGCTGGGGAGAGGCGGGAATGGGAAGTAACTTCTTCATAGTTACAGGTTTTTCTTTTGCGATAATGAAAATGTTCTGGAATAACATTGTGAACACTGAATGCCACTGAACTGCACATTTTAAAATGGATAAAGTGTTAAATTTTGTTATGTGTATTTTACCACAAAAAAAGAAACAAATTAGTCATGTTGATGAGCTCAATAGGCATTCACTAAAAAAGGTTACTGTAGGTTTTACAGTATGCATTGGCCATAGTCTGGGCTCTTCTCTAATGTAATCTGGACAAAATCTGTAGCCAAGTTCCACTCCTTTCCAAGTGTAAAAAGAACGAACCAGCAAACATATCCTTAATGGGCTGAGGCAAGGGAGAGAGGTTCTGCTTACTCTTCATCATCTAACATTCTGACTATACACCACACTGAACTCTGATTGGCCAGAATCTGAGATACAGATCATTTGGCTCTGCCTTCTCCTGGGCAGAATTTTCCAAGAGGCTACTTGGTGGTGGAGTAACTAAATGAGATGGAGGGAGGCCACGTTAGAAAACTTTGGCTCAGAGCACTGTGTTATTCAAGTGTGCTTTAGGAGAACATCATTTAAATGCATCTGGTTATATCTAGCTATATTCCTTAGCAGATCCTGTTTCATAGATTATGGCCTAAGTGGAAATCTTTGGCCCAGAGCTTCATCCAAGTGCAAGAAACTAAATAACTGTAGTTACATGCTCACATCAGGACCTGCGGAAGACAGTAAGGGTAACGCACTGTAACTAAAACTCGAGGTCCTTAGTTATTGTCTGAAACAATTACAGAGCCTGGCTTCTGTACTCACCTAAGAAAATCATGTTACTGGGATGACATTGTCTACAAAACCCTGAAGAATCCATTGCTTATATTTTTGCTTTCTCAACATTATTTAAATTTAATCTGATCACATAAATTTCTTGCCACATGTAAAGTTTGAACTTTACAGTTCTGGCCATTTCTGTTACCTTCGTTAAGAAATGGTGGCAAGGAGAAAATCCTAGAAACTTTTGCTTCCTGTCCTCTTAAAATACAAGCAGGCCAAGAAGCTTCAGTCAACTGCAACCCCTACATTTGAATAAGACGGACAAATGTCAGCTTAAGAACAAATGGAGTTGTCAGGAATTTTTAATTCATAATATAAAAAATGCTTGCGGCAGTTACAGTTTTTAAAATGAAATGTTTGTTACTGAAATTTATTGTCCTGATTTATAGGATAAATTCAGCAACCGATTTTGTGGTAATAAATGTTTTTGAATAAATGCCAAATGTCCTTGCTCATCGTTTGGAATCCGTGTTTATATCTGAGAAAATAAATCATTTCCAAGTTCTCTGGCTCTCTCCCTTGATATCCAGGCCTTCTTTTAATGGCATCATAAAGTATCTTTATAAATGAATGCCATTTGCATAATCCAAATATACTTGTTGACTTTAATATCCCTGTAACAAAGAAAAGCTGGGGGGAAAAAAAACCCAAGATTTTTATATTAAGAGAACAGGAATCGGGAAGAAAATTCGAAGAGAAATTAGAAACAAATGAAAAAGAGGGATAAAGACAAAAGAGAAACTTTAAATGGAGGGTAATTTGCATATATTCAAAGAAGTATCAGTTCTAACCCATTTGACAGAACTAATCAACGATACAAGAACATCGCTTTTGATCGTGGGTGGAACTTTTGTGAAATTCCAAAAACCTCTTTCTATCACAAAACCCAAAAAAAGCTACTCTGCTAGCTGTTTTGATATAAAGTAGGTACAGATAATGTCAATCAAGTACTAAATTTAGCAGATAAAAATGAGTGTGAATGGTAAACCTCATAGAACCTTTTTTAAAGTCTTTAATTCACAGTACTACAGCATAATTTTTTTTTTTTTTTTAAGTGACTAACTTAGAAGTCAGGAAATTTTTACTTAGATTTAATCATGTTTCTACTGGTTTAGATTGTAATTTTTTTTTACAGATTGACAGCGATTTGAGGTGTCACCCCAATTCAATGCCTCACACCCTGCTGAGACCTCAATTTGAAGCTTTAAACTTTGAAAATCATTCAGTAAAATTCACAGATTATTTTCTATAAAATATTTTCAATTGATTTCGAGTTAGTTGGTCTTTACCACTGTGCTTCCCAGCAAACAACATTTAGCCTGGGTGGTACAAAGGGCTAACACGCTTGGTTGCTAGCCCAAAGGTTGGTGGTTCAAATCCACACAGAGATGCCTCTGAAGAAAGGACTGGCAGTCTACTTTCATGAAAAAAAATCAGCCACTGAAAACCTTATGAAACACAGTTCTCTCTGAGGCACACTGAGTTGTCATACAACCAACTGGTGTGCAGGTATAAAACACATAAAGGGAAGAAGAGATTTCCTCGTGCTCTCTAACCTGATAAACCGTGTCCGCTTTAGTAAGAGCACATAAGGAGTAAAGACAGTCATCTGTGTAGTTGTTGTTGTTATTAGGTGCCCTCGAGTCAATTCTGACTCATAGCGACCCTTTGTACAACAGAACAAAACACTGTGCACTCCTGAGCCATCTTCACAACCCTTGTTATGCTTGAGCCCATTGTTGCAGCCACTGTGTCGATCCATCTCATCAAGGGTCTTCCTCTTTTTCGCTGACCTTCTGCTTTAGCAAGCATGGTGTCCTTCTCCAGGGACTGATCCCTCCTGATAACATGTCCAAGGTACGTGAGATGTAGAGTCTCATCATCCTTGCTTCTAAGGAGCATTCTGGTTGTGCTTCTTTCAAGACAGATTTGATCGTTCTTTTGGCAGTCCATGGCATATTCAATATTCTTCACCAACACCACAATTCACAGGTATCAATTCTTCTTCAGTCTTCATAGTCCAGCTTTCACATGCATATAAGGCAACTGAAAATACCATGGCTTGAGTCAGGGGCATCTTAGTCTTCAAGGTGACTTCTTTGCTTTTAACACTTTAAAGAGGTCTTTTGCAGCAGATGTGCCCAATGCGATGCATCTTTCAATTTCTTGACTGCTGCTTCCATGGGTGTTGATTGTGGATCCAAGTAAAAGGAAATTCTTCACAACTTCAATATTTTCTCAGCTTATCATGACGTTGCTTATTGGTCGAGTTGTGAGGATTTTTGTTTTCTAGTTTTTTTTTTTTTTATATTGAGGTGTAATCTGTACTGAAGGCTGAAATCTTTGATCTTCATCAGTAAGTGCTTCAAGTCCTCTTCACTTTCAGCAAGCAAGGTTGTGTCATCTGCATAATGCTGGTTGTTAATGAGTCTTCCTCCAATCCTGATGCCTCGTTCATCTTCATATAGTCCAGCTTCTATGATTATTTGCTCAGCATACAGGTTGAATAAATATGGTGAAAAGATACAACCGTGATGCACATGTTTCGTGGCTTTAAACCACACAGTATCCCATTGTTCTGTTCAAACAACTGCCTCTTGATCTATGTACCGGTTCTGCATGAGCACACTTAAGTGTTTATTAAGTGTTCTGGAATTCTTATTCTTCACAATGTTAATCATAATTTGTTGTGATCCACACAGTCGAATGTCTTACTGTAGCCAATAAAACACAGGTAAACATCTTCCTGGTATTCTCTGCTTTCAGCCAAGATCCTTCTGACATCAGCAATGATATTCCTGGTCCCACGTCCTCTTCTGAATCCAGCTTGAATTTCTGGCAATTCCCTGTAGGCCATCTGTCAGCCTTCAAAAAGTATGACCGGGATTTAAGGGGTCTGAGTTATAGGCCTGGTTCCAATACTACCTAAATCTGAAGCATTTTAATCATATTCTGTCCCTAAACTTTAATTTTCTCACCTGTGAAAGGAGGCAGCTCAATGAGGAAGAATCTCTAACCTTCAGAGCTAAGTAATTATTAATTAAAAGTATGTTTTCCCTTCATGATATGTAAATGAAAAAAGCAGTTTAGAAAACTATACATAGAGTATGATCCATTTCATAAAAATAAAATAAAAAACGCATGGAATCGCATGCAGCAAACGTTAATCGTGATTGCACAATGTGTTCATAAAATTTTTTCTATTATTAATTTATCTGTATTTTCCTTTTCCTTCATAGATGCCTACTGTTCTGTGGCCAGAAAAAACATAAGATATTATAAACAGTAAAAGTAAAATCTTTTTAATGTTCATAGAATAGTAAGTGTATTCCAATTCATCGGAACTCTGGCATTCTTATTTTGTTAAACAGTTTAAATAGAGGTAAGATTGATTTAGCTTCTTCTGTTATGTGATGATATTTGAAACCCAAGATTGGCCTCTACAAGACTCGTATTTCGAATATTGACCTCAGGAAAAATTTCTCCAGTGCAATAATATATCGTACCCACAGCTTCACTACAGTTGCCACCCCATTGCCAGCAAGATAATATGAAACACTTCTTGTGTTAATTTTCCTAGAATATTATGAGAGATATTGTTCACATTAAAAAACACTTTTCCTTCCCCAAAGATAATAACATTTATGGGGAAGGTCAACTGGACACACAAATAAATGGATTATGTGACTGATGTAAGAAAGAGAGGTTAGTCGTAAATTTTAGAAGAGGGAGGTAAGTTTATTTAATGTAGTCTGAGCTATTCAGGCCCTAATTCATTTGAGACTTTGATAATGGGAATGAGATTTTAAAGTCCATCTTGTAATGGTTGTGGCAAGGAAAAACTACCCTCACAGGCAGGTAATCTTGGTTTCACATCAGCTGCAGACTTGGCATTTTCTCAGTGCATACTCTTGGTTTCTAATTTTATAGAAATCAGACAAGATACACCAAGCAAGTCAGGCAAACAGATTACCTTCATGCTAAGGTGAGATTCAGGTGTCCGGAGAAGGAACTGTCAGAATCAGGTATCAGAGAATCCTGGGAATTCCCATATTCCCATAACATAAATGGGACATGATCTTGAGCATGCCCTGGACAAAAACTTAAGGAACCAAATGAAAACAATTTTACAATAATCCTCTGGCTAATTCTTCCATGTTAGAATAATTCTCTTACTTAAAGGCAACTTTTTCCTATGCTATGAAAGTGTAGTCTAAGGCAAACAGCCATTCCAGCCTCTTCGGTGACAAAAGGAGGTACGAGAGAAGAGGCTCAGTCTTCTTTAGCACGTGAAGTCCTTTCAGTTACCCAAGCTTATGTATGTTACACAGTAAAATTCCAGGAGACATTTCTTTGTGTCACAAGGAGAATCCTAGGGAAATATAAGGATGGCTGGCTTCCCATAGCTCATTAAAGTTAAAAAAAAAGAAGAAGAAGTAAACTAAACCAAAAACAAAACAAAAAGTTCTCAGGGACAAAGGTTCAATTGCTTCATTTTCATATGGATGTTAGCAAAGGATTGAGACTTTTAAAAGCACAGATATAAAAGATTTTAGCCCCTCAAATATGTCATTTTGGGAGACTATAGTTATTCCAGTGATGCTGGCACTGTTCAAAACATCTCTGGGATACCTCTTTTGGAATTATCCCCACTGTCATGGTGGAGAAAAAATGCAATGGCTTATTACTTTATGATCATGTCTTGGTTTTGATAGAAAATGACAAACACCTGGTTTGGTCACCAACTTTCCTCAGTTAATGGCCTTTAATTGTTGAAAAAAAATCCAATTCACACTCAACAAATAAGCGCTGCCTTTGAAGATGCTGCAAGGATTGTGCTATACACCTTTGAATACCAAGAACGTGTTCAGTAATGGCAGCATCACTAGAACACAGGTTAAGCTACTATATCTTGAGATTCAAGCCGGAGGTATAATCCTGCCTCACAGCTGTACAAGGCAAGTGGAGATGGAGAGGAGGGCAGATTCTCTCACTGCCCAGTGCACATACAGGACTGCAGCTGAGCACCAGGCTTTGAGGGATCAGCTGGGGGATGCATTATGGCAAACCTTCAAGGGGCATGATCCAACTAACAACACAGGAGCCAAAAGGGGAACAGAATGGCATCTGGGAAGGTGAATAAATCACAGAAACTAGGAACCCGGGCAGGTGGTACCTGGATACTTCTTTATTCAGAAAGTCTGCCCACAGATTGCTGAGCTCCAGACCCCAGCATAGAAGGCTCAAGTTCAGGTCAGGCATACTGGCCTCAGGGAGAGGGACTGGTGAGAGCAAGACAGTCAAAAGGGCCAGAGCAGAATCTCAGTTCTCTAAGATCCAGGCAAAGGGGATGGGGGAAAACTCAGTCTTAACTGAATAGCAAGAAATACATAGGTAAAGAGCTCAAGAACCATTTCCCAAGGTGAAGGAGCCATGTGACAGCCCAATGGTCAGAGCTACACTGGATCCAGGTCTTGAACTCTGACTGATGCTAAGCTACATTCGATGAAGGACTGAGACTTTTAAAACCCTTACAATTTCAACTAGGACCAAGGAGAAACAGAGTCTGCAGGTAGGTTGATACCGGATGGGGAGCTGAGATATTTGGGAACGCAGATGAACGAAACTGATCAAGCAGAGGTGCGAGGCATAAATAAAGGTTGATTGGCTGCCCAAAGTTACCTCTCTGAAGAGACCAACTCCTATTAATTCTAATACATTTATTTTAAAATGTCCATCACTATATTGGCAAACACCACATGGAAAATGCCATGCTTCCTTTCCCCTCTGAGTTTATTGTCCTGTTGTTGTTGAGAGATGCCATCAAGTCAGCTCTAACTCATGGCAACTCTATGTATAACAGAAGAAAACTGTGCTCATTCCTGTGCCATAATTAGAGTGTCTTCCAACCTGGGGGGCTTATCTTCCAGTACTATCTCTGTCAATACTCTGTCACGATCCATAAGATTTTCATTGGCTAATTTTCAGAAGAAGACCACCAGGCCTTTCTTCCTAGTCTGTCCTAGTCTAGAAGCTCCATGGAAGCCTATTCTATGTATTCCTTGGATTTGCTGCTTGCTATTTTTAAAATTTGCTGCTTGCTATTTTTAAAATTCAACTATCTAAGTTTAAATGGGTTGAAACCAGACCGTGGTTTACAAAGAGCAGACAAATTGAGACCAAAGTATATTCTAAACTCCTCCACATTCTGGTTTCATTACGCTCTTGAAACCTTGATAGATTTTATGAAAAGAGTTGATAAAACTGGTCTTGATTTTTAGCAAACCTGACCCAGTTAGAACTTGAGGTTGGGATGAAGTCAGCTTCAATTTGGGGTGCAGTGTTAACACCAAAAGTGAAACTAAATGCATGCAAATGTGCAAGAACTGAAGAGGAGGAAAAAATTATTAAGTGATAAATTTATTAACCCAAACCTCTGAACAATGAGTGGACAATAACTAGTAAAAAAAAAAAAAAATTTCCAGATCTAAAACCCAGTAATTTTTCTAATATTGCAATTCTAAAATAACTTTTCTGGTTAAATTCAAACTTTCCAAGAACATTCACCCTTTATCTGAAACTGAACCATGAGAAATTTCAAATAAAAGTCTTGTAAACTGCTTGCATGAGAATTATATTTTCATGATGGAACTGTAGAGTAATCATTGTCATTTACTAACTATGATCTTGAGACAAGAGAGAAAAGTTCATTGGGATCAGAAAAAGAAAGTGAGAGACAGACAAACATACACAGTGACAGGGAGAGAGAGAGGGAAAGACAGCAAGTAGGAAGGAAGGAAAGGAGGGAGAGAGGAAAGAAGAGAGGAAGGAAAGAAAAAAGGAAAGAAGGAAATGGATTAAGTCCATCCATTCTCAGAGCAAGTCAGTTCTGACCAAACCCTTTAGGAACAGGATACTGCTAGTCTTATTTTAAATGTTTCTCAGAAACATCATTTTCCTTGGTACAGCATCTGTCATTTGGACTAATCCCAGAAATCTCCATCTCCAGGAAATCACAAAGTAATTGGATGACTATGGATACTCAACTACCACTGTTATTTTCTCTCTACTACAGCGTTTCTCAATCTCAGAACTATTGACATTTAGGGCCAATTCTTTGTTGTGAAGTTGTTCTCTGCATTGTGTGATGTTTGGCAATATCCCTGGTCTCTACTAACTAGATAACAGGGGTGCCATTTCCAATTTTGACAACAAAAACTGTCTCCAGTTATTGTCAATTGTTCCCTAGGTAGGAAAATTGTCCCAGTTGAGAACCACTGCTATAAGCCCCTTTCTTAAATTTACACATTCCATCCCAAATTTTGTAATGCTTACAAAGTTATGTTGTTTTTCTTAGGTGCTGTCGAGTCGATTTCAGCTCATAGCAGCCCCATGTAATAGAATAGAATTGCCCAATAAAGTTTCGTAGGTTTAATTTATAGGAGCAGATCTTCAGGTCTTTCTCCCAGGGCCACTGGGTGGGTTCAAACCAGCAACCATTCAGTTAGCAGCTGAGCGCTTAACTGTTGTGCCACCATGGGTTCTTTATAAACTGATAGCTCTCCATATTCAACCTACCTTTGAACTTCTAAATTATAAGAATTGCAAATGGAGGGAGGGGCAAGTAGGGAACACAGGGGTGATTCCTTTCTGAAAGCTCCGGAGTCCAAATTATTTCCTTGATTTGGTCAAATTGATAGAAATCTGAGAAACTAGATCAAATTGGGAATTTCAGCAAATATAATCGGAATAAAAAAATCCATGTGAGTTTAGCTAGAAAAAAAAAAGACTAACCAAGAAAAAAGAGAGAAAACTCAAATTACTAGTCAGGAACTAAGGAGGGAACATTAAGACCAAATTTATAGAAAGAAAAAGGATTATAAGAGAATACTAAGAACATCTGTATGTTCACAGATTAGTTAGAAGAAATGAACAAATTCCTAGAAAGGCACAAACTTCTGAAACTAACTCAAGAAGAAAAAGAACATCTGAATAGACCTGTAGCAAGTAAAGACATTGAGTTAGAAATCCAAAAGCTTCCCACACACACAAAAGCCAAGATCCAGATAACTTCACTGGTAAATTCTACCAAACATTTAAAGAAGAATGAATATCAATTTTTCACAAACTCTTCCAAAAGATAGAAGAGAAGGGAACAGTTGAGGACTAATTTTATGAGCTAGTATTATCATGATACCAAAGCCAGAAAAAGACATCACAGGAAAGAAAACCACAAGCCAATATCTCTCAGGAATATATATGCAAAAATCCTCAACAAAATACTATCAGACCAAAATATTAGCAACATATAAAAAGGATTATACACCATGACAAAATAGAATTTATCCCAGCAGTGTACGATTGATTTAACATCTGAAAATCAATTAATGCAATCACCATTATCAACATCGATAGAATAAAAGACAACAACTACATGATCCTCTCAAGAGATGCAGAAAAAGCATTTGACAAAATCCAAAACACCTTCATGATACACAAAACAAAATAGAAGGAAAATGTCTCAACCTGATAAAGGCCCTGAATCTTTGTACCCACTACAGCTCAGTGGCTCACCCACCAAAGTCTAGGGTAGTAGTTGCTTCTTACTCATCCTGTCCGATCACCATGACGTCACCAATGTAATAAATCAGTGTGATGTTCTGTGGGATGTCTAGGTAGTCTAGATCTTTTCAGACTATACTATGACAGAGGACGGAAGACAACATAGACCTTAGGCAAAATTCTAAATGAACATTGTTATCCATCCCATGTGAATGCAAACTGTTCCAGATCCTCTTTTCTAATTGGAATGAAAAAGAATGTATTCACCAAATCAATGGGTATACACCATGATCCTGAGGGCTTATTAATTGCTCTAGGAATGACACCACATCTGGTAGGATAGCTACACTCGGGATTGCTGCATTGTTAAGTCTCGGGTAGTCTATAGGACTATCAGTACCCATCTAGTATTGGCAGGAGCCAGACTGGTGAATAAAATGCAGATAAGGTAGGAACCGCCACCTCTGCAACCTTTGGGTCTTTTATGACGGTACTAATCTCCACCATTCCCTGACCTCAGGATATGATTTTTTCTTTTTTTTAATTTATTCTCTTAGCTAGGGTGGGAAGAGGGCATGGAAAATTACAAAGCTTTTTACTTGGCCTTCTCTACTGTCGTAGTTCTTAGTCCACAGACCAGGAAACCTACGTGGGAATTCCTCCTATTTCTAAGTATATCAACTCCTACTGGATATCTGGGGACTAGAGACATGACCAGTGGGTAAGTCCACCAGCATTCCACTTATTACCCGGCCCCTATGAACTCCCACTCTAACAGGGGTCCACTGGTGTCAAAGTCATCTCAGACCCTTTGACCATTATGACTATTGGCCCTCAAAATGTCTGTTCATTTCTCTTTTCCTCAACCAAGTAAATGGTCATAAGTCCCTTGGGGAAGGACTGAGGAAATTCTTCAAGTATATTCTTGTCATGGTGTTGCAGAGTCCTTCCTCCTAAGCACCTGGCCATCTCTTCAATCAATGGGTCACAGATCTGAAAATTGGTGCAGGTTCAGGAATTGAGCAAGAGATCATGACTATTTATTGGGGCGATTTCCCTCAGCCTCCTTGTCTCAATTCTTGCCTTTATTTTTTCTTGCAGCCTCCTGGCTTCCTGTAGCTCTATCACCCCCACGGATGTTAACAAACCCAGTTTTATGACTGCCTCTCATAATCTCAGGCCTGAAAAGGAGGCAACCACTGAGATTCTGATGCCCCTCCCATCGGCATATCCCTTATGGCCTTGGTGAATGGTCTGTCCTCTGGGCCCTCTCGTGAAACATAATCCTGTCAGGGGTCTTCTGGCCTCGCATAATTTATCCATTCCTGCATGCTCCATCTTCAGCCTCTTTACTCCTTCCTCTGCCATCTGCCTGGGCAATTCAGGCATTTCTACTTCATGAATGTTGGCCATTGTTTTATTCAGCTTTCTAAGAGCCACCCCAAGAGCAGTGAGTTTGTTCTATCCCCTAACAATCCTGCTAGGGTGTTAAATCACATGTCTCAAGAAAGTGTCCTTAGGTCAATGAATTCTTGCTTATTCAGTCTTACAGTCCAGCCCCCTTAATCAAGCACCCTCAAAATCCAACCCAATTCCCCCTGGCTCCTGCCAATACAGGCTGACTAATTCTTGCAATTATTTAGGCATAGAGTCTCTATCTTACCTTATCAGGCCCAGCAGGACCCTAGCCACGGCACAGTGGGGTTTAATCCTAGTTATTGGTTTAGCAGACAGGAGAGGAGATGGGGCAGATACTGAAAACAGAATCCATTGTTTTATGGTGAAGAGAGTTCTGCAGCATCGTCCAGCACTGCAGAACTGCTAGCCCTTGCTATGAAAGGTGGGCCACCTCTGCAAGCTCAGAGGGCTTGGGGAGGCTGCAGAGTCAACATTCTTAGGGGCACCATCTAGATGTCCCCGTCCTATGCTTCAATAGTCCATATCTTCCGACTAGGACCCTGGCCTTTACATAGTAGATCTGTCTTGGCTGAGCATTTAAATGTCCCTAGAGAACCCTGGTGGTGTAGTGTTTAAGTGCTACAGTTGCTAACCAAAGTGTCGGCAGTTCAAATCCACCAGGCGCTCCTTGTAAACTCTATGGGGCAGTTCTAATCTGCCCTATAGGGTCGCTATGAGTCGGAATCGACTCGACGGCACTGGGTTTGGTTTTTGTTTTTTTTTTTTTTTAAGAGCTCTGTGACTCTAATAATTAGGTCTTCAGTCTGCCACTCAACTATGTCTGCTTTTCTAGTGAAAGGGATATGGGCCTTTTGGAGAGCTACTAGAGAAATAAATAATTTTCTCACAAATAGCCATAAACTGCCTGCTAACAGTCCTTCAGCAGAGCATAGTAAAACTGAGGAGTAGCCAGCCAATTTCACTGTCTTTTTATGTATTATACTCTCATATTTTCCAATTACCATTATCATCACACCTTACTCAGCATGTCCCTCCACCTGGACATTTTCCCAGGTCACCACTTGTGAAATCCTGAGCAACTGAGACTCCACATTTTGCCAGGGACTATCTGTACTCCACATACTAGCCAGGACTGTGTCGTTTCCACCTGCTGGTTTGTTGGTGTTAAAACTAGCCCTAAATTCTTTTTTTTTTTTTTGGCCTGTTTCCTATGAGAAACAAATGCCACTGGGATTAAAATGCAAGAAGGATATTATTAGAGGAAATGCCCGTGGGACAAAATTAGGAGGGAGCTGGAGAAGGCTGAGAACACCATCAGATCATTATGCCAGTCTAAGTGGTAGAATTCTCACCGTCCATGCTGGGTTCGATTCCCAGCCAATGCACCTCACGGGCAGTCACCAGTCATCTGTCAGTGGAGGCTTGCATGTTGCTATGATGCTGAACAGATTTCAGCAGAACTTCCAGACTAGGACACACTAGGAAGAAGGGCCTAGAGATCTACTTCCAAAAAAATGAGCCAATGAAAACCCTATGGATGACAATGTTCCGATCTCATTGTGCATGGGGCCTCCATGAGTAGGGAGCTGACTCAAGGGCAACCACCAAAAACAACTCTGAGAGAACGTAAGTTTGGATGGAAGCCTCCTAGACTACTACGCATTCTAAAGAAGGTTCAGCAAAACCTCTGGGGAATCGTCACACTAAAAACAGTTGTCAAAGAAATCCTGTGTCTCCCAGGAAATGTGCCTGCCTCAGTATCCCTGTCATATTCAGTCATTGGCTGGGAGCAGCCCATGGGAAACATGGCTTTAGCACGAACACAGTGATGGATTTCAGAATTGCAGCATCCGGGGGCTTTGGTCAACACAGTCTTGCGCTTGGTAGTCTGGATGCTGAATGATAGTTTGTCGTTTTTTTTTACTGTGAACTCATCTTCTCCTGAATTGTTTCCTGCTGGTATCCCTGGACATTCAGATGTGGAGAAGTTCCTACGAGGCAGTTTCTAGTTTGCTTCTTTTGCAACCCTAAGAGTTTTACCAGATAAAGACTATTTTTAACTTTATATACTTGGTTTGGATTACCTACTCCAAGTAGGTAGTTCTAATTCAAACCCCGTGCACTCCTAACAGCTTCCCCAGACACCAAGGTATAATTTTTCTCCTTCACGTCTTGGTAGAACAGGCATTCATGGTTCTAAATGTATGCGAAACACTAAGTGCCAAGTTTTACCTTAAAATTAAGGATTAATTTTATTCTGTAAAATTAATTTCCAACAGTAGGACCATGAGTTAAAGGATTTTATAGCTCTTGACATGTATGTATAAAGTACTTGGCAAAATGTGGTAATTTACTCTGCCATCAGCCATGTATAGATTCGCAGTTTTTCTGGTACACCTGTCTTTGTTTGGATATCTGCCAATTTCATAAACATAAAAGAGCTTTATCATTATTTTAGTCTTTTTTTTTTTTGGTCTTAAAACTGAGCAGGAACTGACTAAACAACAACAATCTGAGAGCTGTTGCCTGGGGGCTATTTAATAACATTCCACAGAACAGACCGACGCTTAGGGGTCCAATTCTCAGGAGGTCTCTGCCTGCCTCTTGAATTATCCACCCCCTGTCCTCCTCTTCTTTGGTCAGGCCAATCCACTAAAACTACCAAGCTCTTCTAAACTCTGATTTTGCTCATGTGACTCTTTCTGCCTTAGCCACCCTACCTTTTTGTTAGCCAGGCATAGCCTTCTTTCTCCAGGAAGTCTTTCCTCTCTTCCTCTTTCCATATCTCTATCCCAATAGGATTTACCACTCCCTCCTGTGACCCTATTGCACCTTTTCGGTATAAGCATTCATGACACCCCTTTGCCCTTGGTAATTTGCAGGTCTTTCCCATTTTCTATTCCTTGAGAGCAGGAAATCTTTATCTCATCAGCATGTTGAACAATAAGTGTACATGCAATAATTAAAAAGCTTCAGGATCATCTGTGAGAGAAAAAAAAAAGTAGCATAGCTTTAAAATTCATTTTTTCCCTTATCTGCCCTCTTTACATATCTTTCCTTTGGTCATCAGCAAACTCAGGTGTCCATCCATCCTACCAGGCTGCCTTCCGTTAAGGTGTCTCCTCGAAGACAACAACAAAACCTTTTTAAAAGTGTAAACAGTCTAAATTCACATGTTTTGGAGGTTCCAGGAAAGTATCAAAAATCACAATGAAATTTCCAATAGTCAAGCACGAGGGTGTGTGTTTGTTTGTTTTAATCCAGATGTGGGGTGTAAGGAAACCCTGGTGGTGTAGTGGTTAAGAGTTTGGCTGCTAACCAAAAGATTGGCAGTTCGAATCCACCAGGCGCTCCTTGGAAACGCTATGGAGCAGTTCCACTCTTTCCTATAGGGCCGCTATGAGTCAGAATCGACTCGATGGCAGTGGGTTTGGGTTTGGTTTTGGTTTTTGGTGGGATGTTAAGTTGAAAAACGTATGGATGCCTAATCAGGACTGTCCATTTTAATCTGGATGTTGGCACATATAGACACAGCCCTACTTTTACTAGAAAACTAGAAGGAATGTTGTTAAGGCTCACAGCTGACCTTATGAATTTGTAACTTCCAAATTGCATTACAGAGCCCTGGTGGTGCAGTGGTTAAGAACTTGGCTGCCAACCAGAAGGTCGGTAGTTCTAATCCACCAGCAGTTCATTGGAAACTCTATGAGGCAGTTCTGCCCTGTCCTATAGTGTCGCTATGAGTCGGAATCTATTCAACGGCAATAGGTTTGTTTTTTGCTTGTTTGGTAAATTGCATTACAGCTGGCAGCACTGCTCTTATGAATTTTTAACTCCCAAATTGCATTACAGTTAGCAGCACTTTTTGAGGGTCTAGCATGCATAAGGAGGAGGTCCTAAAATAGTTTCCTGATGCTCATGAAAAGACACTTTCAACGACGCTGGACTGAGAAAGAGATGAAACAACGGTAGAATGTTATTCTTAAAATGCATGCATGGTAGCCTCTTTACAGGTGAAAGCAACCCTAAAGTGAAGTTATAACTCCCATAAACACACACAAAAGGCTGATCATACACAGAAACACCTCAGCAATGTTCTTGCTATCACTCCCAAGATAGTGCTAGCTTAACAAAGAGAGTAGGCTGTGGGAAAGGGGCCTCAAGGAAAAAATCCTTATCTTGCTTCCCACCTACACCTCTCCCACAATTCTAAGCCCTCACATTTGTCCAGAAGAAACATAAGGCTTCCCCTGGGCTTGTCTGAGGGTCAACAGTTAAAGCTACAAATACATGAGGAGTTGAGTCTGCTGGGAGGAAATCAGGTAACAACATTTGTGAGCTAAAAATATCTTGAAAACATCCTTCTGGGCCTAATAACCTAGAGTTTCAGTGGCTTTGCTAAGCCAAAAAGAAGGAAAGGGGGGAAAAAACCATGTTTCTCATTTCTAGATTTACATCATCTGGAGTAACTGAATATTTGTCCAGTAGGCTTCCTTGGGTCTCAGGCTCCAACAAAGTTGAATTTAGAAAAGGTTGTACCTGCTTCCTTATGAGCATTATTGGAGCTATGTCTATAAAACAAAAAGGGTAGTCTCTCAACGTGATCAGGATGGAAGGGGAAGTCAGAAAGGCTGCCTAGACAATTCCTGCTTCTCCCCTTCTACCCCACACTCTCTCCTTAGCCGACACAACCAGGTCCAAAGTGCTTCCCTATTAAAGGCATTTGACTACCTTTAGTTCCTGTTCAGGCTTGTTGGTCCTGGAAGAGGGAATTGTCAGAATTGAACATAAAATCACAAGACATACTCACACACTACAGACCTATATCAGAAAGACACTGAGAAGTGTTGCCACTGACTCCTACCTTCTTTACCAAGAATTATTACTCACTTGTGTACCACGTACACGAATGAGAAAGAAGCACCATAGTGGAAGACATTACCCATAAAGTTGAAGAGAAGAGACAACAGGAAAGATGGTCACAAACAATACTTATGCAAGCAGATATTTATATGCCTGTACATATGGTTAAGTGCTCGACTACTAGCTGAAACGTTAGTAGTTCAAACCCACTCAGAGGTGCCTTGGAAGACAGCCTGTTAATCTGCTTCTGAAAGGTCACAGCCTTGAAACACTACGAAGTAGTTCTACTCTAACACGCACAGAGTCGCTATGAGCCAGAGTCAGCTCGACAACAACAGAGCATATGGGTAATGAATTAAATGAACTTGATTTTTCTTCACACAAAGATATGGTGGTTAGAGCAAGAAAAAAAGAAAGTCTAGATAAAGGTGAAGAGGGGAATGGAGCCAGAAGATCTCACAAGCAAATTGCCACTTCACAAAAACAGCAGCAGAACACATTCTAGAGCTTGTTAACCAATATGTGGCTACCAGCTACATGGGACTATTGAGCACCTGAAATATGGCTAGTCCAAACTGAGGTGTAAAAAACACATTGAATTTTAAAGACTTAGTATTAAAAAAAGTAAAACATCTCACTAATAATTTTATATTGATTACATGGTAAAATGATAATATTCTGAAATATTGGGTTAAAATATGTTATTAAAATAAAAAAAGATATGATAATATAAGACTGATGACTTGAATATAGAAAAGAAAGAGTGGACCATGATCCAAGGAAATCCATGTAAAAAATGCAGCAGAAAACACCCTGTCAAAAAGTTATGTAACTGCAAGAAATGTGATTCAGAAAATCAAAAGTATGTATGAGGAGAGCATTTGTATGCATTTTTAAAATTATTTTTATTCTAAAAGCAATCCATATTAACTATCGAAAAATTAGAAAATTCATATAAGTAATAAAATTCTGCTACCCAGAAATAATGTGCTAACACAACGATATATGTATATATACTAAACCATGTTCACCACTGTTAATGCAATGAATGTTCTCTGGATGAATGAATTTGAGATATTTTTCTATGCATATATACATATAAAATAGAATTTACCATACACATTCTTTTGCATTTGACAGTATATCATAGATGTTTCCATGTCAATATATATTTAACTGCAGCATTTTTATTGCTCTATTTTATGATATGATACTATCATAATTTACATAACCAATTCCTCTTCTGTCTGAGCCCACTGATGGGAGGCCTTTCCTTCTATCTTATTCTCCTTTATCAGGACTGTTGCTCATTCCTTTGTTCCTCCTTTTCCTTTAGATCTAATAGAAGTGATCTCAGACTTTCATGAGCATTACGGTTTCCCAAAGAACTTGTAAAAATTCAGATTCCTGAGCCTCACTCTTCGAAATCTGAATTTATTTGGCTGAAGTGGATCATGAACTTTTCTATTTTAAAAATATCCTATGTGATTCATCTACAGAGGGGGTGGAGAGACCATACTGTAAGAACCACCCTTTTGCCAAACTACAGAATACTGCGGGAATACTTTTACTCCTTCTCATTTGCAACCCTCCACCCTCTGGAAGCCTGACCCTGTTTTAAGAGGGATATATAAAGATCTTCCAGATCCCTGAGACCCAGAATAGAGTAGTTGATACATATGGATCCTTAGCCATTGAATGAGCCAACGGCTAGTCAGACACACGGATCTTATCACCTATGCTGCTTTTGAAAACCACCAATCATTTGGGACAGAACAGAAATAGAGGGATTTTCCCAGGGTCCTCTCATAAATTTTTGTCCTCTGATAAAATGTTAACCTAACTCCAATTTTACAGGGGCCTTTGGATGTGTATGTCTGCTCAATTATACCTTACCTCCAATTAGCCCACAAAAAGTCCAGAAAAGTCATAAAACATATGTGAAAATTTCTTTGTTGTTTGTCTCACTTATTTTTCTTCCCACCTTGCCTGCCCCTCCATCCCTGTCCCTCACCCCGGTCTTTGGTATGGCTCTGGGAAAAGGCTCACACAGGAAGGGAGATGGAGAAATTTCACTTATAAAATGTTTTAGTTAGCTTCTTTTCCACAGTTAGGCTTGGAATCTTGTGGAAGCCAAATAGCTACAAACTGTCCTAGCATTCTGTGACCGAACAATCTCTATCTTAATTTTGTGGGAACCGTAATGACAGTGGGAAGTGAGGTGTGACCCTTATAACAAGGTTCATGATGGATCTGGAATAACGCGATTGAAGGGACAGGAATCAATCAGTTCTGACACCACCACCTCTCAACAGAAAGTCCGAACCAGCCCTCAGATCGATGTCTCTGCCTCCGATTCTCCCCCCTCATCTCTTCTCCAGAGGCTAACTCAAATAGGATCATGTGTGATGCCTTCTCAAAACCTTTCCATGACTCTCCATTATATTTGGTATAAAATCCAAACATGTAAGCATGGCCCCATGATCTGACCTGCGATTTTATCTCTCCGGACTCACCTCTTCCCTCTCCTCCTTCCCACTCTCCCTCCACACACACACACACCCTTACTGTGTGCTTTAGTCTTAACCACACTCCATTCAAATTCTCTCATTCATCACAATCCTTCTCACCTCTGGACCTTTGCTACAGTTTCCTCTGCCTGGAACATTCTGGATCTCTCTTGCCAATTAATTAGCATCGACTTATCCTTTAGGTCTCAGTTTAGACATTGCTCAGTCTAGGAAGCCTTCCCTAATCCTTACTCTTCCAACCTAGAAGAGTTTTCCCTTCAGTCTTCTTCCATGACACACCCATCACATCCCTTACAGCAATGAACTGTTATTGCCTAATACTTGTCTTTAGCCTCCATGAGATTAAGATTACGAGCATTGTCTGTTCTGCTCCCACTGTATCCTTAATGCCTAGCACAGGGCGTTTCATACAGTAGATACTTCATAGATGAATGAACAAGGAAAGCTTTGCTTAGAGAAAAGAAAACAGGGGCACCTAATAACTATTATTTGAAGGGTTATTATTTAAAGAGAAAACCCTGGTGGCATAGTGGTTAAGAGCTACAGCTTCTAACAAAAAGGTCAGCAGTTCGAATCCACCAGGCATGCGTTGGAAATCCTATGGGGCAGTTCTACTCTGTCCTATAGGGTCGCTATGAGTCCGGATCAACTTGACGGCAATGGGTTGATTATTTAAAGAAAGGGAGAGGAAATAAAAATATACTACTGAATGTTTATTGTGTCAACCACTATGCCAGTTGTTTAATGTACATTATCCCATTAACCCTCACAACATCCTTGAAGAGCAGTCATCATTTCCCTGTTTTCCAGAAGAAGAAATGAGGCTCAGAAAAACGAAGTGAATTTCTTCAATTATTTGGTCTCATAGAAAGGAGTAGACATCTGTGAGGATCCTGGGCGTGTAAATAGGCCCAAGGGTGAAAGTTCCAGGGCAGACAGAATTGAACTTAGAAAATTGCCCTTTGTGTTAGTAACCAGAGATATCCAACAATGAAATGTTCAAGCAAAGGGGCTTATTGATCAGGACACAAATATCTGAATTAGAGAGAAGTTGGTGTAGATAATTAGACAACCTCTTTCCAACACAGACTCTGTGGCTCTAAGGCCAGCTGTAAATTCAGTGGATGAACGAGTTTGTTCAAGCCTTTATAAACATATAAATTTGTTCATATGGGCTGTAAAATCTCGTAGAGAATTAGCAACCTACACTGCATATACCAAAATAAGAACGCAGACCCTCTGGAAACTTCTCTCCCCATCTTTGGGTCAGTGATCCACCTTCCCTTTCCCTCCCCTTCTGAAACCTCTTGCAAGGATCACCTCTCAGCCATTATCCCAAAACCCCACTCCACCCCTATGCCATCTCCTGATTCTAGACCAGGATCCAAATGTCAGGAAATCAAGCTTGAAAGTAGTCTGAGCCCTGTACAGTATTTCCCAAAGTGTGTTTAGCCCCACAGGATGTTCTGTGAAAATGTTCTCTGGAGATGGAGTTTACTCCTTATTGACTCCAAAATGTCCTATGAATAACTCTTTTTTTTTATTTTTTAATAAAATCTCTGAGATTAACTTTTTGATCTTATTGTATACCTCTTTCTCCCAAAAGCAGACTGCAGAAAATATGATCAGGAAATCAAGGCTCAGAGTTAGCTGACTGATCTCCCATCTGATATGACTTCTCCCTCTTTTTTGTCATCTACAGATACTCCGTGTTTCTCTTAGTCTTTATTTAAGTTTCTAAACTGCTTTGTATTATGTTTTTTGTCTTCTTGTATTCCCCCCATGAGACTGTAAGCTCCTTGACAGCCAAGACCATATCTTACTCATTTTTATTGCTGTAGCTCCTTCAGCATTGCATAGCTTGTGGTAGCCAATTGAACTGCTCAAAGCTTTGCTGTATTATATGAGTCTGATTATATTTCACTAATGGATTCGAAATATCATGGCGATAGAGTAATTTGTACCTTCTGAATTCACATTCAATATGATGACCTCCCAGTTTGGAAAGAATAACAACTTACTATATGTGGAAACCATCATAACCGAGATTTTAACTGAGTTTTTACCTTTAAATACTTGGTTTTTTTCTTAGAGATACCAACATATTTATTGATTGTTTAAGTTATCTTCATTTTATTTTTTTAATTAACATGTTGAAAATTCGACTATTTGAAAACTGGTATACAGTTTTTTAACACATGTGTAGATTCATAAACCACCATCATGATCAGAATACAGAACAATTCCATCGTCCCAAAAAAGTCCCTCATGCTATCATTTTGTAGTCACATCATCCCCGACCCTAACCACTGACAACCACTTTCTCTGTCACTCTAGCTTTGTCTTTTGGAGAATGTCGTATAAATGGCATAATATGCTATGTAATCTTTTAAGACTTGCTTCTTTTGCTTAGCATAATGCTTTAGAGATTCATCCAAGTTCTTACATGTATCAATAGTTTATTCCTTTTTGTTGCTGAGTAGTTTGATTGGATGGATGTACCAGTTTTTTTTTTTTATCCTTTTTGATTTTTAAGTCAAAAAAGTCCTGTTGAAGGACGTTTAGGTTGTTTCTATTTTTAGTGATTATGGGTAGAGCTACTATGAACATTTATATACATATTTTTGTAAGAACATAAGTTTTAGTTTTTCTCTGGGGTAAATACCTAGGGTGGGATTGCCAGGTCGTGTGGTAAGTGTCTGTTTAACTTCATAAGAAACTAACTAACTGGCTCTTCCATTTTGCCTTCCTATCCGCAAAGTATGAGAGTTCCAGGTTCTTTGCATCCTCACCAGCATTTGGTATTAGAGTCCCTGGGTGGTGAAAACAGTTAACACGTTCACCTGCTAACCAAAAGATTGAATGTTCTATTCCACCCAGAGGCACATCTGAAGAAAGACCTAGTGATCTCCTTCTGAACAAAAATCAGCCATTGAAAACCCTGTGGAGTTCAGGTCTACTTTGATACATGGGGTCGCCATGAGTTGGAGTCAACGCAGCAGCAGCCAACTATTCTAATAGGTCTGTAGTGAAAGCTCATTGTTATTTAGATTTTTATAACATTTATAAAGGGGACAACTCTATCAAAGTTTGGAGGGGGAGATTATCTAGCAGAATATATGGCCCCATACCCACATTTTATTTTTCCGATTTTCTGGCACCATAAGTGTATAATGTGGTAGCTGCTTTCTAAAATAGCTCAAGCTTGAGCTCAGAATCGTAATATACTTTTCTCAAACTATATTTGATGGTTAACTGAGTGATCCAACTTAAGCTAAGCAGAAGCCACGTATGGACATAACAGAACATGTAATTACTCCCTTCACAGGAAAAAGTCACCCTTCTATGCCGTTACCTCAGAACTGGTTCCTCGTCCCAGGCCCCTTGCTCTCTGCACTCCAGCCACACTTGATTAAATTTATTCCCACTTTTTTTTTTTTTTTTTTTTGAAGGCCTTAGCACCGTTTGTCCCCTCTGCCTGAAATATTCTTCCCCTACATCTCACCTATCCTAACATAGCTCCACAAGGTGCTCCTTATTTTCATCATGATGCTAATCACTGTCTGACATTACCTTGTTTGTTTATGATCTGTCTCTATGACCAACTTGGTAGCTCCAGTGCCTAGAACAATGCTTCACACATAGTAAGCACTCAGTAACCGTTTGTTGAATGGGTAGATGTCTGCATAGATGAATATTCTTGTAAGAAACTTTCTTCTTGCAGAGGCCGCTGGGGGGCTGGATTATTCACGGTACTTTAAACCTACGCCCTGACGGTAACTTCGTCTTCACATCTTTGAAGCCTTGATGGGAAGGGTAAAAACTGGAACAATCATTTCAAGGTTGTAAGCGCTTTCCTGTCTCACAAGGATTCAAGCTAATTTTTGGTACAAACCAATCTGTCGTTCCGGGAAAATCACCAAATCACCAGAGCAGGCCTTTCAGTTGTAAAAATGTAGAGCAAAGACCCTAATCATAAAGACAGAAGTCTGAGGCAACATCACACTAGGAAAGCAAACTGCTCTTCTGAGAATGTAAAAGGTTGTCTGTAGGGTGGGCAGACCATGTTTCCTTTGAAGAAACTTCTCTTTTCTAAGAATGAACTTGGATGGTGCTGTGCCTGCACGCTTGCTCTGGTTCTCATGGAACTGTGTTTTGTATTAAGAGAGGTGTAAAGATCTGTTGCTGGGACCTTGAAGATGCAAGATGTAGGCTTGATTTTCACTTCATGTAAAAGTGAACTAGCCTGAGCTTGGTGAAGCTCAATCAGAATTCTGCCATTACAGCCTTACTTGTGGTATTATTAAAGATGGGGCAATGCAGGCTTTGAGAAATACTGAGCTGAAAGACAGAGAGTTAGATCTCCTCTTTCTTTTATAATTCAGAAATGAAAACTGTAAGATCACATGCATACACCACACACATTTATACATGTAAGTTCTATTATGTTATGTTGTGATTATCTGTAAATGGCCCTTTGATTGGGGTGACCTCCCCTCAAAGGAATGTATCCACTAATCTTTCATTCTAGAAAGAGGCCAATCCAGGAAATACAAAGAGGACTGGAATACAGGACCTTGGAATGGATTTCAAAGGAAAAGTCTTCCTCTTTTTGTGACTCACAGCCTTGGATCTGGGCCCTGAAAAAATTTACAAGTTTTAGAATGTATCTATTGGGAAGAGCTTTACATCTGAGTGTAGAGGACACCCTGAAGCTAGAAAGCAGCATCTTTAGGGTTGGGATAGGTCCTGCAGATTCTAAAGAGTACCATGTTTTGGTACTCATCCATCTCCCATGTCAGGTGTGCTCTATGTGCAATCACCTTCTGTTATATTTATTAAATGCTACCACTTTATCTTACCTCTGCTGCTGAGAATTCAGAAAACCGGCTGGGTTCATGAAGAGAATAAGAGGTAAAAGGGAAAGCAGTGCCACCCAAGGTCAGCTTGTTGGCGGCAGCCACGGCCCAGGAGATAGAATTTGCAAGAGGCGAACAGGAACCATGTGGGAAGTTGCCCAGGTCTGAAGCAGAGAGCTGCAGTTCAGAGAAGAGCAGTTAGCAGAGAGCCTTAATTGTGACACTGATCCCCTCCCCAAGAGCAGAACAACAGCTATGAGGTAGGCAGGGACTCACATTGGCCAGAGAATTCCAGTGAGACACCTCTCCCGTGTTCTCAGAAAGACACTGGAAGGAAACTGAGATCCTTTGGAATGGGATCTCATTTGTACACATTGGCTAATGAGACCTAAGGACTTTCAAACTACACAAGTGTCATTGTCAGGTGTATTGGTTTAAAATGGAGCAGTTAGGGAAGCGTCATCCAAAAGTGCATTCCGTGTTTCACCTCTCTCAACATATCTCAGATACCTACCATTTTTGTCTTTATAACGAAATAAATGTACTTGTAACAATAGCATCATAAATTATGATAATAAACCCTTCATTGTCACAGAATAATTTGGTTCAGTCTTTCATTCATGTAATAAATGTTTATTGAGCACCTACAACATGTACCAAAAACTCATTGCCGTCGAGTTGATTCCAACTCATAGTGACCCTATAGTGCAGGGTAGAACTGCCCTATAGGGTTTCCAAGGAGTACCTGGTGGGTTCTAACTGCGAACCTTTTGGTTAGCAGCCGTAGCTCTTAACCACTATGCCACCAAGTGTAGGAGCTATGAAAACAGTGGTGAGCAAAACAGACATTATCCCTACACTCATGTTGCTGACAATATAGTGGGGAAACAGATATTAATTGAATACAACAATCCAATGACAAATCATGAAGAGTGCAAGGGAATCATGGAAACATGTAACAGAGAGGTCTCATTCCATCTAGGGGCAAAGAAGCTTCTCCTTAAGAAGGAATTATGCCTGCGCTGAGATCTCAAGGACGAATAGAACTTAACTAGGCAAAGACAAAGAGAAGAACATTTCAGGCAGAGGAAATAGCATGTACAAAGGCCCTGAAAGAGAAGAGCACATGGTGCATATGTGGCCTGGAAGGGAAGCCAATGAGGCTATGGAGAGAAAGCGGTCCAGGATGAGAATGGAAACCATGCACAGGCCAAATCCTGTAGGGCCTGTGGGTCTTATTAAGGATCTTTGCCTTTATTTTGAGAGCCGTGAGAATCACTGATGCAGTGGGGAGCTCCCTTTGGAGAAGGCAAGAGATGATGCAGAAGTATTTAGGAGACCTGCCAGTTATTCAGTTATGGTCTCTCAGCTCCAGTCGACTCTTCTATACTGTATTCTACTTTGTGATGCTGAGGCTGGGCATCCGCAAACTACACTTCCACATTGGCAACTGGATCCATGTTAGGCTCTGGCACTAGAAGGTGCGAGGAGGAGACCGCAAGGCTGAAGCTGTAGAAGGGACTTACCCCTTCTTGTCTGCTCCTTGTTTGTGTGAACGTCACCCCAGACTCACTTCACCCAGGCAGCAGCAAAGCCATCCTTTAGCATCAACTGAATCCTCTGTGCAGTTTTTCCAAGACTTGCAGAACCAGCTTCATTGCCCACTCCTCTCCCCCAGAGACACTAGCTTCATCCAGCTAGAGTCTCCCCCTCAGAGATCCGGGTCCCAGATGAGCAAGGCCCGTTCTATAAGTTTCTAAGTTTTAATAATTTCAACATCTTGCTCTGAATCCCCTAGCCCTAGGCGGGGGTAGCTGCAGTTGCTACCTCCATGATAGCTTAGAGTTACGTTTTCACTTTTCAATGACCTAGTTAACAGCATTCTGCCTGGTTAATAATTCTTCATCTTAAATCCTCTCTGTTCAAATAGTCGATGTGGTTTTTGTCTCGTGACTGGACCGTGCAAGACACAAGAAGCTCCTGCAGCTCGGCCGCAGAAAGTTGGGGCAGAGGTGGCAGGGGAAACGTATCTTTTTCATCTGAAGTTTCCATTCCAAATGATTTGTTTTATTAAAATGTTTTCCTTGTGTGTAATTGGCAGAAAAAAAAAAAACGAGTTCATAATAAAAAAAAAAACCATCACGGTATTTCGAGCCATGTAATTTTCTCCTGTCAGTTGCCAAGTCCTATCAATTTTGCCTTCTGATTTCTTTCATATCTGTACCCTGCTATCAATTTCTTTTTCTACCACCCTGGTTGGTCCTCTGTTACCTCTTACTTAGACTATTGCAGTAGCCTTCTATCTAGGGTTACCAGATTTAGCAAATAAAAATACAGGATACTCAATTAAACATGAATTTCAGATAATCAAAGAATACTTTTTTAGTATAAGTGTGTCCCAAATATTTTCCAAACATTTTCGGGAATGTATTCCCCCCTCCAAAAAAAATATTTATTGTTTATTTGAAATTCAGATTTAACTGGAGTCCTATATTCTATCTGGCAACACTACTCCTAACTATCTCTTTAGCCACTCCTTGTTCCAACCAATCCACCCTGCAAATATTTCCAGATTTATCTAAAAAATATACTTCTGTCCATACCACACCATCACTACCACCCAATCTGTGCTATTAATTTTTCAGGCAAAAGGAAATCATTGGTGATTTTAAAATATAAGCATCTTACCCTAACATTCAAGGCCATCACAGTGTCCCCTTCAAATGTCATTTTGGTATAAATCCTTAACTGTTCTCTAGTGAATTTACACTACTCACTGAACCTGTAAGTCAGTCCATGCTTTCCTGCTTCCATATCTTGTCAATACAGGCCAACTCCTAGAATACCTTTCATTCTTAAATGTTCGTATCAAATACTAATTCTTCCAGAAAGCATATCCTGGTTGCCTAAATGGGATTGGAGGGTTTTGTAAGGGACCAACTCCTACACACACAGGGAAAAATAAGAACAACACATGGCTGGTTTCCTTCACCTTCTGCTCACCTCTCTTTATCACCTTCGGTCCCAGCCTTCTCTCAACATAAAGGATTAACTGAGTAAGCATTTTTCCTGGCTCAACAGTCATGTTCTCTAAATTGTACCATGATACTTTGCTAGACCTAGAGAGCTATGAGTATGAATCTTTGCTCTCCTCCTGTGTGACTTTAGGCAATTACTTAACCCCTCTGAACTTTTGCATTCTCAATGTGAAACAGGAGTAATAATACCTATAAATATTCAATAAATGATTTCTTGTTGTATTTCTAGAATTATAATTATCAGCAATGTCTCAGGGCTTCAATCACAAAAGAAATCAGATGAGACAGAAATTAGAGCAAAACGTCAACCCAATTCTTATTGTATACTTGCTGTATTGAACCCAAAAGCTCCAACCTGGAAAATATATTTTATAATAAGTACAAACGTTATTGTTGAAACCAACTGGCAATGTTAAATCTTTGGCACATGAGACATCAAGTAGAGTTGTCCAGAATGGAAACTTAGAAATAAACCACCTGGCACATACAGGCCAGTGAAATGAAAGCTGCACCTTTACCGCTCCCCGCCGCCTCCACCCCATGCCATGATGCTACAAAATAAACTTCAGTTGTTTTTCTACTATCTTTGAGTCTTAAGTTGCTCTTTGTTCTTTCTGTTTCTATCTTAGAGCCATTGTCAAATTCGGGGAGTTTGTCCTTTATTCCAAAACTCAAGTGTTTAGCTTTTCTCATATTAAATACACTTGAATTTTACAAATGTGGTAAAAACGTACATACATACATAAGCAAATAAAGTGATCTCAAACATCTCAAATAAACTTTATAAGTTTTTACACACACACACACAAAGCCTTCAGGTTCCCAGTTTTTATATTAAATTTGAATTGGGTACAGAATCAAGCCGGGCAGATATTAACCTTATTTTTAATGGCCCTTTTTAAACACCAGTAACAACAGGGCTTGCATTGTGCTTTTTCCACTTCTACCACCTTATATGGAAACTTACCCTGAGAGAAGAGATTGTCTTCTGAGAAATGATATAAAGCAACTTACAGTATATGATTTCAGTGACTCAAGACAGCGAGATAGAGATGATCTAGTTTTCCTTGGTCTTTAGGTTTATCAACTTGCATATTTTCAACTACTCTACATAGACTTTTTCCAACCTGCTTCCTTCTACAACCTTCAAAAACTAGTGTTCCTACTTTGAGAAGACTTAAATTGCTTTCCTATTCAAAAATACTAGATGTCAGTCATAATGGAATCGCCAGCATCACCCAAGTACCTTGGACGAGTGATGCGTGGTTAGGGGTGTGACCTCATACGACTGGGAAATGACTCTTGTTCTCACCAGGATCATTCTGTCCTCACGACAATGAATGAATGAGCCAGCACGTTACCCTCCTAATGTTGCTGAGTGAGCCTCCAGGAAATGAAATGTCTCCACCAATACCAAACCTCAAACCAATGAGAATAGTAGCTTCTCTGGCCTTAATCATACCCCTATCTGCTCTGTGGTGGAAAGACTACTTACTGGCTTACAAGGAAGCCAGAAATAACACTTCCTGTACTGGTCCAGGCAAGAGCGGAGAGACACCTTGAAAGGTTACAGGGTTCATACTCCTCCACTTAAAACTATACCTTATTTGCAAAGTATTTCGGAGACTCATACTTTTGGTTGAAGGAAAGAAAAAAATGCAGAGTCTAAAGCTCCATTCGTATTTATCACTGTATCTCCAGCACTTAACAACATACCTGACACATAATAGGAGCTCAATTGGTGGGTGCTGGAGTAAGCTCATACCTGTTCATGAGAACCAAGTATCAGCATCTCTTCCCAACTCCCCATTCAGTGACACCACTTTGATAGCTTCAAATCAGCCATGGTGGGAGTATGTACACCATGGAAATTGGTAAATGGTACAAGTCTATCCCCTTTCCTCTAAAGAGAGTCAGTTTTTAAACATCTCCCACCCCAATGATGGACTCAATTAATGCTTATTTTTGAAATTTGTTGTTGAAATGGAGTACTTATTGTGTTCCAGGAGACCTGGTGGTGCAGTGCTTAAGCGCTCGGCTGTTAACCAAAAGACTGGCAGTCCAAACTCACCAGCTGCTCTGCTTCCATAAAGATTACAGCCTTAGAGACCCTATGGGCAGGTCTACTCTGTCCTATAGGGTTGCTATGAGTTGGAATTGACTCGACGGCAATGGGTTTATTGTGTTCCAGGTGTTTTTCCACACGCCTTCTCTTTTGATCAGCACAATATTAAAGGTAGACTAACAATGGGGAGATGTGAGAATAGAATAGATGATGTCATCCTTTGAGCACCAGTGTATACTGTTATTACTTTCATTTTACCGTAGGCTCAGCATGATTAAGTAACTTGTTCAAGATTATCTAGCCAATATGGGGTATACCTAGAACTTGAACTCAAGTCTGGCTGAAATGAAAGCCTTCATGTTGCCTTCCACATACCACTGTACGATCAGGGCAACCTTCCAACAAGGCATTGAACTAGACTGTATAGAGATGTTACAGAAGAATAAGAATTAGGCTGTGATATCAATGCTTCTGTAAGCTTGGTTGCAGGGTGCAGTACTATCCTTCCCTTAAACTCAGGCAGGCAAGACCCCTACCCCAGCCCTGCGTCTCACCTGCA
Organism: Loxodonta africana; assembly: GCF_030014295.1. NCBI lineage: Eukaryota > Metazoa > Chordata > Mammalia > Proboscidea > Elephantidae > Loxodonta > Loxodonta africana. The sequence goes on from NC_087347.1 coordinate 42,417,169, forward strand.
CTTAGTAGTGCCTTTCTTGAAATTTTCTAAGTCCCCCTCCAGTGCCTGGGAACAATCAGAATTGTCAGTGCCATAGAGGCAGGAGCACAGACAGTGACCTACATTGGCCCCAGTTCTTGTTTCTCCCTTTGTGAACACTTTCCAACTCTTCAACTCTATACTCCAACCTCTCATCCCAAGCCCCATACCAGTGTGTGGAGTAGACCAGACGGCCCAAGAAGCTCTAAGACTCAGATTCATGTGATGGTCCTGGTTCATATGGCCAGGCCTCATTCCTAGACAGCAGTCTGACAAATGGATTTTTCCTGCTAGCCCATGGGGTGTTTCTTTCATAGGGTCATGCGATATTGGGCTGCCATAATGGTGCTGACTTGCTGATTTGGGATGAATCTCATTCACATCAGATGCAGGATGAGTTCAGGGTTTAGGATTACCAGAAACCCAGGCGGTAGGCGAAGATGTTCCTCAAAGATGCCCATGCTCTAATCCCTGGAACCCCGAATTTGTTTCGTTACATGGCAAAAGGGACTTTGCAGATGTAATTAAGGTTTCAAACCAAATCAAACCTGTTGCCATCAAGTAGCAATCCTATAGGACAGAGTAGGACTGCCCCATAGATTTTCCAAGTATAAATCTTTACAGAAGCAGACTGCCACATCATTCTCCCATTGAGCAGTTGTGGGTTCAAGTAAACCTTTCATTTAGCAGCCTAGTGTTTAACTGCTGTACCACAAGGGCTCCTTGTAATTAAAGTTCTTGTTGTTGTTAGGTGCTGTCAAGTCAGTTCTGATTCATAGCAACCCTATGTGCCACAAACAAAACACTGCCTGGTCCTGCACCATGCTTACAATCGTTATGCTTGAGCCCATCGTTGCAGCCACTGTGTCAATCCATCTCATCGAGGGTCTTCCTCTTTTCTGCTGACCCTGTGCTTTACCAAGCATGATGTTCTTCTCTAGAGACTGATTCCCTACTGACAACATGTCCAAAGTATGTAAGACGCATTCTCGCCATTCTTGCTTCTAAGAAGCATTCCGGTTGTACTTCTTCCAAGACAGATTTGTTGGTTCTTTTGACAGTCCATGGTATAGTCAATATTCTTCACCAACACCACAATTCAAAGACCTCAATTTTTCTTCTGTCTTCCTTATTCATTGTCCAGCTTTCACACACATATGATCTGATTGAAAATACCATGACTTGGGTCAGGCACACCTTAGTCTTCCAGGTGATGTCTTTGCTTTTCAACACTTTAAAGAGGTCCTTTGCAGCAGGTTTGCCCAATGCAATGAGTCTTTTGATTTCTTGACTGCTGCTTCCATCTGTGTTGACTGTGGATGCAAGTAAAATGAAATCCTTGACAACTTCAATCTTTTCTCTCTTTTTCATGATGTGGCTTATTGGTCCAGTTGTGAGGATTTTTGCTTTATGTTGAAGCGTAGTCCATACTAAAGACTGTGGTCTTTGATCTTCATCAGTAAGTGCTTCAAGTCCTCTTCATTTTCAGCAAGCTAGGTTGTGTCATCTGCATATCACAGGTTGTTAATGAATCTTCCTCCAATCCTGATGCCCCGTTCTTTTTCATATAGTCCAGCTTCCTGGATTATTTGCTCAGCATTCAGGTTGAATAGGTATAGTGAAAGGATACAACCCTGACGCACATCTTTCCTGACTTTAAACCCCTCAGTATCCCCTTGTGCTATTTGAAAGACTGCCTCTTGATCTATGTACAGGTTCCTCATGAGTACAAATAAGTATTCTGGAATTCTCATTCTTCGCAATCTTATCCATAATTTGTTATGATCCACATAGTTGAATGCCTTTGCATAGTCAATAAAACACAGGTAAATATCTTTCTGGTATTCTGTGCTTTAAGCCAGGATCCCTCTGACATCAGCAACAATATCCCTGGTTCCACGTCCTCTTCTGAATCCAGCCTGAATTTTTGGCAGCTCCCTGTCAAAATACTGCTTTTGAATGATCTTCAGCAAAATGTTGCTTGCGTGTGGTATTAATGATATTCTTTGATAATTTCTGCATTCAGTGGGATAACCTTTCTTGGGAATAGGCATAAATAAGGATCTTTTCCAGTCGGTTGGCCAGGTAGCTGTCTTCCAAATTTCTTGGCATAGACTAGTGAGCACTTCCAGTGCTCCATCCATTTGTTGAAACATCGGCCAATTCTTTTTGCTATAATGACTCTGTGTATTTCTTCCATCTTCTTTTGATGCTTCCTGCATCGTTTAATATTTTCCCCATAGAATCCTCTACTATTGCAAGTCAAGGTTTGAATTTTTTCTTCAGTTCTTTCAGTTTGAGAAATTCTGAGCGTGTTCTTCCCTTTTGGTTTTCTAACTCCAGGTCTTTGCACATGTCATTATAATACTTAACTTGGTCTTCTCGAGCCGCCCTTTGAAATCTAGAGACAGTAGCCTGGATTTTCAGGGTGGGCCCAGTTTAACCACATTGGCTCTTTAAAGCAGAGAACTTTCTCCAGCTGGAAACAGAGAAAGGTGAGATGAAGCAGAAAAGACAGAGATTCAAAGCATGAGAAGGACTTGACCCACTACTACTGGCTTTTAAGATGAAGGGAAGGGGCCATAAGCCAAGGAATACGAGTAGCCTCCAGAAGTTGAGAACAAACTCTAGCTGACAGCCAGTAAGAAAATCAGGACCTCAGTTATACAACAGCATGCAATTGGATTCTGCCAACAACTTGAATGAGCTTGAAAGTGGATTCATCTCCAGAGCCTCTAGAAAGTAATGCGGCCCTGCTGACACCTGGATTTCAGCTTGTGAAACCAAGAGCAGGAAACCGGCTGAGCCATGCTGTGCCAGCCTTCTGACCTACAAAACAAATAAATGTTATTTTTTTAAGCTGCTAAAAAATCCTGTAAGGCAATTTGTTATGGCAACAATAAAAAACTAATATAGTCCATCACCAGCCCTATGGCTGGAGCTACATGTGCAGTCCCATTGACTGGCTCTAACCATCCATGTTCTGACTGCAATGCTGCCTCCAGTTTACATCACTAAGGGCAGAGGCAGTGGTGGTAAATGCTCACTGCTAGCACTCACCATCAGCAGGCCCTTCCAATTGATGTCCTGTCTTGCCTCCAATTGATGCTCTCCTAGGTCAATCTCAAGCTGTGCCAGACATGAGACACACATTACTCACATGAATGAAACCATGCTTCTCGGTCGCCCATGTGCCCCTCACCTCTTCTCCTCAGTGGTGGTGACGCATGGAAGGCAGGGATGCAGTAATTTATTGAAAAATACCACAGTGTACAAATTCAGCCATCATGAACTAAAAAGTTCAAGAGGAGACGTGGTTGGAATGCATGTTGTTCCATATGATGCTATGAAATTCTAAACAGGATCAGAAAACAAATTATCATTCACATTTCCCTGCATACTCTGGGAAAGACATGCATCTGTGGTCATCATCAGTGAAGCACAGAAATAACTTTTGAGAGAATCACTGGGAGCCACTTTATTTATGGGCAGCCTGATGGATGATGCAATCTCATAAGTAATGCTGTAATCAACATTAAAGAAATGGAATTGGTGGACTGCAGAGGCCAGATCTGTATTGTATATTTCAATACAAACAGGCTCTGAAGATCCATGGCATTATAAACATTGCTACCTTTTCTTCATGATGGAAGACACAAAATTAGTGAGGAACAGTGCATTTGACCATAAAGAACACAGAGATGGTTCCCAGGCCTGAACAGGAATCTTCTCGTGCACTGATTAGACAATTAGTAAATACATATGTACCTCTTCTTTACCATTATTCTAAGTCTTCATTAATAAATCACTATACCTCACAGCCCTGCAAAATATCCACCCATAGCCCTGTATACCCATGGTACCCTATCGCATTGTTAAATCCTTCGCATATGTGGCGGTGGCTGGCTAGTTGCTGTCCTCAACAAAATACTTGATGACCAACCCTCAGTCAGAACTCTCCTCAGATTCTAGCCAATAAGCAGAAGCAGCAACATAAGGCAGAGACAGGGTCTTCTTCGCACCCACCTCCATCCTGCCAGAAAAGTGCACGCCCTCAAGCTTCACACTTGCCCTATGTACATCTCTGGGACTACTATTCACCTTCAGTTGTTGGTTGAGGTTCCCCATGCCCCCTGTCTGCATCAATATGGAGTTGTGCGCCATATAGAAGACAATATGGAACCTTCTCTTGGTTCTGAATATCAGTCCTGACTGACAACTTCTGGTTGGCTTTCCTATAAAGGTTAATGCCAGACCATATAACTAGAGCATAATTTAATCCAAACCATCAGACCACAGAATGTTAGAGTTGGAAAGCACCTAGAAAATCACCTGCTGCAAATACCTCCATTTTAATGTAGAAATACTGAGCCCCAGAGAGCTTAAGTCAGTTGCCCAAAAGTCCCACAGGAAAGACCCAGGTATCCTCACCCAGCATTGGAACTGTGATGGAGGTACCGGAGTCACAGAGCATGTTGGTTATGGGCTACAGCTCTGGAATCAAACTGCCTATGTTTGAACCTATACACCAGTTTCCCCACAGGAAGAACTGAGCATAACAACGATAGTATCAATTTTTATAAGGTTGCTATGAAAATTACATGAGGAAATAGATGTGAAGGATTTATCACAATGTCTGGCACATACAGAGCACTAAATCAACATTGCTCATATTACTATGCAAGATCGCCTCACTGGTGAAGTGATGTTGATCTAACTCTACACCTAAGCCAGTATTTATCAGGGTAAGACAATTGAGCAGGCATTATTGGGAAGCTGCTGTGTACCACATACTATGCTGGCCCTTGAGGGAGTCTACACAAAGATATTACCTGGGATTATAGACAGTGGAGATAGGAGTTGCCAAACGCCAGCCTAGAGGTCATATTTGAATGTGAAACACATTGCCTCTTCCTCTTGCTCATTCAATCCTCAGACTCATTGCTGTCTGGCTTTAAGCCTTGGCATCTCTTGCTCAGCTAAGGTCACAAGGATTGCGAAATTCAGAGAGCATGTGTCTACCCTCAACTTTGTTGATATTTGTCTTTCTTTAAACAGTCCTTGAAATTCTCTCCTCTCTTGGCTTCCATAGCTTAATTCTTTCATGGTTCTCCCCTATCTCTCTGACCACTCCTTCACAATCTCTCTGCAGTCCCCTTCGTTCCTCTGTCTTTAAATGTTGGAATTCTCCAGAGTCTGACTTCTCTTCCTCTGCCCCAGTATACTCTCCCTAGGCAATCACACCCAGTCATGGTTTTCACTACCACACCCATGCAAATAGCACTTAAATCTGCATCTCCAGCTGAGCTTTCTCTCCTAGCTCCGCAGTCGTATACCCAACTGCCTGTCAGCATTCTTCAATGATGTCCCACAGAAGTAACAAATTCAACACTTTCCAAGGCTGAGCATCTTTCCCACACAAACCTACTGCTTCTTTCGAGTTTCCTGTCCCACATCATCTAAACTGGAAACTGGAGAAAACTGGAAACCTAGAGTTAACCTTAGTTCTTTCCTCTTCATACACTGTATGCTCCATGAGGGCAGGGATCACTTCCCTCTTGTTGTCCTCCGTATTTCCAGTACTTACTACAGTGCCTGATGGAAGGCAGGCACTTGTTAACTATTTTGAACAAAATAAAGAATTAATGCATCCCTCATTAATTTTTCACTAAAAGCGAAGAGGGCTTGAAGCACTTACTAATGAAGATCAAGATTACAGCCTTCAGTGTGAATTACACCTCAACATAAAGAAAAGAAAAATCCTCACAACTGGACCAATAAACAACATCATGATAAATGGAGAAAAGATTGAAGTTGCCAAGAATTTCATTTTATTTGGATCCACAATCAATGCCCATGGAAGCTGCAGTCAAGAAATCAAATGACGTATTGCACTGGGCAAATCTACCAAAAAAACCAAACCCACTGCCATCGAGTTGAATCCAGCTCATAGCGACCCTATAGGACAGAATAGAACTGCCCCATAGAGTTTCCAAGGAGCACCTGGCAGATTTGAACTGCCGATCTCTTGGTTAGCAGCCGTAGTACTTAACCACTACTCCACCGGGGTTTCCATGGTAAGAATATTGAGTATACCATGGACTGCCAGAAGAACAAACAAGTCTGTCTTGAAAGAAGCACAGCCAGAATGCTCCTTAGTAGCAAGGACGGCAAGATTTTGTCTCACATACTTTGGACACGTTATCGGGAGAGACCAGTCCCTGGAAAAGGCCATCATGCTTGGTAGAGGGTCAATGAAAAAGAGGGAGACCCTCAACAAGATGGATTGACACAGTGGCTGCAACAATGGACTTAAACATAACAACGATTGTGAGGATGGTGCAAGACCAACCACGTTTCGTTCTGTTGTACATAGGGTCTCTATGAGTTGGAACTGACTCAGTGGCACCTAACAACAACATTTCCCACATCTAATCAGTTACCAAGTTCTGATGAACATATTCCTCTGGTAGCTTTCAAATCTGCACCCTTTTCTCCATTCACACTGATCCTGCATATCTTTCTACCCTTAGCATTATTTTAATCACTCACTGTATCTCTTTCTTTCTTATCTCTCCCTCTCTCTTTCTCTACATAAATACGTACACGCACACATACACACATTCACTCACTCTTTACACACCAGCTATGCCAATAGATTTTCACACCACCATGCCTTTACACAGGCTCTTCCTGACACCTTCCTCTCCCCCTGGAAACACTGTAGCTACCCTTCATCACTTAGCTACATTTTATCTCCTCCAAGAAGCCTTCCCAAACCATCCTCCCATCCGGGTGTCAGGCTGGGTTACCGTCTCTCCTCTGGACCCCAGTGTATGACATTATTACTTGAAGAATTGCACTGTATGGTGATGTCCCCTTTCTTTTCTGATGTTCTTCCACCACTTAGGGTAAAAACTATCAGCCATCCACCTCAGTATATCAAAAAGTAAAAAACCGAACCCATTGCCATCTAGCAGATTTTGACAGAATAGAACTGCCCCATAGGGTTTCCAAGGAGCGCTTGCTGAATTTGAACTGCTGACCTTTTGGTTAGCAGCCAAATACTTAACCACTGCACCACCAAAATCTTGAGAGACAGTGGCTAGAATCACAGACTTTGGAGTCAGAGTGGTGTGGATTCAAATTTTAGTTCAGCCACTTAAGGTTCTCTGAGCCTCAGTTTTCTTACCTCTCAAATTAGAACTACTTCATAGGGTAGGGTTGCTAGAGAGACTATTAAATAAGAAAATAAACATAAAGCACCCAGTGCAGAGCTTAGTACATAATAGGGTCTTAGTAAATGGTTACAGGGTAAATTAATTAATTAGCTAATTAATTAAACAAAGCCATGAATACTTTTACTTCATTTATCTACTCTCTATTCTTCCCTGTCAATGGGAAGTTAAAAATATATTAGAACAATCTCCATCTCTTTGTTGTAACAATCCCAGGCTGGTTGAACTACTGTCTCAAATAACTGGACCGACATCAGCAGGGTATAGGCTTCAAGGGTGCTCTCTGGAGTGGAAAATGGCTTGTACAGCATGATTTGGGAAGCTCTATTCTCACTCTTCCTGCCACATCCCTCTCTCCTTTCTCACCATTATGCCACATGCCTTGCACTCTGAGATTGCACCTCTGTGTAAGGGTGAAATGAGATGAATTGGGAACCTTCAGTGACAAAGTCACACAATACAAAGCTGGTGAGATAAGACACCTGTTTTCATCTAAGTAGAAGTGGTCCATTTGGTTCTACTTCTTACTTCTTATAAAATGCAAGGATATGTTGGCTATATTAGGTTAAATAAAACCTAATTATCCCCACAGAGGTTTTCAGGGCTGTAGCTCTCCAGTTTGGAGATTTCTAGAACCATAACCTCTATGCACAAATTTGAGATCTTCCTGAATGGGGAAAAAAAAAATCATTCCAATCCAACACCATAGCATACCAATAACACAACTTTCAGATCAGGGAAACAGTGAAACTCCCTTAAAGAAGATATTTGGATGAAGCTGAAAATTCCTAATCTAGTAATCTTTAAACAATTAAATTTGAAATAATTCTTGCAATAGCTAGGCATTTCAAAAGTAAGCAAAAAGAAACAGTGTCTCTTTGTTATCATGGTTATTTACAATTGTCCGTTTTTATTTTGGTTTGGTTTGGTTTGGTTTGGTTTCAATAACCAATGTGCAGCAAGTTTTTCTCCCTGTTCTGGGGGGTTGGTGTAGTTTAGTGCTAATCATGAACAGTTGTCATTTCTTTTGGCTGCCTTCCATTTCAATCTCCTGCCTTTGTTTGGGAAATTGCCTTTCTTATGAGTCTTCATGGGAGTCACAGCCCACTTTCCACCATAAAAACTGAAATGGCAGTTACTACCTTTCCCAGCCTCCTTTACAGGCAGTTACGGGCACTTGATAAGGTTCTGCCAATCAGAAGCATCCACCCTGAAGTCTGCCTCAAATGCTAGTGGCACAAAGAAGCAGTGACTCTGAGATCTCTCTAGAGGTGGCAGTAGTTGCAGCAAGATTATGTTTCCATGGCAGCAGTGGCTACAGTGCTGGAGCAGATCAATGGCAGACTCCAGGGTCTTGCCTGGGCAGTGGCAATGGCATCCTTAGCAAACCATTATGTGCACGATTTGGGGTATTGCATCCTGCTATTGTAGCCTCCAAATCTGGTTCTCTAACTCTCCTAGCAACCCCATGAGCAACCCAATGTCATTTTAATATATGAGTTTAAATCAGCTAGAGTCTGTGTTGCCTACAGCTAAGAATCTTAACCGATTCTGAGAGCCTAAGGGGAAAAAAGGAGTCCCTGAGTGGTGACAACAGTTAAGGCACTCCACTGCTAATGAAAAGGTTGGAGGTTCAAACCAACTATACAGCTGCGGTAGTCAAGATAACCTGGTACTGGTACAATGACAGACACATTGACCAGTGGAACAGAATCAATAACCCAGATGTAAATCCATCTACCTACAGCCACCAGATCTTTGGCAAAGACCCAAAGTCCATTAAATGGGGAAAAGACAGTCTTTTTAACAAATGGTACTGGCAAAACTGGATGTCTATCTGTAAAAAATGAAACAGGACCTATGCCTAACACCATACACAAAAACTAATTCAGAATGAATCAAAGACCCAATGGAATACCACGCAACGATAAAGAACAGTAAATCCATGAAACATATCATAACGTGAAGGAATCTGGAAGGCATTATGCTGAGTGAAATTAGTCAGTCGCAAAAAGAACAAATATTGCATGAGACCACTCTTATAAGAACTCAAGAAAAGGTTCAAACACAGAAGAAAGCATTCTTTGATGGTTACAAGCGTGGGGAGGAAGGGCAGGAGAAGGATATTCACTAATTAGATAGCAGGTGAGAGTTATTTTAGGTGAAGGGAAGGACAACACACAATACAGTGAAGTCAGCAAAACTGGACTAAGCCAAAAGCTAAGAAGTTTCCTGAACACAACCGAACACTTCGAGGGACAGAGTAGCAGGGTCTGTGGACCATGGTTTCAGGGGACATCTAGGCTAATTGGCAAAACAAAGTGTATTAAGAAAACATTCTGCATCCCACTTTGGTGAGTGGCATCTAGGGTCTTAAAAGCTAGCAAGCAGCCATCTAAGATGCATCAGTTGGTCTCAACCCACCTGGGGCAAAGGAGAATGAAGAACACCAAAGACACAGGAAAATATGAGCCCAAGAGACAGAAAGGGCCACATAAGCCAGAGACTCTATCGGCCTGAGACCAGAAGAATTAGATGATGGCCAGCTACCACCAATGACTGCCCTGACAGGGAACACAGCAGAGAATCTCTGATGGAGCAGGAGAAAATTGTGATACAGACCTCAAATTCTCTTAAAAAGACCAGATTTAGTGGTCTGGCTGAGACAGGGATGACCACAGAGGTCATGGCCCCTGGACTCTCTGTTAGCCCAAACCTAAAACCATTCCCGAAGCCAACTCTTCAGACAAAGGATAGGCTGGACTATAAGACATAAAATGATACTGATAAGGACTGTGCTTCTTAGCTCAAGTAGACACATGAGACTATGTGGGCAGCTCCTTTCTGGAGACGAGGTAAGAAGGCAGAGGGGGACGGGAGCTGGTCGAATGGACACGGGAAATACAAGGTGGAAAGAAGGAGTGTGCTGTCACATTGTAGGGAGAGCAACTAGGGCCACATAACAATATAAGTTTTTGTAGGAGAAACCGACTTGAATTGTAAACTTTCATTTAAAGCACACAAAAAAAACAAAGACCTAAATATAAAACCAAAAACTATAAAAATCACATGAAATTAAAAATAGGGTCAACACTTCCAAAAAAAAAAAAAAAACCTAACCCATTGCTGTTGAGTCGATTCCAACTCCTAGTGACCCTATAGTACAGAGCAGAACTGCCCCGTAGGGTTTCCAAGAAGTGGCTGGTGGATTCAAACTGAGCGCTTAACCACTGTGCCACCAGGGCTCCAGACTCAACACTACGGGCCCTAATATATGGCATAAACAGTATACAAACCATAATTAACACCAGAAGATAAGCTAGATAAATGGAATCTCCTAAAAAGTAGACATATATGCTCATCAAAAAAACTTCACCAAAGGAGTAAAAAGAGAATCTACAGGCTGGGAAAAAATAATTGGCTATGACATATCCAACAAAGTTCTAATCTTTACAATCTGTAGGAAAATCCAACATCTCTACAATAAAAAGACAAATAATACAATTAAAAAATGGACAACGGTTATGAACAGATACTTTACCAAAGACCTTCAGGTGGCCAACAGACACATTAGGAATCACAATCATTAGCCATTAGAGAAATGCAAACCAAAACTACTATGAAATACCATCTCACCCCAATATTACTGGCACAAATCAAAAAAGAAAATAACAAATGTTGGAGAGGTTGCAGGGAGATTGGAACTCTTATGCACTGCTGGTGGAAATGCAAAATAGTACAACCTTTTTGGAAAACAGGATCGCACCTCCTTAAAAAGCTAGAAATAGAAATACCACATGATCCAGCAATCCCACTTCTAGGAATACATACTAGAGAAATAGGAGTCATCACACAAATAGACATATGCACAGCCATGTTCATTGCAGCATTATTCACAATAGCAAAAAGATGAAAACAACCTAAGTGTCCATCAATAGATGAATGGATAAACAAACTATGTTACACACATACAATGGAATGCTGTGCAACGATAAAGAACAATGATGAATCTGTGAAGCATCTCACAACATGGATGAATATGGAGGGCATTATGCTGAGTGAAATAAGTCAAACACAATAGGACAAATACCGTATGAGACTACTATTATAAAAACACATAAAAATGTTTCCACACAGAAAGAAGCAATCTTTGATGGTTATAGGGGAGGAGGAGACACTAACTAGATAGTAAATACGTGGTAACTTTGGTGAAGACTAAGACAGTATACAATACTGGGAAGTCAGCACAACTGGACCAGGGCAAAGTCATAGGAGCTTCACAGGTACATTCACATGCCCTGAGATTCTGAGCTACTGGGCTGAGGGCTGGGGACCATGGTCTTGGGGGATATCTAATTCAAATGGCATAACATAGTCTATAAAGAAAATGTTCTACATCTGACTGTGGTGATAGCGACTGGGATCCTAAAAGCCTGCGAGCAGCCCTCTAAGATACATCTACTAGTCCCATCCCAGCTGGAGCAAAGAAGAATGAAGAAAACCAATGACACAAGGGAAAGATTAGTCCAAAGATTAATGGACCACAACTACCACAACCTCCACCAGACTGAGCCTAGAACAACTTTATGGTGCCCAGCTACCACCACTGACTGCTCTGGCAGGGGTCACAATAGAGGGTCCTGGACAGAGCTGGAGAAAAATGTAGAACAGAATTCAAGTTCACAAAAAAAAAAAAAAACACCAGGCTTGCTGGCTTGACAGAGTCTGGAGAAACCCCAGGAGTATGACCCCTGACACACTTTTAACTCAGTACTGAAGTCAATCTTGAGGCTCACCCTCCAGCCAAAGATTAGACAGGTCTATAGGGCCACCAATAACACACAGAGGGGCATTCTCCATAGTCAAATCACATATATGAGACTAATGGGCACACCAGCCCAAAAGCAAAGATGAGAAGGCAGGAAAGAACAGGAAAATTGGACAAACGGAAACAGGGAGCCTGGGGTGGAGAAGGAGAGAGTGTTGACACAATGCAGGGTTGGCAAACAATGTCAGAGAACAGTTTGTGTATTACCAGTTTAATGAGAAACTAATTTGCTCTGTAAATTTTCACCTAAATCTCAATTAAAAAAAAAAAATGGTTGGAGGTTTGAATCCACCCAGAGGCACCTCAGAACAAAGTCCTGGAGATCTATTTCTGAAAAATCAGCCATTGAAAACTCTGTGGAGCACAGTTCTACTCTGACACACATGGGGTGGCCATAAATCAGAGTCAGCTCAAAGGCAACTGGTTTTTAAGAGAAAAAAAATTCAGAAAGCTGTTGCTAGGCTGTTTCCACCTTCAGGAAGGATAAGGCGGCAGCGATACCTCCTTCTGATCAGATCCAGAGTATTGACCACCCATGGGTTTTTTTGTTTTGTTTTGTTTTTAACATCTCCAAAAAAAACCAAACCCGTTGCCCTGGTGTCAATTCTGACTCATAGCGACCCTATAGGACAGGGTAGAATTGCCCCATAGGCTTTCCAAGGAGTGACCGGTGGATTTGAACTGCCAACATTTTGGTTAGTAGCCAAGCTGTTAATCACTGAGCCACCAAGGCTCCATTTAACATCTCAGCTCCCTGGAAAAGGCAGCTGGAGCACAGCCGGAAGTTAGGAAATGCGAACAAATGTAAACAGCTACCTGGTCAGTGAGGTGTAGAAGAAAACAGATTCCATGCAATCACTGGACTGGACTTAATGTGGAAGTCACGACAGAACAAGCAGTAGGTACCCGTGAACTGTGAGTTTTGAAACTACAAATAAAAAGTCCTTGATCTTTTGGGTCTTTCTCTCAACCTGTTTTGAATAAGGATTGCATTTCTGTTAATACAATTCTATTGTTGTTGTTAGGTGCCTTCAAGGTGGTTCTGACTCACAGGGATCCTATGTACAACAGAACAAAACACTGCCCGATCCTGCACCGTCCTCACAATCATTGCTATGTTTCACCCCACTGTTGCAGCCATTGTGTCAATCCACCTCATTGAGGGTCTTCCTCTTTTTCATTGACCCTCGGCTTTACCAACCCTGATGTCCTTCTCGAGGGACTGGTCCCTCCTGTTAACATGTCCAAAGTGCATGAGACAAAATCTCACCATTCTTGCTTCTAAGGAGCACTCTGGCTGTACTTCTTCCAAGACAGATTTATTTGCTCTTGGGCAGTCCATGGTATGTACAATATTCTTTGCCAACACCATAATTCAAAGGCATCAATTCTTCTTCGGTCTTCCTTAATTCACTGTCTAGCTTTCACATGCATATGAAGCTTGGGTCAGGTGCAACTTAGTTCTCAAGGTGACATCTTTGCCTTTTTAACACTTTAAAGAAGTCTTTCGCGGCCCATTTGCCCAATGCAATACATGGTTTGAGTTCTTAATTGCTGCTTCCATTGGCTTTGATTGTGGAAAGAAGATCCTTCACAACTTCAATCTTTTCTCCGCTTATCATGATGTTGCTTATTGGTTCGGTTGTGAGGATTTTTGTTTTCTTTATGTTGAGTTGTAATCCTTACTGAAGCTTGTGTTCTTCGATCTTCATCAGTAAGTGCTTCAAGTCCTCTTCACTTTTAGCAAGCAAGGTTGTGTCATCTGCATATTGCAGGTTGTTAATGAGTCTTCCTCCAATGCTGCTGCCCATTCTTCTCCATATAGTCCAGCTTCTCAGATTATTTGCTCAGCATACAGATTAAATAAATACAGTGAAAGGATACAGCCTGACTCACACCTTTCTTAACTTTAAACTACACAGCAGTCACTTGCTCTGTTCAAAAAACTGCCTCTCGGTCCATGTACAGGTTCCACGTGATCACAATATAGTACTCCAGAATTCCATTCTTCGCAATCATATCCATAATTTATTACGATCCACACAGCCAAATGCCTTTGTTTAGTCAATAAAACACAGGTAAATATCTTTCTGGAATTCTCTGCTTTCAGCCAAGATCCAACTGATATCAGCAACGACATATCCCTCTTTCCATGTCCTCTTCTGAAGATGGCTTGAATTTCTGGCAGTTCCTTGTTGTTATACTGCTGTAAACATTTTTGAATTATCTTCAGCGTAATTTAACTGGCATGTGATGTTAATGATATTGTTTGATAATTTCCGCATTTCTTGAATCATCTTTTTTTTGGAATAGGCACATATATATGGATCTATTCTAGTCAGTTGGCCAGGTAGCAAGAAAACACAACTATGTTGTTGTTGTTAGGTGCTGTTGAGACAGTTCAAAATCATAGCGACCCTACATACAACAGAACGAAACACTGCCAGGTCCTGTGCCATCCTCAGAATCATTGTTATACTTGAGCCCAATGTTGCAGCCACTGTGTCAACCCATCTCATTGAGGATCTTCTTCTTTTTCATTGACCCTCTACCTTACAAAGCATGATGTCCTTCTTCAGGGGCTGATCCCTCCTGATAACATGTTCACAGTATGTGAGACTTTACCAGCCTTGCTTTTAAGGAGCATTCTGGTTATACTTCTTCCAAGACAGATTTGTTTGTTCTTTTGGCAGTCCATGGTATATTGAATATTCTTTGCCAACACCATAATTCAAGGGCATCAATTCTTCTTTGGTCTTCCTTATTTATCGTCCAGCTTTCACATGCGTATGAAGTGATTGAAAACGCCATGGCTTGGCAGACCTTAGTCTTCAAAGTGACATCTTTGCTTTTTAACACTTTAAAGAGGTCTTTTGCAGGAGATTTGCCCAATGCAATGCGTTGTTTGATTTCTTGACTGCTGCTTCCACAGGTGGATCCAAGTAAAATGAAATTCTTAACAACTTCAATCTTTTCTCCGTTTATCATAATGTTGTTTATTGGTCCAGTTGTGAGGATTTTTGTTTTCTTCACATTGAGGTGTAATCCATACTGAAGGCTGTGGTCTTTGATCTTCGTCAGTAAGCGCTTCAAGTTCTCTTCACTTTCAGCAAACAAGGTTGTGTCATCTGCATATCGCAGGTTGTTAGTGAGTCTTCTTCCAATTCTGATGCCCCGTTCTTCTTCATACAGTCCAACTTCTTGGATTATTTGCTCAGCATATAGATTGAATAAGCATGGTGAATGAATACAACTCTGAAGCACACCCTTCCTGACTTTAAGCCAGGTAGTATCCCCTTGTTCTGTTTGAACAACTGCCGTTGATCTATGTACAAGCTCCTCATGAGCACAATTAAGTGTTGTGGAATTATCATTCTTCACAATGTTATCCATAATTTGTTATGATCCACACAGCCGATGCCTTTGCAAAGTCACTAAAACACAGGTAAGCATCTTTCTGGTATTCTCTGCTTTCAGCCAGGATCCATCTGACATCAGCAATGATATCCCTGGTTCCCTGTGCTCTTCTGAATGTAGCTTGAATTTCCGGCAGTTCCCTGTTGATATACTGCTGCAGCCACTTTTGAATGATTTTCAGCAAAATCGTACTTGCGTGTGATATTAATGATATTGTTCAATAATTTCTGCATCGGGTGGAATTACCTTTCTTGGGAATAGGCATAAACATGGATCTTTTCCAGTCAGTTGGCCAGGTAGCCGTCTTACAAATTTCTTGGCATAGACAAGTGAACACTCCCAGAGGTATTCAAATAAGTGGTTTAGACTATTTACTTTTAAGAAATAAATTCAACAAAATCTTAGCAATTTCAGCACCATCTGAGGTTTGTCAGGGATACAGAAATGATTTAGATGTAGACCTCAATTCTGTACATTTATAACAGTGTTGTGTTTCATGCTGAGTACTCTAATTCATTCCAATATTATTAATATTACTAATCAGACATTCTTTTGGTATCTTCTACAACAATTAATTTTTATTAAGAAGGCCATCTTATTTAAAAAAAAAAAAAGCTTCTAAAGTGCTTTAAAAGAACTTATTCTTTTAGGCAGATAAAATATATCTGTGCAATCTAGTATACGCTTATACATTTCCAGACATCCTGAGTAATCAAGTATTCTGGATGTAGAAAATCTCTGTATGTCCCATAGCTTACAAACTTTCAGAAAAAAGAAAACAGTAAGATGTACCTACTCTTAAAAAATGTATTTTCTTTGAGAATTCAGGAAAATTCTTTGCCTCCAAGATGTCTCAGCAAATGCCCTTAAACGGACATTGTGAACCCTGATGTACATTTGCCAATGCCAGTTAAAAGAGAAGAAGATAATTTATTTTAATTTGTTTAACTGAACAGCTTTGAGAGTACAATATAAATGCATATTTCAATGCCATCTCTTTTGTATTAGACATACTTCCAATAATAGTATGTGAGTAAACAAGATTTCACCACAGACCCTGGGAATAAGACTGACTGGGTCTGGGGTCAGGCCTGGTACACATACATGATGCCCAATGCAAGACTGGGCACAGTATGTTCACAGGAACCTGGAGTTGTCTTTTCCAGCATTCTCCACCTCACTGAGTAATGCCAATTTCTCATTCCCACCAAGAAAGCTGGACCAGATATATTGCAGCCCCACATGGAAGCTGAGGTGCCCAGATCCAGTCTCTTGAAAATCATGCTTGCCGTTCCTCTGGCTCTTCAGACTCCTCCGACTGTCCACAAAGACTCCCTGTGTTTGGTGTCCAGCTCTTCTTCAGCTTACCTGGCTCCTATTCCACGGGTCCTTAGAACAGGTCAGTTCCAAGGTACCACTCACTGTCTTAGTTATACCAGGCCCCAGAGAACTCCCAAAGAAGAGAAGACATAGAAGCTCAACCTCTCCACACCTCCAGGTTCCTTGTCTTTGTGATCTAAGGCTTTGGGTGGCAGTGTAGACTTTCCCTTCTGGAAATCCATGGTCCACAATCTACTTGCCCCACAGCTGCCCACTCTGCCCAGTGCCACACAACCAGGTTATTTTGGTACAGGCTTCAGAAAATTCATTTAGTCAATAACAGAACCTTTTCAAGAGTTTCTTTCCCAATTTTTGTTCAGAAAGCAGCCCACAGGCTCATCCACATATACAAGAAGACCAGTCAAGATTAAACATGATCCTTGTTGGATAGCCATGACTCCATCCTGGGAAAGATATGGCCCTATAAATACCACAGCAGAGGAGTGTCTTCTTCTCCAGGATCTAGTGTATTTTGCCATTCTTTTGCCAATGGAAAAAGTTAAATGCAAACTATCGAAGAGACCACAAACTAATAAATCATAATCTGGCTCTTGAGAAATGAGAAGTACCACTCTTTGCTTTCTAGCACCAAGCTGCATCACTATCTCCAGGTAATGAAGCTTGAAATGGGAGGAACATCAGCTCTTTTTCTTACAGTGAGAAAATTGGGCTCCAGATGGGTGGAGTACTTGCCCATGGATGTAGCTGGAGAGTGGTAAGGCTGAGAGTGGAACCCAGTCTCTCTTGTTGAGTCAGTATTCTTTTCCACTGCCTCACATAGCCTCCCAGGGACAGCTCTTAAGAAAAGAAATCTCAAGGGCTGGATACTGAGTTATTGTAAGATCAGAATTGTTTTAGAATATTACTTGCTACCTGATAGTGAAATGTTGTTCTCAGGGGAGCCCAGAAATATTGTATGGTCGGCACAAACCAAATACATATTCCTAAATGCCAACATTTTGCATTTTTGTCTGCAAAGTAAGGATCACAGTGTTAGCCAGATTGGATTGCAGCCAACTCTGTGCATATAGACTGAGCAACACTCTCATAGTCTATGATAGTTTCCTGAAACCTAAGAGGATGTCCACCGGCCTCCTTATTCCTTGACCTCATTACTCTGGAAACCCAGCAGTACCATTGTACAATCATCAAGACCTAACAGTTCTCACCTCCCCTCAGTCAGTCTATGTATTTGACCAACCAGGAGTCAACCAACCAGGCCTACAAGCAAAGGCCAGCTCCTATTTTTGTTTCAGCTTTGCAAAACCAGGTGCTTCCTGATAGCAACCCAAAGCAATCCTCTCATAAACCTCGAATAATGCTGACAGAACACCCAGATGGCCCTGGGACATGTGAGGCCTGCAGAGCACTGTGGACAGTTTTCCAGGACCAACTTGACACACTAACTGCTGGGCTGTGTCTCTCCTGACAACCCAGCCATTCCCCTGGGGACCATTAGCCCACCACAGACTGAGTCCCAGGCCTTCCCCCTGACACTGCTTTGTAACTTCTTTTCCAGCCCTAACACTCACTGTATTTTCCTGGACTGATCTCCTTCAATTAGCCCCAAGTACTACAGCCAAATTAGCCTCTAGGAATACCTTTTCTCTTTCTCACCATCAAAAGAAAAAAAAAAATTATTTTTAAAAAAGACTGCAATGTGGACATAATTATTTTTTCCACTTCTTCCCTGCACGCTGGGAAATGCATTTTCTCAGTTAATGGAAGTAGGAAAACCCTATCTCCCGTTTCCTCAGTTTGTGGTCTTGTCATGCTCCAACCAGGGGCCTCTTTGCTGGGTCACCATCCTCTTCCACCCTCCGGAGCAGGAGTTACAACAGAGCTTCCACACCAGAGTGCTCGCCTCCCTCTCCCCACACCACCAGTGTGGAACCAGGAAACAGGGGCTCACCCATCGCTCTGCTGGGGAAATAACAGCCACAGCATTCTCTCCCCTAACCCTACCAAGAGTTGGTGGTTGGGTACTTTTGGTCACATTTAGCTTGGCTTCTAAAGTAACCGCCAAAGAAAACCTAGTAACAGAATATATAAAAACTTGATCCTATTTTTCCCTCCTGGAACCTCCTTGTGCCTCTGCTGGACAATGGGCATACAGACATGGTTCCGTATTCACGATGTAGAGAAGAGAGAGGGTTCTAAAGGAGAAGCAAAACTGTGATACATGGTATGTACAACAAAGAGACCTAGCCTAGTCTAGGGGAGCAGGAAAGGCCTCCTTGAGGAAGTGCTTTTTAGGTTGAGGTCAAAAAGATGAAGAGGAGTTACCAGGTGTTTTGCAGAAACTGAGAGAGACCAACCTGGTTGGACCAGGAGAGGAAGAGGGAGATTAGCACAGAAACAGGCAAGCGACATAAGACATGGAGGTCATGGAGACCCAAAGGAAAGAAACTTGATTTGAGGCAGCCTTGAGAAACTCACCTTCTCTATTACACAAAGCCCTCTTGCACCACAGACATGAGGCATAGAAAGCTGGCAGTGTTTCACACCAGCCCACGCCCCCCGCCTTTCTCTATGACCCTCATTTCTTTTAAAACCCAGAACCCATGTCATCTTCTTCAAAAGGTCTTATCTCTCATGCCTGACTGCCCACTTGCCTATCTTGCCCTTCACAGCACCTACGGGTTTCCTTTGCCCCAACCAGTGGTTTTCCCCACACCAGTTGGTGGTCAGAATAAAAACCTGGAATACTAAAAAAAAAACTAGAAAGCAGAAATTGCTCCAACTCCTGGTCCAAACCCTTTTCCAGTAAACTGTGGGAAAATGAAAGCCTTGAAGGATTTTTAAAAATAACATCTGGGTCATTTAATGCAGAGGGAAGAATTTCCTGGCTTTAGAAACACGTTAGTAAATGTAATCCAAGCTTCCAGATACTTCCTCACTTACATCTATGTTTCAATGCAACATTTCTCCCTTAGTTCCAAAGAAAGCTAGCTCTGGTGACACAGTGGTTAAGTGCTTGGCTGCTAACCGAAAGGTCAGAGGTTCAAACCCACCAGTCACTTTACAGGAGAAAGATGTGGCAGTCTGCTGCTGTAAAGATTGAAAAAAAAAAGCTTTGGAAACCCTGTGAGGCAGTTCTAACTCTTCTCTATAGGGTAGCTCTGAATTAAAATCGACCTGCGGGCAATGGGTTTAGTTCCAGAGAAAGCATAATTGATAATCACAGTGTTGCATGCACCAAAAGCAAGCACACGCACACACACACACAGCTTTCTCGGGTAAAAGGGGGGTGTGACTAGGTGAAAAATCAAAATAGGGGCCTGATGTGCCCGGGGAGTCCGGATCACAGCCTTTTTTCCCGTAATTGCAATGAAACATTCTCACCCATAGATGGCGCTAGGTGACTGCCAGATAAATACCTCTTTCCCTATGACCTCACAGAACGTCAGTCTAATGGGGCTACAGACCCCATCTTTGCTTTAATCACCCTCATTTCTCTATTACAGCTGGGTAATTATAGAAGAGGATTCAGATCTCACTGCTTTCTTTAAGAACCCATCCTGGCATTTTAAATTCCGTTCTGTATGAAAATTAACCCCAATTCCTCAGACCCTGTCTTCAGCGGCTAGTATCTGGTCTAAATGCACTACAAAAGAGCCTTCACTCTTCCTTGTGTCTGTCCTAGACCTCTGAACCTTCTCCAAGTTTTCCACAAACTCCTTTGGTCTTTAGTGCCAAGATTTAGTCATAAACACCAAATCAACTTGGGCAATGTCAATTACAGCTGAAGGGCTTCTTCAGGTTGTTAATCTAAGTCTTTATATTTGTTTAGTGATAATAGTTTATAAAACCCCATCTTTACCTCAGTAAATCCTCACGATGATGCGGCAAACTTGATAGAATTATCCCTAATTTGGTGGTGGGAAACAAATTTAAGAGGCCAAGTGGTTAGCATTTTTCAGCCTGTGACACTGGGCCAAACATAGTCAAAGTCCAGTGAATTTTTCAACCCATTAGTTGTGCCTCTTCATGCTTTTACCAGTTGTGTCCTCCCCATTTTATTCCTTTTTTGTTTTTGTTTTTTTAATTTCCAGTGCTCCAGTGGATCCATGGTCAGTTTGCTATTAACTGTTAATTACAGTATAAGAGTTGGGTATGATCTGCACACTTACAGATTGCAGATGCCATGCTAAAAAAAAAAAAAACAATGCCGTCAAGTCGATTCCAACTCATAGTGACCCTATAGGACAGATTATAACTGCCCCATAGGGTTTCCAAGGAGCGCCTGGTGAATTATAACTGCCAACCATTTGGTTAACAGCAGTTATCTCTTAACCACTACGCCACCAGGGTTTCCATGCTGAAAGTATTTGCTTACACGTGTTGATGCAGGTGACCCTCATAACAATCATATAAGTAAACCATTGTTAATCCTCAATTTAAAAATGAGGAAACTGAGGCACAAGGATATTAAATAATTTCAATAAATGTGATACAATTAATAGATATTAGAGCTGGTATCTGAACACAAGCCACCTGGCTCCAGAGTCCATACTGTTAACCACTATGATAACACACACGACTATTACTTGGGGACAAAATGAACTAAGTTTATCTTCCCTCTCCCTGTTAAATCTTGGCAGGTTTGCCTGATGGTGAGCACAGAAATAAAAATAGTTTCTGCCTGGAACTGCGTGGTATGGTGTCCAGACTGGCCAAGGGAATCTAGCATAGACCCAATAAGACTGCCTACAAGGGCTTGATGAGGCTTACTGAGGGCAGAGCCAGTTCAATTAGTGGAGCACTCATTGCTAAGTGAAGAGTGGAGGATTTCACTGACAACCTCTTACATTTGTTTCTCATTTCTAAAATGGGGATAATTCCATTAAATTCATCTCAGCATATACTAAAAAGGGATTCCCTAATGAATGCAGTGGGAAGCATCAACCAGCTAGGAGTCACCTGAATCCAGAGTAGAAGGCACCTGTATATCAGAGTTCCAGTGTTCAGTTTCAACACTGGAAGTTTGCGAAGGCTAAATATGGTTCAAAAACTAAAGTGCCTAATACTTCCTCAAGGGACTGCCAACTGCCTACCCAATGTCCATTCTCCATTTCTTTACTAACAGAACCTTGATTTGGTGGGCAAGAGCGGAGATATAGGGAGGGGAGAGGGGGGCAGCAACGAGCCACGCTAAAACGCTGTTTCCCAGGCTTCTTGCAGATAGGGGCGACCACGTGACTGTAAGCCGTCCAATGACGTGTAAGTTCCTGCTACTGTGTGGGGCTTCTGGGCGAGGTCATTATTAAAAGGGAGGGGCCCTGGTTCATCTGTCATGCTCACTTTTGTCTTTGGCCGTTTCGTCTCCTTCCAGCGTGGGACACTGGCATGCTGGCTAGAACTCCAGCAGCCATCTAGAAAACATGAAGGGACCTTGAGAGTAGAAGTCAGCACTCGGGAGGGCAGATAGAGCACCAATGGCTCTGTGGGGCTGCTAAGCCTGCTGTGGAATTTCAGTTACAGGAGAGAAAAGAGAACTTATCTCTGTCTTAAACCAGCGTTTTTCAGGTCTCTGCTACTTAAGTATATTATTATTATAACATTATTATTATTATTGTCGCTATTGCTTTTATTATTAAGAAGGCAGCACCCCAGACCAGGTTGGTTCACTAGAGTTGGACCAACACTGTCAGAAACACTTGGGAGGGCCAGAAATAGTGTTGTAAAATGAGTTATCGACAGAACTTACTATATCCACTTGACACTAGAGGGTCCGGGTAAACAACCCCACCTGTTCCACGACCACAAATGCCATAATAAAAAATGGAGACATCATTGTATGTCCCCTGAGGCAGCCTTGTTGAAAGATGTGCTTCATCCCCAACGAGCTCAAGTGTGAAGAGTTTTCTGCTCCACAGAGTTGAAAGGCTATTTGTAGGCCCCCTGGCTTCATTGCTTCTGGCTTCATTCCCTCCTGCTACACTCAAAGGGAAGCTGAAGGTTTCTGTAACTGCATTTCACGAGTTAAGATAATGACAAACTCACCAAGAGAGGCTGGCAGAGTTATCCTGCAGATGAGCCATTCTGAAGCCTCTTGGTTTCTTACCCTCCTCTGCGTCATTGACCTTCACCAGCACTCAGCCCTACCTCAGCAACTTCCTCCTGCACCACACCCTGGACCTTGTCAGCAACAGGAACTGAGAATTCACCAGAATCTTGATATCTGAAATTCCAACCTCTGACCGCTCCTCCTTGCTCTTCTAGTCTGTACTCCCTCAACTTCCGCTCTTTGGCCTCATTATGATGGCCAACCCACGGGCGTGTTCATTGCTTGATTCCACCGCACTGGAAGGAAATTTGCACTATCCATGTTTTAGATGCATATACCCTGTGGCCCTGCAATTCTACTCCTAGACATGTATCCTATAGGTTACTGGAATGTGCTCAATAACACACATACAAGGATATTTACTTCAGTAAAAAAGATTTAAAAACAACTTATCAACAGAAGACTCATTAAATAAATTGTACACCCATAAAATGGAATGCTATGCAGCCGTTTTTTAAATTGAGGCAGATCTATATGCAATGATATGAAAAGTTTTTCAGCATACATTTGTGAAAAAGGCAGAGTATATCACATGCTACCATTTGTGTAAGAAAATTTATGTAAAAAATAAATAAATTATATATATATGTATATATATATATATATATAAAATACCTATACCTATAAGGTCACTATGAGTCGGAATCGACTCAACAGCACTGGGTTCGGTCTTTGGGTCATAGTATATGTCGAGCCCTGGTGGCAGAGTGGTTAAGAGATTAGTCGCTCCCAAATGTTGGTGGTTCAAATCCACCAGCTGCTCCTTGGAAACTCTATGGGGCAGTTCTACTCTGTCCTATATTGTCTCTATGACTCAGAGTTGACTTGACTGCAGTGGGTTTGGTTTTTTTTTTTTTTTTAATAGTTATGTGTGTATTGCTTTTAATACCTGTACTATCTCTGAAAGAATATACAAGAAACTAGTAACAATGGTGGCAGACGGGTGGGGTAGAGGAAGCAGACTTTCTTTTCACTCTATAGTTTTTCATACTTGAATTTTATATCGTGTGTCTGCATTACCTGTTCAAAATAATTTTCAAAATGATGTTGAGTCCCCGAACTTTTCCCCCACTCTCCTCACCTTCTCATAGCTCCACTGCCCCTCTGACCCTGCCTCAACCTCACAGTCGGTCTGTAATAGACATTGTTGATGTTCTTATCCCTCAGGCCTTATCTTTGAGAGTGCACTGGTCAGCTAGACTTCCAACTCCCAGCATCTCTACCTCCCAATAAACTCTTTTCTCTCAAATCTTTGTCCCAAGGTCTTTTTTTGGTGCTCCCAATCTAAGATGCAATCATTTCAAGGACACTTTCTCTAAGATTCTCAATTTCTCTTGACTTGTTACCATCTATGTACTCCCCTTGACAAACCACTAACTGCTCCTACCCCAACAATCCAGTGCCCCTGGAGAAAATCACTTAAGCATGCTGATTGGCCCTCCTCAAATTCAGTATTTTCAACCTCAAGCTGGCTCTTCAGTGCTGCTCAAAATTCCCAATCAGTTCCTTTCTTCTTTCCCAGAAACAGCATCTCCTGTTACTATTACGCTCAAGTTTAGAACCCTACATACTCCCACTTCCCTCCTTCAGAGTCACCATCTACTTCCCCAAGAAAACAGAAGCATTAGGGTAAACTCCTGGAGATATCTCTACCTCTATCTATATCTACCTAAGTGTTCATTTACTTTCTCTGATGGATAGAGCCTTCCTCTTTGGGCTTTTCTGTGTATGGTATGGAGTGACTCTGAAATCAGAGTACATAGGTTCACATCTTGGCTCCCTGTTTACTAGTCTCATGACCTTGGACAACTGACTTCATCTATCTAATCAATAACAAAGTGATAATAATGGTACCTACTTCATATGGTTGTTTGAGGGGTAAATGAAGCAATACATGTACAGCAACACATAGACTGGAGCCTATAATGTTAGAAATGCTCAATAAATGTTAGTTATTGTTTTACATATTCTCCAAATATTCTGCAATGAACATGTATTACTTTTGAAATTGGGGGAAAAAGATTATTCAATTGATATATAAGTATGCTCATATTTCTGTTTTGCTGAAGATAATTCAGAAACAGCTGCAGCAGTATATTGACAAGGAACTGTCAGAAATTCAGACCGGTTTCAGAAGAGGACGTGGAACCAGCAATATCATTGCTGATGTCAGATGGATTCTGGCTGAAAGCAGAGAATACCAGAAGGATGTTTACCTGTGTTTTATTGACTATGCAAAGTATTTCACTGTGTGAATCATAACAAATTATTGATATCGTTGCAAAGAATGGGAATTCCAGAACACTTAATTGTTCCCATGAGGAGCCTTTACATATAGATCAAGAGGCAGTTGTTCAGACAGAACAAGGGGATACTGATTGGTTTAAAGTCAGGAAAGGTGTGCGTCAGGGTTGTACTCTTTCACCATACCTATTCAATCTGTATGCTGAGCAAATAATCTGAGAAGCTGGACTATATGAAGAAGAACGGGGCATCAGGATTGGAGCAAGACTCATTAACAACCTTGCTTGCTGAAAGTGAAGAGGACTTGAAGGACTTCCTAATGAAGATCAAAAACCACAGCCTTCAGTATGGATTGCACCTCAACATAAAGAAAACAAAAATCCTCACAACTGGACCAATGAGCAACATCATGATAAATGGAGAAAAGATTGAAGTTGTCAAGGATTTCATTTTACTTGGATCCACAATCAACGGCCATGGAAGCAGCAGTCAAGAATTGAAAGACACGTTGCATTGGGTAAATCTGCTGCAAAGGACCTCTTTAAAGTGTTGAAGAGCAAAGATGTCACCTTGAAGACTAAGGTGCACCTGACCCAAGCCGTGGTATTTTCAATCGCATCATATGCATGTGAAAGCTGGACAATGAATAAGGAAGACCAAAGAAGAGTTGACCCCTTTGAATTGTGGTGTTGGCGAAGGATATTGAATATACCATGGACTGCCAAAAGAACAAACAAATCTGTCTTAGAAGAAGTACAGCCAGAATGCTTCTTAGAGGCAAGGATGGCAAGACTGCATCTTACATTCTTTGGACACATTGTCAGGAGGGATCAGTCCCTGGAGAAGGACATCATGCTTGGCAGAGTACAGGGTCAGCGGAAAAGAGGAAGACCCTCAACGAGGTGGATTGACACAGTGGCTGCAACAATGAACTCAAGCATAGCAACGATTGTAAGGATGGCGCTGGACCGGGCAGTGTTTCGTTCTGTTGAATATGGGGTCACTATGAGTTGGAACTGACTCAATGGCACCTAACAACAACATATTTCTGTGTACCAGTTCTTACCTCCTCCCTCCTTTCTTGGAAGACAAAACAACAACAACGAAAGACAAACCCATTGCCATTGAATTGGTCTCTATTTCCCCAAGCCAACTCCTCCATCTGTACTCACTAGCCCAGCCTCTAATTTTTCATGCAGGACTCTGACCCACTGGTTATTCCCCGTTCTATCTCCAGTCTCTTCTTTTCCATTGAATCTTTTTCCCCAGCCCCAAATATGCTCAAATCTTTCTCATCCAAAAAGAACAAAAAAGAAAACTTCCATCTTGCCTTCATATTAAGTTAACCCTCTTCCTATCCCTAGCTGCCTAGTTTTTTCATCTCATATTACCAACCAAAATCAGACTTTCTGCCCCACCACGCTAATAAACTCCTCTAGCAGCAGCCACCAATGACCTCCCAATTGCCATGTTGGCTTTTTTTTTTCTAAGTTCTCTTCTACTAGATCTCTTTCTATCGCATTTGACAGTGTTAATTACCACTTCTCTTTATTGATTCGTCCATCATGATTTATTGAGCATTTACCATGAATGCTGCAGTTGGTACTGTTTGAAGGGCCACAAATGCAGTGATAAAGACCATTTTAGGTAGGGTTCCCCCAGGATGCAATCACTGAGTTAGATGTAAGTAGTTTCTTTGGGAAATGATACCTCGAAATACTGGCAGGGGGCTGGGGAGGCAAACAGAAAGGAAAGCAGCCAGAACAGGGTGCGTTAATGAGCACTATAATAGTTAACTTTGGAACCCTAGAGGTTTAGTGGTTAAGTGCTTGGCTGCTAACCTAAAGGTCAATGGTTCAAGCCCACCAGCCCCTTTAACTGGAGGAAGATGTGGGAGTCTGCTCCCATAAAGATTTACAGGCTTGGAAATCCTATGGGGTAGTTCTACTCTGTCTTATAAGGTCACTGTGAGTTGGAATCAACTGGATGGCAACAGGTTTGGTTTTTTGGCATAGTTAATCTAGACGCCACCATAGGTGGTTAAGAGCTCAGCTGCTAAACAAAAAGTTGGTGGTACAAACCCACCAGTTGCTCTGCAGGAGAAAGATGTGGCAATCTGCTTCCATAAAGACTCCAAACCCAAACCAAACCTGCTGCTTTCAAGTGGATTCCAACTCATAGTGACCCTATAGGACAGAGTAGAACTGCCCCCACAGGGTTTCCAAGGAGTGGCTGGTGGAATTGAACTACCAGCCTTTTTAGTTAGTAGCCGTGCTCTTAAGCACTGTGCCACCAGGACTCCCCATAAAGTTTACATCCTTGGAAATCCTATGGGGCAGTTCTATTCTGTCCTGTAGGGTTGCTATGAGTCAGAATTGACTCCATGGCAACAAGTTTTTATAGTTAACCTAGGAGCCCTGGTGGTGCAATGATTAAGCACTCAGCTGGTTCTAACCCACCCAGCAGCTCCACAGGAGAAAGACTTGGTGATTTGCTTCCACAAAGATTACAGCCTAGAAAGTCTTATGGGGCAGTTCTACTCTGTCACAGGAGGTCACTATGAGTGGAAATTCTTTTTGCCAGCACCTACCAACATAATTAACCTAGCTCAGGCCTGCTGGGGACCTCTCAGAGACTATGGAAAGCAAACCTCAGCATTTTCCCCTGAGGAAGCTGGGGTGTTCAACCACCAACTCTCACCTGTCATTAACTCCCAGGCACCTCCAGCCTGCTTCACACAAGGGCCGAGCTTGTTAGAGAAAGCCTCAACACCAGAAAGTTGCAGACTCTTGCAGTGAGAAGCCACTGGTATCTATGGTAACAAGGGATGTGGGCTGAGGCATCAGCCAACTCAGCTTCAAAGACAGACGAGGTTCTGTTCTGTGGAGCTTCCAGAGACAAATAATAAACAGACAGGCAAAAAAAGAAAAAAAAATGTAATTTCAGATAGTGACGAATGCTATTAAGAAAATGAAACATGTGGGGTGATAGCAACTGGGAGTGGGCGTCTGCTAATTAGACGGGGTGCTCAGGGAAAGTATCTCCAAGGAGGTGATTTTTAAGCTGAGGCCTGACTGAACGAAGGAGACAGCCTTGCTAAGGTCTGGGAGAGGGCATTCTAGGCAGCTGGAGAGAAGAGGGCAAAAGCCCTGAGGGGAGAATGGACTTGTGACGTTCCAAGAAGAGAAAGAAAGTCAGTGTGGTTGGATTTAATGAGTGTCTTAACAGAAATATCACAAGGGGATTGCTTTAACAAATGGAAATTTGTTATCTCACAGTTCAGGAGGCTTGAAGTTAGGAATTCAGAGTGCGGGCTTTAGGGAAAGGCTTTCTTTCTGTGTGGGCTCTGGAGGAAGGTCCTTGTCATCAATCTTTCCCTGGGTCTAGCAGTTTCTCTGTGCAGAGACTCTGGGTCCAAAGGATGCACTCCGCTTCTGGCTCTTCTTTCTTGATTATAGGAGGTCCCTCTCTCTCTCTGCTCACTCCTCTCTCCTTTTATCTCTTGTAAGATAAAAGGTGATGCAGGCGTCATTCTGGGGAAACTCGCCTTACATCGGATCAGTGTTGTGACCTAAGGGTGTTGCATCCAACCCTAATCCCCTTACAACTGATTGGCCAATCACATCAGATCACATCTTGGGGATGATTACATCATTACATAATTGCCAACAAACTGCGAATGATGGCCAGCAAAGTTAATACATATTTTGGGGGGACACAATTCAATCCACAACAATGAGCAAGGGGGAGAATGGTACAGGATGAGGTCAGAGCACTGGGAGGGGCCAGATGTGGGTCCATTTAGTTTGTGGGGAAAAAAATGAGTTTTAGTCGAATGGGAAACCATTAGAAGGTTTTAAGCAGGGTAGTGACATGATCTTATTTGTGTTTTTGAAAAAAGCACTCTGCCTAATGGGAGAAGAATGGTTTAGGTAGTTGGGATGAAGAATGATTTAGGTAGTTGGGGTAAAGAATGGTTAAATTAGTTGGTGAACATGATCAGAAGCAGGCAGACTATTGGCAGTCATCCTGGGAGAGATATTAGTGTCATGAACAAGGAGGGTATCAGTGGGGAGAGAAAGAAATGAACAAATTCAGACATAATTAGGAGTCGAATTGCTAGGACTTCCTGATGAATTGGATGGGGGGAGGTCAGAGAGGGCACGTGTCGTAAAGAATTTAACTTTACCCGAAGAATTTGGGTTTTGTCAATGGTTCCTGAGAGAGAAATTTTAAACTTTGGAATTTCTCCAGTGATTAAAAAGTCTTGTTGAGGCCTTCAGACCATACCTGAGGGGTTATGCTAATGAGGTGCTCCTTCGGAGAAGGATAGCCAAGTCCACCTTTGGAGAGGAAGGCATGATGTAATCAGTTATGCCTACATAACGAGACCTCACCTAAGGCTCTGGCCACAGAAGCCCCACAGGCTTCCTGGTTGGTGAAAGACATGAAGGTAGTGCATCCCTTTTTGGGACATGGAAGCTCCACATTGGGGCCCCTCCCAAAACTCACCCCATACGTATCTTCACTTGTATCCTTTTTCCTATAACAAACTATAATCATAAATGCCTTCCATGAGTTCTGAGTTGTTCTATCAAATTATCAAACCCAAGGGAGTAGTGGGAGACAGCTGGTCAGAAGTGAGGGGAGCCCCGGAGACTCCCAAGTTGCAGATGGTGTCTGAAGTCTTGTGCAGATTTGGCATTCTAGAGGATGGTGTCCTTTAATTTGTGAGGTCTGACTCAGTTCTTGGTGAGTAGGGCCAGAGGAAGAAGTGCTGCATGCGCAGCTGGTGTCAGAACAGAAGTGGAATACCTTGTACTGATTTTCATAAGGTGTAATCAAAGGTGATACCTATTTACTTACTTAAGCATGGTAATCCATATGTTGAGATGGGGAACCCTGGGAGAAGATGAGGCTGGAGGTGGGGACAGGAGAGAATCCTTCTGTCATGGATTGAATTATGTCGCCCCAAAAATGTGTGTATCAATTGCACTGGGCCATGATTCCTAGTATTGTGTGATTTTCCTATATGTTGTAAATCCTGCCTCTATGATGTTAATGATAGAGAATGGGCAGCTATTGTGTTAGTGAGGCAGGATTCAGGCTACAAGATTAGATTGTGTCATGAGGCAATCTCTTGAGAAATAAAAGATAGAAGCAAGCAGAGAGACAGGGGGACCTCATACCACCAAGAAAGCAGCACCAGGAGCAGAGCACATGCTTTGGACCCAGGGTCCCTGCACCCGAAAAGCCCCTCGACTGTGGGAAGATTGAGGACAAAGGCCTTTCTTCAGAGTCAACAGAGAGAGAAAGCCTTCCCCTGGAGCTGACGCCTTGAATTTAGACTTTTAGCCTACCTTACTGTGAGGAAATAAACTTCTCTTTGTTAAAGCCATCCACTTGTGGTATTTCTGTTACAGCAGCACTAGGTAACTAAGACACCTTCTCTTCCCTTGGCTTTCAGTATACTGACTTGTTCCAATTTCTCCTTCCCTCTCTGAATCTTCTTTCTGTATTCTTGGTTTCTCTTCCTCCATCTGTAGAAATGTTGGTATTTCATGTTCTTCTCTCCTTACTTCACCCACTCTCGTTGGGTGGATTTATCCATTCCCAAGACTCTGATGCCACCTAATATTTTTTATCAAATGTGCTTGTTTGAAATAGTGCCAGAAGATGAACCCCTCAGGTTGGAAGGCACTCAAAAGATGACTGGGAAAGAGCTACCTTGTCAAAGTAGAGTCAACCTTAATGACATGAATGGAGTCAAGCTTTCAGGACCTTCATTTGTTGGTGTGGCACGACTCAAAATGAAGGAAATAGCAGCAATTTCCTCAATAACAATAATTGGAACATGGAGTGTACAAAGTATGAATCTAAGGAAATTGGAAGTCATGAAAAATGAAATGGAGCACAATAAACATTGATATCTTAGGCATTAGTGAGCTGAAATGTACTGGTATTGGCCATATTCAATCGGGCAATCATATGGTCTACTATGCCAGGAAAAACAGTTTGAAGAGGAATGGCATTGCATTTATCGTCAAAAAGAACATTTCAAGATCTATCCTGAAGTACAACGCTGTCAGTGATAGGATAATATCCATACACCTACCAGGAAGACCAATTAATACAGCTATTATTCCAATTTACACAACAACCACTGAGGCCAAAGAGGGAGAAACTGGGGATTTTTACCAACTTCTGCAGTCTGAAATTGATCAAACATGCAATCAGAGTGCCTTGATAATTACCGGAGATTGGAATGTGAAAGTTGGAAACAAAGAAGAAGAATCGGTAGTTGTAAAATATGGCCTTGGTGTTAGAAATGATCCTGGAGATCGCATGATAAAATTTTGCAAGACCAACAACTTCTTCGTTGAAAATACCTTTTTTTTCACCAACATAAATGCCAACTGTACAAGTGGATCTCACCACATGGAATACACAGGAATCAAATCGACTACGTACCTGGGGAGAAACAATGGAAAAGCTCAATATCATCAGTCAAAACAAGGCCAGGGGCCCATTGTGGAACAGACCATCAATTGCTCTTGTGCAAATTCAAGTTGAAACCGAAGAAAATTAGAACAAGTCCATGTGAGCCAAAGTACGACCTTAAATATGTCCCACCCGAATTTAGAGACCAACTCGAGAATAGATTTGATGCATTGAACACTAATGACCAAAGACCACACGAGTTGTGGAATGACATCAAGGACATCAGACATGAAGAAAGCAAGAGGTCATTAAAAAGATAGGAAAGAAAGAAAAGACCAAAAGAGATGTCGGAAGAGGCTCTGAAATTTGCTCTTGAACATCAAGTAGCTAAAGTGAAAGGAAGAAATGATGAAGTGAAAGAGTTGAACAGAAGATTTCAAAGGGCAGCTGGAGAAGACAAAGTAAAATATTATAATGACATGTCTAAAGACCTGGAGACGGAAAACCAAAAGGGAAGAACACGCTGTGCATTTCTCAAGCTGAAAGAAATGAAGAAAAATTCAAGCCTGAAGTTGCGATAGTGAAGGATTCTATGGGGAAAATAATAAACAACACAGGAAGCATCAAAAGAAGTTGAAAGGAATACACAGAGTCACTATACGAAAAAGAATTGGTCAACGTTCAACCATTTCCAGAGGTACCACGAGAGCAGGAACCAATGGTACTGAAGGAAGAAGTCTAAGCTGCCCTGAAAACATTGATGAAAAACAAGGCTCCAGGAATTGATGGAATACCAATTGAGATGTTTCAACAAATGGATGCAGCTCTGGAAGTACTCACTTGTCTATGCCAAGAAATTTGGAAGACAGCTACCTGGCCAACCGACTGGAAGAGACCCATATTCATGCCTATTCCCAAGAAAGGTGATCCCACACACTGAATGTGGAAATTATTGAACAATATCATTAATATCACATGCAAGTAAAATTTTGCTGAAGATAATTCAAAAGCAGCTGCAGCAGTGTATCGACAGGGAACTTCCAGAAATTCAAGCTGGATTCAGAAGAGGGTGAAGAACCAAGGATATCATTGTTGATCCCAGGTGGATCCTGGCTGAAAGCAGAGAATACTAGAAAGATGTTTCCCTGTGTTTTATTGACTATGCAGAGGCATTTGACTGTGTAGATCATAACAAGTTATGAATAACATTGCAGAGAATGGTAATTCCAGAACACTTACTTATGCTCTCGAGGAACCTGTACATAGATCAAGAGGCAGTCGTTCAAACAGAACAAGGGGATATAGCGTGGTTTAAAGTCAAGAAAGGTGTGCCTCAGGGTTGTATTCTTCCACCATACTGATTCAACCTGTATGCTGAGCAAATAACCCAAGAAGCTGGACTTTATGAACAAGAACAGGGCATCAGGACTGGAGGAAGACTCATTAACAACCTGCTTTATGCATATAATACAACCTTGCTTGCTGTAAGTGAAGAGGACTTGAAACATCTGCTGATGAAGATCAAAGACCATAGCCTTCAGTATAGATTGTACCTCAACATAAAGAAAACAAAAATCCTTATAACTGGACCAATAGCAACATCATGATAAACACGGAAAAGATTGAAGTTGTCAAGGGTTTCATTTTACTTGGATCCACAATCAACACCCACGGAAGCAGCAGTCAAGAAATCAAAAGACTCATTGCATTGGGCAAATCTGCTGCAAAAGACCTCTTTAAAATGTTAAAAAGCAAAGGTGTCACCTTGAAGACTAAGGTGCGCCTGACCCAAGCCACGGTGTTTTCAGTGGCCTCCTATACATGTGAAAGCTGGACAATGAATAAAGAAGACCAAAGAAGAACTGATGCCTTTGAGCTGTGGTGTTGGAAAACAATATTGAATATACCATGGACTGCCAAAAGAACAAACAAATCTGTCTTGGAAGAAGTACAACCAGAATGCTCCTTAGAAAAAAGGATGGCGAGACAACATCTCATATACTTTGGACATTTTATCAGGAGGGATGGATCCCTGGAGAAGGATATCATGCCTGGTAAAGTAGAAGGTCACCAAAAAAAGAGGAAGACCCCGGATGAGATGGATTAACACAGTGGCTGCAACAATGGGCTTAAGCACAGCAACAATTGTGAGGATAGTGCAGGACCAGTCAATGTTCCTTTCTGTCTTACATAGAGTCGCTATGAGTCAGAACCAACTCAATGGAACCTAACAACAACAACATCAAATGTGTGTTCTCCGCTGCAACTTCTCTCCAGAGCTCTAGAACTGTATTTTCAGCTGCCTTGTGGGTTTCACACGTGGCAATTCAAACCAATGTGTCTAAGCCCCTCTAACCCCATCACTGCCAGCCTCACCCTCAAATCTTCTGCTTCTCATGGAGTCTCCACCTCAGCTAATGGCTCAACCATCTTTCTCTCTTATTCTCACCTCCTCACACTTCCACCCAGAGGCCTATCTGTGAGATAGGGCATGTGCCCCAGGCTCTGCATAAGGCAGGGCACCAAAGAGCAGTTTCTATTGGCCATCACAGTTCCATTGCCAGCTGTCAGAACTCATTCAGCAATTTACCACTAATTGCCCTAGGCACTGTTTTCCATAGATCGGCCCCCCTGCTTCCATGATTGTTAAATGTCTTTATGAGAGCAGTCACTGTGGAAAGAAGAGAAGAAGGTTATTAAGAATTAGTATGTTAAACAGCATTAATTTTCTGACTGAAATAGAAAACCCTATGTTTTCAAGAGGTTACTGTTGGGTTGTGTGAAATACTATAAGGCTATCTAAAATTGTTTATTCATTTAGATATTTGCTTGATGAAAACACAAAAATCTCAGGAGATAATAGAGGAAAAAAAAAATGACTGATCCAGAAATTGGGAGCCAAAACATGTAACTATCAACTTTGTCAGTTGTTTGCCATTTATTCTTGGCTAGTAAACCATTTGCCACCTCTATGTGTCAGTTATCTAACCTGTCAGGTGGCTATGAAAATTGATTCCATTTCTACTCAACTCACAGAGATGTTTCACTAGAAAGGAGATTATTACCATTAAGAGCATAAGAGAGGAAATAAATTAAATCAAATTGAATATTAAAAGAATAATCCATCATGGCCAAGTAAGGTTTATCCCATAAATGCAAAGACAGTTTAATATTTGAATATCTAGTAACATAACTCACTACGTTAGCAGATCAAAGACTTCATATGATCATCCAGGAAATGCCCAAAACCCACTTGAAAAAAATCCAACATTAACTCATGATTAAAAAAAAGAATGCTCAAGTTAAGCAATTTTTCATTTTTTTGCTTGCTAAATTACATCTGGAAACCCTGGTGGTATAGTGGTTAAGTCCTATGGCTGCTGACCAAAGGGCCGGCAGTTTGAATACACCAGGCACTCCTTGGTTTAAGTTA
The DNA here is from genome assembly GCF_030014295.1 of Loxodonta africana. Classification (NCBI taxonomy): domain Eukaryota; kingdom Metazoa; phylum Chordata; class Mammalia; order Proboscidea; family Elephantidae; genus Loxodonta; species Loxodonta africana. Next base: position 42,452,238 of record NC_087347.1, read on the forward strand.
TATTTATTATGTGTTTCTCATGAGTGTAGTTGAAAGATGAAGAGTTCCAATAGCCCTGGCTTTGAAAAATGCTTTTCCATTTAAAAAAAAAAAGCTACAAAAAGAATGCTTTTCAGTGGTAACAAGCATGAAGGAATAGAATTTGAAAGAGAAATTTGTTATTTGAAATCATCTTAAAGGCTTACACTTGTTGCATTATTTTCTTTTAGTAGATATTATTGGCCATGAGGAAACCCTGGTGGCATAGTGGGTAAGAGCTACAGCTGCTAACCAAAAGGTCGGCAGTTCGAATCCACCAGGAGCTCCTTGGAAACCCCATGGGGCAGTTCTACTCTGTCCTATAGGGTCACTATTAGAATTGACTCGACGGTGGCGGTTTTTTGTTTTTTTTTTTTTTTTGGTCATAAACTTAAGTTAGTGATGCATAGTCTTAAATCAGAAATAACAATATTTAATAATAACTACGTGAAAGAACACAGGGTAGGGATAGTCTTAACAAAATGAATTTTGATATGTCTTTTTTTTATAGCATTGACTGCAGACATTTCTAGCTCTTTCAGGCAACCAAGCTGACTATAACTAATTGGAACTCAAAGACCAGTCATTCAGCTTTCCCACCCTGGCCTTTCCCACTGCTTCCACACTATGGAATAAATGCTTGTAGCCAGGAATCATTTCCAAATCACTAGTAATGCAGTGCAGTTGGCAAAGCTTGTATTCATGTCTGCTTTCTGCAGTGTAAAAGTGATTTGCCTGCATTTCAAGCCATAGAATCACAGAACATTCTCATTGAGAGGGGTCTGAGAAAGCCAGTCTAGACCAGTGGTTTTCAACTCTGGCTGAGCATTAGAATAACAAGGAAGCTTTTCAAAATAAGTAAATAAATAATGATGTCCTGGCTCTACCCTCAAAGAGTCTGATTTAGTTGGTCTGGTAAAAGACTCTGACATTGGTATGTTTTAAAAGCTCACTTAGGTAGTATAGCCACAGTTAAAAGCCACTGCTCTAGTTTATCCTTCTCATTAAATGAGAAAATGTAGGTCTAGAGTGGAGAGTTAATAGTGGATCTCACTGACTTATGACTGAGGTTTATAGATAATTCTTCTGTTAAGAAAAGTTATCCAAAACTTGGAAATAAGGCATAAAGATGACTGTGTTGTCAATTCAACTTCTTATTAAAACACTGTTTTAAGCCCACCCAAGGATCATCTGACTCTCTAAGGGAAAGTAACTTATTTCACTTACTATTTATTACTATTTAACGTCCAGACATTTTTTAAGTCTGTAAAGGTTAGATGTTGCCTTGTGGAAAATTAATGTGATGTAAACTAGTTTTTTTGTTTCTGTTCAACTGAAAATATAACCCCTAAGTTTATGATTTTATTGCTATATGAGATATTAACCAATTTTGTTTACAATTTTTTACATAATTTAGCAATCTTATCCCAGTACTTTTTTCCATTAATTTATCCCTCTCCTTCTCTCTCCACCCCCACCCCCACCCCCTTCCTCCTCCCTCACTGTCTTTCTCTTAATAGGTCATATACCTTCCCTGTGTCTCAGTTTCCTAGTTGGCTTTGTCATTCTGCTGTTTCCCTCATTAATAAGCTAAATAAAACTTTGACACTTGCTCACTAAGTATTTATATGAAAATTATGAGTAAACAGTTTTGACACTTAAAATGACATAAATTTTACTAGAGCATCTTAAGCCATGAAGAAAGCTTTAATTGATCATTTAACATGTAATTTATTCTGTTCTCCAAATATGTTAGTCATCAACCACATTTAGAAACCAAAAAATTGTAGCCTTTCACTTCAGGCAAAGTGGAGTAGCAGGAATCTAATTGACTCTCCCTGTCAGAAAAAAAAATAATAAATAAATGGGCAAAACATATGAAACTACAGTTTTTAGACATTGGACATCAGGCAGTAGACGACAGTGATCACTGAGAGAGGGGAAACAACTGAAATGAGTTCTATGATTGCTCTAGTTTACTGCCTAAAGAGAGTTTCCAAGACACAGTGCAGAGAGGAAGAAGCTAGGTGGAGCCAGACAGTCTTCCTGAGTCAGGGAGATGAAATTGGAAGTTCAGGGCCAAGGCAGCTATAGCTCACAAGGCAGAGTATCATAGAGAAGAAAGCTGCACAGAGAGAGAGCTCCAGAGATCAGAGAGGGTTCCCCTTGAATCTTCAACTAGGAACTGGTCAGTGTATACAGGTAAGGAAAATACCTGAAGCCAAGGAAAAGACTAGAGGGAATAATACTAGTTGTCCACACAGAAATAGTTTCTGTTTCCACCAGCCAAAGTGGAAAACCTTATATTTCCTGCAGCATTGGGTAGAGGAATCAGTAGTGAGGAAAAATGAACCCTACACTAAAGGATAACCCAGTCTCACCTAAAAACAAACCAAACCC